>NW_022103917.1:13257218-13280087 GCF_000313985.2 Echinops telfairi
TGTAGCCTTTAAATTAAAGCACAGAACAAGCAAGGCAGCCGCACACTGGTCCGATGATCACAGAGCGAGAGACAAGAAAGGCAAGGCTCACCAAGCCATCCATCTCTCCGCCCCTCAGTCAATCCCACCTGCGTTTATCAGCCAGGCTGGCACAATAAACTGTCTCAGAAGGCTATAGATGACAATGGAAACCCAAAATCCATTTGAGCTTCTGGTCATAGTTGAGGGGCAATAACCCTGTTATCAGACAGAGAGCATTGTAAAGTAGATTATGGAAGATGCAGTTAGCTCAAAATGTAATATCATGTGCTCTTCCTATTGACCCATTTTAAAGTGTTCCTGTTTGAAAACAAAGTGAAAGGGAAACACACAGGGATTAACTCCTTGGTGAATCCTCTCTGACCATGGACCAGGGATATGAATTATTTGCTGTCATGCAGAATGCATTGGAAAGTAAATTGTTGCAGATGCAGTAAAGTGAAAATGTAGCACCCTATCATTTGATCTCTTATGTTCCATTTAAATTTGTTCTAGTTTTTAATATTTTCTGCTTTCCTTTCTAATTGAAGTTTTTTCTGTTTTGCTTTGTTTCTTATTATTTATTTTTTTGTATATGAAATCCAGGATAGGTAAATCTTCAGAGACAGTAACTGGATTAATGGTTCCTTGGTGGGGGGGAGGGGCTGGGGGGGAAATGGGAAGCAAATAGCAAGTACAAGAATAAAGAAAATGTTCTAAAACTCATTGTAGTGATGATTGTACAACTCTACTTGATGTGATAGAACTGTGTGATGTGTGAATTATATGCAAATAAAACTGTTGGGGAGAAAAGAAAACTCTGTAGAGGAAATCAGGAAAACAATACTATTTATAAGAGCCACACAAAAGATTAAATACTTAGGATAAACCTCACCAGAGAGACAAAGGAACTTGTACATGGGAAACTACAAAATGCAAAGACAGGAAACGAAAAGAGACCTAGATAAATCGAAGAATATGCCATGATCATGGGTAGGAAGACCTGACATTGTGAAAATGACAATATTACTCAAAGTAATCCATAAATATAATAAAATTCTGGTACAGATCCCATCATTATTCTTTAAAGAGATGGGAAAGCTAATCACCAACTTTACATGGAAAAGAAATAGGCTCGGGTTAAGCAAAGCACTATTAAAGAAGAACAAAGAAGGAAGACTTTTGTTTCACTACCTCAAAACCTACTACACAACCTCAAAACCTGTGGCTACAGTAGTCTTAACAGCCAGGTTCTGGTATATAGACCAATTAAATAGAATAGAGAACCCAGAAATAATTCCATCCTTCTACAGACAACTGATTTTCTAAGAAAAAAAAAGGGCCAAAATTCATTACATGAGGAAGAGAGAATATCTTCAACAAATGATGCTGGAAAATTGGATTTCTGCTTGCAGACGAATGAAAAAGGATCCATACCTCAGTCCATACACATAAAAAACAAACTAATGATGGATTAAGGACCTAAATATAAACCCAAGAACTATAAACATCATCAATTAAAAACAGAGCCAAACTTAAGAGCCCTAATAAATTGCATAAACACACTATCAAACATGGAGAAAAACACAGAGAGAAGTAGAAAATATAGATGACCGATACATCATAGAAATAAAACTTACATGCATCAAAAGATTTCACCAAAAGAATAAAAAGAGAACACACAGATTGGGAATGGACAGAGGACTAATGTCTAAAATCTGTAGGAAACTTCAACACCTCAACAAGAAAAAAGAGTAATGCAACTAAAAATTGGTCAGATGCATAATCCCCCCACCCCCAGGGGGATGAACAAGAGAAAGGTGGATGAAGGGAGATAGCGGTCGGTGTAAGATATGAAAACAATAATAATTTATAATTTATCAAGGGGTCACGAGGGTGGGAGGTGGGGAAGGGATGGGAAAAAAGTGGACCTGATACCAAAGGCTCAAATAGAAAGTCAATGATGATGGCAACATATGTAAAAATGTGCTTGATACAAAACTGATGCATGGATTATTATAAGAGCTGTAAGAGCCCCCAATAAAATGATTTATTAAAAGGAAAAAGGGGGAAAACGAAAAGAAAAATGATTAAAAACCTTTTTAATAATAAAAAGGGTCAGAGGACATGCAAGGTCACCAAAGAAGACATTCAGGTGACCACCAAGCATACGAAGAAATGCTCAGGGTCACTAGGCATCTGACAGATGCAAATCATAACAAAGATAAAATACCACCTAATTCCAGCAATGGTAGCAAATTTCAAAAAAACCAAAATAATAAATGGGGGAAAGGGTGAAAACATTGGAAGCCTCAAAAAATGAGGAGTTGATACCAAGGGCTCACGGGCAGGCTGTCCTCCAGGCACTGGTCCCTCCGGGTAACATGTCCAAAGTTCTTGAGACCAAGTCTTGCCATCCTGGCTTCTGAGAAGCACTGGTGCTGTACTTCTGCCAAGACAGGTTGGTGTGCCCTTTAGAAATCCATGGCGCTTTCAATATTCTTCACCAGCACCACAATGCAAATGCATCCATTCTTTTTTGTTGTTTTTTTGTATTGAATGCCCACCTTTCACTTGCATATAAGGCAGTTGAAAATACCATGGCTTGGGGCAGTCACCCTTTAGTCCTCAAAGTGACATCCTTGCTTTTCAGTACTTTAAAGAGCTCTAATGCAGCAGATTTACCTAAGGGTAATCTTTTGATCTCTTGACTGCTGCTTCCAAAACATGGATTATGGATCCAAACAAGATGAAAACCTTGACAACGTCAACCTTGTCTCCATTTATCATGATGTTGCCTAATGATGACAGTGTGAGGATTTGGGTTTTTCTTTACATTGACTTATAATTCATACTGAAGGCTCCGATCCTTCATCTTCATCAGCAAATGCTTCAATTCCTCCTTACTTTCAGAAAGCAAGATTTTGTCATCTGCATATTGTAAGTTGTGAATAAGGCTTCCTCCAATCTTGACACTACATCTTTCTTCATAAAAGACAGTTTTTGCTCAGCATCTAATCTAAATAAGTATGGTGAGCGGATACAACCCTGGTGCACATCTTTCCTGCTTTTAAACCAGGCAATATTTCCTTGTTCTGTTTGCACAACTGCCTCTTGATCCATGTATACATTCTGTAGGAGATTCGTGTTTTGGGATTCCCATTCCTCTCAAGCCTATCCATGGTTTGTTATGTTCCACACAGTTGAATGCCTTGACAGCGTCAATAAAACACAAGTAACCATCTTTCTGGTAGTCTCTCTTTTAGCCAAGATCCACTGGACATTAGCAATGATCTCCCTTGTTCAACATCCTCTTCTGAAACCAGCCTGAACCCTTGGCAGCTCCCTGTCAGTGTACTGCTGCAACTATGGGTGGATGACCTTCAGCAAACATTTACTTGCGTGTGATATCAATGATAGTTCCATAGTTTGAGCATTTTGTTGGGTTACCATTCTTGGAATGGGTACCATTTATGTTAATAGTTAATGTTATATCAATTTTAAAAATCCTCATTGCCATGGAGTCGACACTAACTCAGGGCAAGCCTGTAGGACAGAGTGGAACTGCTCGTGAGTTTCGGGACTTTAACTGTTAACAGGAGTAGAAAGCACTGTTTTAGTCCCACAGAGAGGCTGTGGTTTCAAACTGCTGACCTTTCAGATGGCAGCCCAACTTATGCCCTCCTAGTTATGTTAATAGTTACTTTTTATATACGGGGCGGGGGCAGGGGGAGGGTAAGGGCATTTTCAATGAAGAAGTTGTTTTGTTCAAAATTGGTTGATTTTTCCAAGTTGTATCTTACAGTCTCCAGCTTTGTTTCTATAAGCAAGGCCATATTCTCCAATTTTGGATGTTTCCCTTCATTTCCAACTTTTTATTCCAATCACCAGTAATTGTCAATGCATGTTTGATCAATTTCATTCTGGAAAGGTTGATAGATGCAGAGCATGAATTTAGAAACTAGGGTTTGTTTTTACCCACATACATGATGGCCAGGTGTGGCAATTGAATGGGAAAATGGTTGGCTCTGTTTCTGTCATATTTGCCCCTCCAGATTTATTCATTTCTCTTCTTCCTCCTCTTTAGGGTTCCGGTGGTCTGAAACTCCCTTCCCTAGACGCCCTCGCCCCGCAGCCTGAGGAGCCTGACTTGGAGATGAGCTTGTGAGAGCAGAAACATGTTAGACTACGTATGCTCCCCTCTCTCTGACAGCCTCAGTGGCAGCAGTGACTGCACGCTTGCATCTCATCTCTATTTTATGGGAGACGAATGTAGATGGGTATTAGGTAGCATTATTTCTTCTCTTCGACCCTTTGGAAATATAGACGGTAAGAGCTTCTCACTGTTCACAGCCCTAGGGTGTTTTTCTCCCAGATTCATTTTCTTAACCTTGCTCTCCACAGAGGAGCCCCAGTGGCATACTGGTTACGCATTGGGCTTTTAACAACAAAGCCAGCAGCGCAAACCCACCAACTGGTCCAAGGGAAAACCTCTACTCCGTCAATAGTTACAACCTTGGAAACCCACAGGGGCAGTGTGTCCTATAGGGTCGCTATGAATCAGCATCGACTCAATGGCGGTGAGAGAGTGAGAGTTCTCACCAGTGTAGCTAATTCCTTCATTAAACACCCACTCATTAATACTTTTGATTTTACCATCTGTTTCCTTCAAGAACGCTACTGAATAAAGAGATTTTCTTTTTTTAACCCTTTCAGAGATTTAGTTTTGAATGAAGAGGGTAAAGAGACAATTTAATACATAGATGTGTAGGTTCATGGGATTATCCTGTTATTATTGTGTGTGTGCTTTTTAATAGAAGAGAATTCTGACTAGCTGGTATAGGATAAGAGCTTTGTCATGACACCCTGGCAACCTCCATGATTCCACATATGCCATGCAGTCAAGCTTGATCACAGTGTGACTGGAGTCTTGGCAGACTGCCCAGCAATTCCTGCTGGAGCCAGAGGAGATAAGTTTGATGAGGAGTTGCGGCAAGGCCATTTCTCATCCTTATCTTGTGGGAGACTGCCATAAGCCGTTTCTCATTCATCGCCCTGGTTTCTCTTGAGTGGATAACTTTCTACCTTGACATGCCTCAGGGCCTTAGCTTCAGATTTCTGCCGATGTCTCCACAGCAGAG
The DNA here is from genome assembly GCF_000313985.2 of Echinops telfairi. Lineage (NCBI taxonomy): Eukaryota > Metazoa > Chordata > Mammalia > Afrosoricida > Tenrecidae > Echinops > Echinops telfairi. The sequence goes on from NW_022103917.1 coordinate 13,262,378, forward strand.
CAACCAACTGCTTATGCTGTCTGTCATACGTGCACTCTGGTTTGTTGGCTTTCTGTGGAACTAGGCATATAGGAAGATGACACTATGCTTAACTAGCTTTTGCAAGTAATAAATGGACTAAATCCATGCAGTCTGATTGTGTCCTTACTGGCTGACTCCATAGGACAAGTGGCAAATCTGTATAACAGGTGCCAACCGACCACTGTTTAGGAATGACTTGCTTCATTGATAGAATTTTACCCTCCCCATTTTTCTTTGGCTCCTGGTCATCTAGATAGGTACATTCCATGTCCCAGCTTCCCATTTAATTAGGTGTGGTCATGTGACTGAATTTGAGATAATGAAATGTGGACAGAAGCAATGTGTGCAACTCCCAGGATTGGTTGATTGAAAATTCCCCCATGATTCTCCATCTTCCAGCATGTTCTAGCTAATGTCAATGCTCAAGGTGATACTGGAAACTCTGTGTTCAAGATAGAAAGGACTCCTTCTGTTTGGGTCAATGAATGATCAGAATGATCAGCTCAACTTCCCCTCTGCTACCACTAACAATTGAATTTTACCTGAGTGAGAAATGGAATTCTGTTCTGTAACAGAGGAGATTCTTATTGTTGTTTCTTTGGTATTGTATTACCTTGTCTAATCAAGACAGGCTAGGACATTTTGGGTGACAATTGAGAACCAATAGAAAAATACTGAGAAAATGTTGACATGCGTTCCTGATATTCTGGGTGGGGATGGTAACCAGAGCACAGGTAAAGTAATTAATATGAGACAGAATGAAAGGTGATACTGTTGCAGATTTGATAGTAAAACCCTAAGGCCACTCTTGATGAGTGAATTATAATTTCATATGTTGAGAATAAGGGAAAAGTAATGGATTCAGATCCTTGAAGAGGTGGGATATGTTTTAGTATAAGTGATACACTGTAAGGGCAAGAAACGTGGTAGCATATTACAGACACAATAGAGAACTCTGTTCCTGCCTTCCACGTTGAAATCACATGGGAGTCCGAGAATTGAAGATACAAATTGTAAACATTAAGTGTGTGATCAATTTAATTTGTAGAAATTTCTGCACAATTATACTTTATACTCACCCAAAGGCAAAATTGGGCCATGTCAAACCTGACACTTGTAAGATACACACAGAAAAGAGGGGAAGGGCAACATTGTGACCCAGGATGAAGAGAGGATGCTTCTTTGAGGAGATTATCTGAAGGTGTTCAATTTTCTACACCCCCCACCCTCCAGCTCAGAAACCACTCCCAGAATGAGCCCAGAGTGGGGGCTTAGAGAGAGAGGACAGAGAGCTGTGAGATTCGGAGGAGCAGGAAGTGTTGGGAGTGTAGGGCCTTCATTGGAGAAATGTTGCCGAGTGAGTCTTCAGAATAATCCAGGTAGAAACTGGCTGTTGAGAGAAAAGATGCTATTCAAGATGTGAAACAAAACATGGATTTCATTGCACATAAGGCACGGTCTGGATGAGTAATCAAAAGGTTGATCTTTTATAGGGTTTATAAGATGAGTGGAGTTCCGGGGTTTACAGACCTTCAAAAGCATCAGTGTTTATCAATTGGTTGATGGTCAGTTGAAGAAGCATGGTTACTGGAGTGTAGCTATTGCTGATTAGTGGGCAATCAGAACTGGAACAGCCACTGAATGGCTGGTTTTCAAAAATCTGCAGAAGTGCTGAGACCATAAGAACAAGATGGTACCCGGCTACTACTGCCAACCACTCTGAACGCATCTTAGAGGGCTTAAGATATAATTGGAGGGGGAAATGGGGAACAGCATTAAAAATGATAAAAACAACAACAAAGCAGGCTTACTGGTCTAATAGAGTTAGGTGGAAACCCCACAACTATGAACCTTAGACCTGCTTCAGGCCTGGAGCTGAACTCACCCTTGTGACTCAATTTTCAGCCTAACACTGGACATGACTATAAAGTAAACAATAATACTAGAGAAGTATGCATCTAATAGAACAATCAACCATACGAGCTGGAAAGAGCCGGATTTGCTTGGGAATAAAATTCGGAAGGCAGGAAGGGATTAAAAAGAAGAAGAAGAAGAAGAAGAAGAAGAAGGGCGATCAATGGAAATGGCAAAGAGGGAGTGTGAAGAGCGCTGCTACACTGTGAGAATTGCGATTGGAAAACAAAGTGTACGTGAATTGTTGACTGGAAACAAGCTGTTCTGTAAACGTTCACCTAAATGACAATTTTAAAAAGAGAGAGAAACGTCGGTAGAGACTAGAGCTGATACTGACCAATTAAATATGATTGAAACTAGTTCTGGTAGTTACCTGTTGCTGTGGCCAAAGAAAAATCAACCTTTGCCCACGAGAATAAGCACTTGAAATCTCATTTTCCACATGAAACACGAGGCCAGGCTTCTAGGAATGCCCAATTTCTGAGATGATAGATCAGTGCTGAACTTTGTCTCATGTTTCCCAGCACCTCTGAGCAGCCCAGGGGTGTGAGGTGCAAAGGCCAAAGGCGGGCACAGGCACGATTCGCGGTTGAGGAAAGAAAGTGATAGAAGACAGGGTGAAAGGTGCCTGGGGGTCAAAATAAAGGCCGGAGAGAGACGAGGCATCAAAGAAGAGCTGTGCCTCTGAAGTCTCTAAGGATGTGTTTGTGAGCCACGGTATTTGAGCGAAGAAGTTTGTTATATGCCCTAGATGGCCAACCATTTTGTCAATGCGATAAACTCTATATAACAAAACATTTGCCATGTTTTCCAAGTTCTACGTGTATATTTCAGCAACATGAACTAATTCACCATACTGTGCTACCGTCCACTTCCAAAAGTTTTTCCCCACACCCGAGAGAAACTCAGGACCCATGAATCAGGATCTGCTCGTCGGTTCTGCCCTCCTCTCAGTCTCTGGCCACCACTAATAAACTTTCCTGGGATAACTGAAGGAAGATTACTTCTGGGAGGCAGCAGTTTGGTAGGAACATATATATGTACAGTGAACCCTCGCCACTTCGCGCTTCGACTTCCGCGGCTTCACTCTATCGCGGTTTTTGCGTAACAGCGCATGCTCTGTCATTACTGCCACTGATTGGCTCATACTGTACAAAATTGATGCCATTAAATAATATAATAAATAATAAATGATCATTGCAACGTCCAAAATGTTTTACTGTATTTTCCCTTTTTTCGTTTAATAAATTGGGCAATACGAGTGTAATGGTGACTAAAGGGTGTTTTTTCATGTCTTCTATGCTCTACGAAAATATTTGATTTACAAATAAGGAATCCTACTTCGCGGAATTTCATTTATCACGGTAGGGTCTAGAACCGATTAACCGTGATAAACGAGGGTTCACTGTATATATATATATATATTTGGTAGGAACATATATAATGACAAGATGTGTACCTGAACCTAGACTGTAGCATGAGAGTAAGCCTGGCTTACGTAAAGGAGAGATACCAAGATGTGGGCACAGCAAAGATAGCGGCAAATGACAGTAGTTTAACAAGAGATGAACCCTCTGAAAACCTCTGTGGGGATTAGTGATATGTATAAAAAAGAGCTTTATATACAAGAGCAATTGAATATTGAGAAAATGTCCCAGCCCAGTTTAGTCCAGATCAAGTCCATCAGTCTGATATTAGCCCGTATGTCCAATACCAATCTATAAAGTCTTCTTCAGAGTCACAAAACACATGCAATGATGCTAAATACAGGAAGATAACAGGCCAGTGGGTGGGAAGTCTTGTGGATCCAGTGGTGTTATAAGCATCTCAGCGCGGCCTGGCATCTCCATGTGGCTTCTCCAGGTCCAGAGCTCTCACTCCCATCAGCATAGCTTCATGTGTCTTGTCAGTAGAGAGTCTATCAGAGACTCCCACCTCCAAGGAGGAAATACCAGAGTTCACAGAATCCTCTGGAGAAAGCCATGCCCACACAGAGGCCTCGTTGGCTATTACCTGGTTAAAAGGCTGGACTCCGCCCCTTCACTCTTAATCCTCTCAAGTCCCAAATTGACAGCAAATTATGTAACTACCACAGGATTGCCAAAACAACAAACTCCAGAAGGGTTTGGCATTACCACAGAAGCGTGTTAATTAAATTGATCTCATAGAGCTATTTTCTCCAAGATCAGTATGCTCTACTCCTTCCACTTTGCCTCAGATTATATTGTTCTAAGACCTTTCCATCACAAACCTATATCTACTTCTGAAAACTCTTTTTCTGGGTGAGTGGGGGGTTGTTGCTGCTACTTAGGGTCCCTCTTGAAGTATGAGGCTTTGTATCTGATACCTCTTTGCAAACATGGGATGACTGATACCTGCCCAGAGAAATTACGGTTGGTGGCGGAGGTCTTCTGTTTAGTCATGCTAAGACCATCAGGTGTTTTACAGAGTCACAACGTCCCACGGTGTATTATGTTTAGCAGGGAAACAAAACTCGTTTTTTTCCCACACAAACAACTGCCAAAACCATCGGTCCACTTTCTGTAACTGTACAACTCATTTTCTTTTAACTGCAACGGCACAGCATTTTTATCTGCCAGACAATAACATTTTGTTTGGTTTGGCCCAGAGTGTTCAACCTATTGAGATCTTTATGGACCATAAATCTGGTATGCAGGACTTCACCTGTCATCCCCACTTCCTTCAGAGAAGCTGGATGATGTGAAGAAGAGCGGGGCACCAGGATTGGCAGAAGGTTCATTAACAATCCGTGGTATGCAAATGACACAACCTTGCTTGCTGAAAGCAAGGAGGAACTGAAGCACTTGCTGCTGAAGATCAAGGATTGCAGCCTTCAGTACGGAGGACAGCTCAATGTAAGGAAGACCGAAATCCTCACAACTGGACCAATAGGTAACATGCTGAGCAGAAAAGGTTGAAGCTGTCAAGGATTTTGTCTTGCTTGGATCCACAATAGATGCTCATAGAAGCAGCAGGCAAGAGATCAGAAGAAGCTGCTGCACGAGACCTCTTTAGAGTATTAAAAAAGCAAGGAGGAGGACGAAGCCCTCAAGCCATGGTAGTTTGCATCATATGCATGTGAAAGTTGGACATTGAATAATGAAGACCCTAGTGCTGGAGAAGAATAATGAAAGTACCATGGACGGCTAAAAGGACAAACCCATCCGTATTGGAAAAGTACGGAGACAAGGATGCAAGACTTCATCTTACATCCTTTGGACATATTGTCAGGAGAGGCCAGGCCCTAGAGAAGGCCAGCATGCTTGGTGAAGTGGAGGGGCGGTGACAAAGAGGAAGGCCCTCGAGGAGCTGGACGGACCCAGCGGCTGCCTCCATGGGCTCGGGCCCAGGGACAATGGTGAGGATGGCGCAGAACTGTGCAGGGTTTCGTTCTCTTGTGAAAAGGGTTGCTATGGGTTTTAGCTGACTTGATGCTACATAACAACAACCTCACTCCTTATACTCACCAAAATATGGCGAGTTTGCCTTCTAGGCTGTATTAGACTGGGTTCTCTGGAGGAACAAACCAGTGGAATACATATAAATATACTCATCTCAACGAAATGGCTCACAAAGTTGTAGAGACTGGAGAGCTCCAAGTCTGTGGGTCAGATGTCAGACTGGAGGTTTCTTCTGAATCACGTAGCTGCAGTTACAGGTCCGAGAGCAGACTGCTGGCTGAGGAGATAAATTAATCCAAGGAGGGTAGGGTGCTCACTCAGGCTGCAGAGGATAATAACACCCAGATAATATGGCAGGCCACAGGCTCAAATCCAAAGAACCAGAGTCTAGATGACAAGCCAGATGCATGAGCCCATCCAGAAAGAAGCAAGCGAGCTTTGTCAGAGTATCCACACATCAGAAGCAGCCCATCTCCATAAGGAAACCCCCTTTCAATTTATTTATTTATTGAATTGGTCCTTTCAATTTATAAATTTTCAATTTATAGCAGATCTCATCATGGAAGTGATTACATTACATGAGATCTTATCATGAAGAATGGCTACATCGTGAACATCTAACCACTGAGAATCATGTCCTAACCAAGTTGACATACAAACTTAGCCATCATATAGCTTTTTATATAAATCATTTGATAAAAATTTCAAACAGAACCAGGTCCTGGGCATGTCACTGGTGGTATTCTTCGTGGTAGAATTAATCCATTCAAGAATATGGGTAGGGGAATTGGTTTAAACAGATTCTAAATCTTAAAGTTTCAAGCTCACTTTTCACCCACAACTTGGGCAATGGGGAGTAATTGAAGCCAAATATTGTCCCAAGGAAGAGTTTCTCTTATTTACTCTTGTGGATTACTGAGGATAATGGGTAATATGATGAAAACATGGCTAGAACAGGTGATTAGCACGAAGTAATGCAAGGAAGGAGAGAAAGAGTCTTTGATGATAATTCTGCGTTCTTACAAGTTGAAGAAAACTATGGGTAGAGGAGGCTTTTGAAGAAGTACAGAATGTGCAAATAATGCATTCAAAGTTCTGACAGGACAGCAGCCTTGAGATATGCCCTGGAAATTGATAGTGCCAATCTATTTTAGGCATAACTGCTCTTGAAACTTTGCAAGCCTGATTATGCTAATTAATACTACTGAATTATCTTCAGGAAACTCCCATTTCTCTTAAAATATATTTAAACAGCTCAACCTCGTATTGTACGATTTTGTAATAATGCTGCAGCCATGACAGTGTGTAAATGAATGGGCACTGTTGGGTCTCAATAGAACGTTATTTTATAAAATCAGAGGGCAGGCCGGATTTGACTCATGGTATAGAGTTTGTCAGCTCCAGCCGTAGATGGTCCGCAGTCACGCTTAGATGTATCCTCACACATGTTTACGTTGGCCCAGGGCTGTGGCTTTCTCCTCTTCCTCCTTTGCCTCTCACAAGGCCTTTCACGAGGGAGTTCAACCCTAGAGGTTGTGATGACATTGCCTTCTCTCTTCTCTCAGCAGCCGTTCACCATGAGTTTTGTTGCAACTGCTCTCCTTTATGATGACGAACAGAGCCCAATGACCTGTTCTGTGATCAGAGGGACACCATCAACGGCAGACTTTGTGGGTCTGTGTTGCAAACACTCGATTGTAGCAATTGTGGCACAAAGACAGCCATAGGAAAGAGTTAAACAAAATGCACATTGCTGTGCTCCAGTACAGCTCTGTGTACCAAAGGGATGATGGGGCAGCTCTTACCTCCATGGTGTGGTGTGCCAACTGCTCATCCAGTCAGGACATAACTTGCATTTTGCTTTACCTTGTACTAATTAGAGACTATGCATTCCCTACAGAGTACTGTCAATCCTTAGCAACTGCAGGTCTTGCGTATTGAATTAAAATAAATTCATTCCAGCCCCCGATTCCCTCTGTTGATGGTTTTGCCTCCAGTCTCAGAGTACTCTGAGAAAGCTGCTTTTAAGCCTATACATTTTCCTATTCCCATGTTCTGATATCCAATCTCTGCACATATAATAAAGGTATGCTAACTATTAGCAGGATTTATTAGCCATATATCAAAAGTTCAAGTTTCCTGCAAAGAAATGAACTCATGCCCAGACGCGCTGACAGAAATCTGCCAAAACAGTATAATCCCTTTCTGCATTGGAGTTATGAACCCCCCTGGATGACCCCAACCATTGGGCACTTAGGAAAAGCAAGTGTGACGATTACATAATCTCCTATCAACTTGCGCAGAGGGGTGGAGTATAGCCTGTCAATCAGGTCATAGCCAATGATGACTCTGTGGGCATGGCCTTCTCCTGAGGATTCTGGGAACTCCTGTCTTCCTCCCTGGAGGTGGGACATTCTGTCGGACTCCCCGTTCCTGCTGTTGAGACCCTCAGAGAGCTGGAGGTAGACACATGGAGACCTGCACCAGCGATGAGATTCTACCACTGCCACTGGATCCACAAGACTTTCCACCCACTGGCCTATGATCTTCCTGATTTCAGCATCATCGCAAGTGCTGTGTGAGTCTAGAGAGGAATTTATGGACTAGTATAGGACATATGGACTAATAACGGACTTATGGACTTGATCTGGCTTGGGCTGAGATGTTTCCTCAATATAAAATTTCCCTTTATATAAAGCTCTTTCTTATACACACTATGAATTTGTTTCTCTAGTCAACCCAGACTAACACAGCAAGTAACTGAAAGGAGGCACTAGGGAGCAGGGGAAGGGAGATCCCCACAAGGGGATATATCCAAATGACTCTCGACCCAGAAGAACAGTGAAGTCTACAAATCAAACTCATTGACCATGCAAATTCAGTACTGGGTTTTAAAATCATAGGATTCTTCTTTGATCCAACTTTGTATGTTAATTGAAAAGGGGAAGTATAAAACCATGATGTCCTCAAATTTTAATTAAAATTACAACCTAGTTAAAAGTCCTAAAGCCATATTTCTTGTTTGGGTACTGTCAGACACCTGGTATTTGGGTTCTCTCATCTGTAAAGGAAAGAAATAACCCCAGACAATTACTATGTGAAAGGAACACTTTTTGCAATCAATGGAGAAACCTTGTAAACTACAGAAAACTATACATAGTTGGACCTAAACCACTTAGAATCCCACTATTTGGCCAGGACAACTATCAGCAGTGGCATTTGTATCTCCCCAGTCCTGTGCCTAGCTTTCTCAGCAGTCATTATGGCACGCCCTAGAAAATGTAAGTTGCTTTCCCTTTTGAGCATTTTCTATGACACTAGACAACCACCAAAGTAGCGTTGCCTTCTTATATTTAGTATTTTTTTAATTTTGTGGAATATTTATATATATATATATCAGTAAACGATTCAAGTTAAACATTTCATGGACTCGAAGTGGAAAAGTTGTACAAGTCAATTATCAATTTAGGACTGTCACATTTCTTGAGCCCCTCAGAAAGTCCAACATGGAGAGTTTAAAGGGCCTATTGGGTCCCTAAAGTGTCCTGTGACATTCTGGGTCATGCATTGAACGCCCCACCCCCACCCCTGCTGCTCTGCAGGAGAAAGATGAGGCTGTCCGCTCATAAAATGCACAGCCTTGAAAAGATGTGAGAATGGCAAAATTTGACTTGTGTGGACATGTTTTATATCTCGTAGGTTCCCCAAATTATTTGGTCTCTTGTCAACTTAAAATAAAATTACTCAGTGCCCCCCCTGGCAATGACAAATTTTTATACTACAACCTTTATTCTAGGATAAAGTGTACGTATCTGCTTTGCAGCCTCCTGTATCATTGCAGCTCCCCCAGATATCGACACCACCTACTTTGGAAAACACTGCTCTAGATGTTTAATATCTAGAGATTTTTTGCCATGACAAGACTTTTGAGAATATCAAATCTGCCGTTATAAAGATTTAAAAATACCCCAAGAAATTGATTATATATCATTTCTGATAAATTTGGAACCCGCCTCCCCCCTCAAGATGACATATATATCTTCCATATGAGTAAACATAGGTCTATTACATGAGAAAACATTTACAGCCTTGGAAACACTATATAGGGTCACTATAAGTTGATACTGACTCAATTGCAGTGGGGGTAGGTATTGCATTACTAATTTATTCCCTATCAGACAATAAAACTACATTGATGTCTTGGGGAAAATGAAGATGATTGCTTTTGAAGATGAAATATGGTAGACTTTCCTTGCCCATATAGTCGAAACTTGGACTTCGGACAAACATTTAACAACCACCTCCTATTGAAAGTATTGGCCCTAGACACTTGCCATCTCAGGAAGCCCAAGACATCCCTGTGGCCTGGAGACACTCACTTTGTAGTAACGGGAGAAGAATGAGTACTTGGACAGAAGTTGATCTAAGGTGAGGTGCCAAGGGATAAGGGCATAGCAAAGGTGTCTGAGATCTTTCAAGAACGTGTTTCTCCTGCTGACCTGGAGCAAGATCCCAAGACCTCGGTCCTTGCGTTGAGCAGTGTCACCTATCAACATAACTTGCACCATAAGGTTTTCTTTTCCATTTAATACATGGTTAGATTAAATTCCAGAAGTAACCTAATAGGGACAATGATTTTATTAAATGGTGAAAGGAACATTTCCAAAGTCTATTTTTGGTAAACATTCCAGGGCAGAACATGGTATCAAAAGTGTCATATTTGTAAAGGAAGAATGTTTCAAAGCCTTTTGGCAGAGAGCCAATTACAAATCTTTTCCCATAAAATACACAGTATTTACAAGAATGTGTCCAAAGGAAGTTTATTTCTGAATGATGAACAGCAAGTTGCTTTGTTCCTCAGTGAAATCTCTGGATGTTTAGATACATAAGAGAGTTGGTTGTATTCCTGACCACCGTTGCCTCTAACTGACCTGGGAAACCAAGGGGCACGTCTGTGCCAGGTGCCAGGATGGCAACTAAGCAAATCTATAATGATCTCCTGCATGATCCAAGAAGTATGAACAGTTCACTGAATGTATTTCAGTTTATTGCGACATCCCTCTCTCTCCGTAGCATCCCTTAATGCCCCGGGTGGAGTTGAAGCTCCCTTTTTTTTCATATACAGTAGTAACAATTGTCCCTTTGTTAATTACCTGCTCGCTTCTGTGCGTTTCTACTGAGTGTAATTTTAGCAAGAGAGATACTGTGCCCCTCTTGTTTGTGGTTGTTTCCACAGCATCTGTAACATTACTATGAACTCCTCAGTCAATAGTAGATGAATGATTAGATACTTGGGCAACTTATGGGGGCCATAATTAATGGTGTGGTTAGAGTGAGGGCAGTCGGAAAAAACTGGGCTATGGGTCAGCCAATCTTTCAGGAGTCACTGGAGCTGCCCCACTGTGCAAGAGCTTTACCTTATGTAGATGGAGGATGGTCAGGAGAGTGGTTAGGGACGCCAACTTGCTTTCCTGATACCATTTTAGAAATCAGACAAGGGCCTTAGAGGACATCAGGTACAGTCCCTGATTTCAAAGATGGAGAAACCACAGCACAGAAGGGATTGGTTGGTGTCCCCAAGGCACCAGCTAGCTGTACAGCCATTCATACCTGCAGACATCCTAGCCAGTGCGCTTTCTTCTACAATCAACTATTTCTCCTTAGAGTTCTGCGACTCAGCAGGACAGAGTTCCAATGACTGGTCAAAAAAGAAGGGGCTGTGTAGCTTTAGAAAAGTTTTTTGAACCTCAGTATCCCTTTTGGAACGGCCTGCCTTATAACACATGTCCCCCTGGGGATGTTGTGAGCTGGCCTTGGAAGAATAGTGCCGATAGTGTGCCTAGAAGAGAGCCTGGTTCATAATTTGTAAGGCCCCCCCCCCCCCGCCCGCTTCGTCCAGGCATAAGAAGCTGGTGGGGCGAGTGTAGATGAACAGAATGTCCTCGTGGTTGGGAAAGGCCCAGCTGCACAGACCTCATTTTACCTCTCGGGAGGCAGCTGTGGAGCTCACACTTGCATTGATGTGGTCGTGCTCCAGAGACATTCTCCCCCTCCCCCCCCCCCAACATCCTCCAAGGAAATACAGCCTTCTAAACACAGACGTTCCCATTTTCCCAGTAAAATGAATGAAAGAACCTTTTGGGGAATAAAGTGATCTCTTTTTAGCTCCACTTGTTTACTTTTCCGTAAGCTCCCAAGATGGTTTACACATTAGCTGTTAATCACACCATCTGTTCAAATAGTACTTGAGTCAGTAATTCAATTCATACTTTTCTTCTAAAAGAATCTTTTTAAAGACAATGTTTATATCTCTGCTATCCTTCATTTGGCAATGTAGCATGAGCTATTTTAACATTTGGAAGCAAATATTAAATCCCATTAAAAAAAACTGTACAAAAGACAGGACAACGTCTTTGCATTCATCCCCTCGACTTTAGGTTGGGGAGAGGTGCAACCGAACAGAGATAGGACGTTTTCTAAAATGAACAAACACGAAGACAAACAATTGCAGGTAAGATTTCCTCTGAGATTATGACTTAGTGACAAAGAATATGTTCACTCCACACGAGACAACTCAGGCCAAGGAAACATGAACAGAACGTCCATTCTGAGAGAACCAGCTTCCCAAATCCCATCTCCTCCTTAGGAGGCAAATTCACTGATTAGTGGGCTCCTGAGGCCCGTGACTCTTGTCAGTGTTCGTTGGGTTTAGGGAACAAAAGTAAGTCTGTGGTGGTAAAATCAGAGTGATGGAGTGGATGGGGTAAGGTTTCCCAACTAAATTCTTAGGATATCCCAAGCAGACCCAGACACTGGGTATGATTACCAGTCTGAAGGCGTTTATCGGTCTAGACGTATTTTTTGGACCAAACCTATCTCCCATTGAGTCCAGTAGGTGATCTGACTCACATTATTTCTTTCCATAGTCTCAGAATATAGGTTGTTCTTGTTGTTAGGTGCCGAGTCAGTGGCAACCAGTAGCAACCGTATGCACGACAGAATGAAACACCGCACAGTCTTGTGCCATCCACACAATTGTTCCTGTGTCTGAACCCATTGATGCAGCCACTGTGTCCGTCCATCTCATTGAAGGCCTCCTTCCTTTTCACCTCTCTTCCACTTTACCAAACATCATGCTCTTCACCAAGGATTGGCCTCTCCTGACAATAGGTCCAAAATATCTTGTCAGCCTTGCCTCTCGAAAGCACTCTGGCCATACTTCTTCCAATACAGGTCACTCTGTCCTTTCAGTCATCCATGGGACTTTCAATATAGTTCTCCAGCGCCACAATTCAAATGCATCGATTCTTCGACGTTCTTCCTTATTCGATGTTAAAGCAGGGGGATTGCTTGTTCAGTCTATGCAGTGACTCAGCCATGAGCAGCCTCTGGACTCCGGGCTTATTTTGGTCCTTGTCTCAAGCTCAAATTGCCCGTCTGTGTGTTTTGGTTGTTGTTGTTTAAACCAGTAGTGTAGTTTCTATTTGTAGTTAACTAATGCCTTGCTAATGGAACAGGTGTGTATTTTCAGGCAACAAAGCTGGAGGGCGGTGTGTGTGTGTGTGTGTGTGTGTGTGTGTGTGTGTGTGTGTAGAGCCCATGAAGGGCTGTGCTTTTCAGGTGCCTCCAGATGGGGCTGTGGAGAGCTGTACTTCAGGTACAGGGCTGGCTTGGGGGAGAGTTAGCTTATTCATTATGTACGCCCTCTCCAGGTGGCCTGGTAGCCTTCCCCCGCCCCACACGGCCCAGTAGGCTGTGCTGTCCCAGCTATCTGGGATGTCTTGTTGTGAGTGAAGCTGAAGAGCTCCTGTCTTGGCTTGTGCTTATGTCTACCCCAGGCTGTACGCGGGGAGTTAGGACCCTGCAGCGCAGTCTGTCAGCCATCCTAGCTAGCTCTGGGACTGGGAAAAATCCATCCGGAGAGTGAGGCAGCTGCGCTCCTCTGGCTTGTGCCAGGGGCCAGTGACAAAGGGAAATATATCTATGGGCAGGCATTGCTGCTCCTTCATTTTAGTACTTTTGTGTCTACTCATCTTTATGCTAAGGATCCTGCTGTCTTGGAGTATAGGATCTCCCTCTCCAGGGGCCCTCTGTGCTGGTCTCTAAGGAGCCCCTCACACGGGTGTTGCAGAGTACAGAAAAAGGAGCAATACTTGACGGTTTACTTTTATTTATTTGTTTTTTTACTTTTGACGGACCCTTTATTTAGAAACGTAGAGATAGTCCCCGCTGAAAATCATAGAAATCTTTATTAAACAAAAGGATCAAAATGTGAAGCGGTTGTTTCTTGACATATCCTCCCACGAAGTCCATACACTTATGAACGTGGGGCTTCCATCTTTCCCGCACATCCCAGAATTCTGCGCTCTCCACTTACAGCACATTGATGGGGAACACAAATAGTCTGAAGGGTCAAGTCCAGGCCTGTACGATGGATGGGGTAGGGTTTCCCAGTGAAAATCTTGTAGGAAAGACTTTGCTACCCTTGAGGAATGTGCAGGTATATTGTCATGATGGGGGGGGGGGGTGTTGGTGCAATTTCCTGGCCTCCTTCTCACCAATGCAGTTGTCCATTTTCCTTAAAGCTTCATAATAAGCCTCCAGTGATCATCCTGTGCCCTTTGAGAAAAATTATCAAGGTTCCCCTTGGGAATCCGTAAGGACAGTCACCATAACCTCCGAAGCCTTGAATCTCTCCCTTGAATCTAACTGGCCCCGCAGATTTCCTCAGAAACCACTGTTTCCATTGGACCTTTTATTTTGAAGGCACCCTAAGGAGGCAAAAACAAATGGATTGCAGAGAGAACTTGTCTTCAATCACCCACAAATTTCAGAAATGTTCAAACACATTTCAGATGGAATATGAAAGCTCGAACCCTAATAGCAAGTGTGTGAATTATGTGAAGCTTTATAGAGTAAATCCATTTCAACAATCCCAACACATTTTGTTTTGTGTCCTTGACTGCATTCCTCATAATGTAATGTTATCGACCCCACTTCCTTTCTATAATTCCAATTTCCATTCTTTTTTCCTGACCCTTCTGAACTCAAGGCTGTATTTTTTTTTATTTTTTTTTAACATTTTATTAGGGGCTCATACAACTGTTATCCCAATCCATACACACATCAATTGTGTAGAGCGCATTTGTACATCATTCTCAAAACATTTTCTCTCCACTTAAACCCCCGACATTAGGTCCTCATTTTTCCCCTCCCTCCCCGCTCCCCCATCCCGCATGAGCCCTTGATAGTTTATAAATGGGTATTTTGTCATATCTTGCCCTGTCCGACGTCTCCCTTCATCCAGTTTTCGGTTGTCTGTCCCCCAGGGAGGAGATCACACACAGTTCCATGTAATCGGTTCCCTCTTCCCTACCCATTCTCCCTTTACCCTCCCTGTTTTGCCACTCACACCACTGGTTCTATAGGGCTCATCCGTCCTGGATTCCCTGTATTTTCAGTTCCTATCTGTACCAGTGTACCTCCTCTGGTCTAGTCAGTCTTGCAAGATAGAATTCGAGTCATGGTAGTGGGAGCGGGGAGGAAACCTTTAGGAACTAGAGGAAGGTTGTATTTCTCATCATTGTTACATCGCACCGTGACTGGCTCATCTCCTCCCCTAGACCCCTCTGCAAGGGGATCTCCAGTGGCCTACTAATGGGCTTTGGATCTCCACTCCGCACTCCCCCCATCATTCACTATGGTAAGATTTTTTGTTCTGATGATGCCTTACACCTGATCCCTTCGACACCTCGTGGTTGCATAGGCTGGTGTGCTTCTTCCATGTGGGCTTTGTTGCTTCTGAGCTTGATGACCGCTTGATTACCTTCAAGCCTTTAAGACCCCAGACGCTATACTTTTTGATAGCCGGGCACCATCAGCTTTCTTCACCACATTTGCTTATGCACCCTTTTGTCTTCAGTGACCCGTTCGACACCCCGTGATCACACAGGTTGATATGTTGTTCCATGTGGGCTTTGTTGCTTCTGAGCTAGATGGCCGCTTGTTTACCTTCAAGCCTTTAAGACCCCAGACGCTATACTTTTTGATAGCCGGGCACCATCAGCTTTCTTCACCACATTTGCTTATTCACCCGCTTTGTCTTCAGCGGTTGTGTCGGGAAGGTGAGCATCATAGAATGCCAATTTACTAGAAGAAAGTATTCTTGTGTTGAGGGAGTACTTGAGTGGAGGCCCAATGTCCTTCTGCTCCCTTAATACTAAACCTATAAATGTAGGCTCATAGATCTATTTCCCCATCCTCATATAGTATATTTGCATATGTACATGCCTTTATCTAGAGCTCTATAAATGCCCTTTTCCTCCCAGCTCTTTCCTCTATTTCCCTTGATTCTCCTCCTGTCCCGCTATCATGCTCAGTCCCCACCAGGATTTCAGCACTTCCTCTTTGTTACGTTCCCCTTGATCCTGCAAGGCTGTATTTTGGCTCTCAGGGACTTATTTTAATTTTCTTCAGCTTCAACCTGAATTTGCATATGAGCAATTGATGGTCTGTTCCGTAGTTAGCGCCTGGTCTAGTTTTAGCTGCTGCTTATTGAGCTTTTCCATCATCTCTTTTCAATGTTGAGAAGATGACTGGGATAGTTCTGTAGAATCATTTCAATGGTTCTTCTAAGCTTCATGACTGCAGAACGTCTAAAGGCCATGACCATTTCAAGTTCTAGTTTGTATTCCCCCACTCCTTTGATCCCCATTTTTGCTTAAGTTTCTTGATCAAAATGTTCAATATTAGTAGCTAGACAACCTTCAGTTCTTCAATTGCTTGGTAAAGGAGGCAATGTCTCATTAAGACAATTAGCCAGACATTCTATTTCCACCTCCAGTCTGGACTCTCCTTCCTTTGTTATTGGGGGTGAATACAGACCAAGTGTCCTGTTTTGAATGGCTGGTTGCAAACTTTTGAGACCCCAGGAATTATGGAATGGACTAGGAGATAGGACAGAAGAACTAAACATGTTAGTAGGCCAATTAACTAGAATGTCCCATGAGACCATGGCTCTACATCTGTAAACCAAGGAAACAAACCCCAAAAGATGTGGGCTTGTATACAAGCAACCTCAGCAGCTATTCTTATTTTTGTCCTAATGTAAATATATCTATCACACAACTTTTGTTAGTTAAATGATGTACAGGCGTACAAGCTATTAACTGCAATTTCATTCATTGTTTAAGGAATTCTACTGTTAGTTAATGCAGTTTAAAAAATCACAATTAATGCCCCTTCCCCTTCCTTCCCTCTCATGCCTAGTACCCACTAATTAACTTCGTTCACCTGTCCTATTTAAAAAAAAAATTTGTAAGGTCATACAATATTTGACTTTTTATTATTGCCATGATTTGCTCAGCATATTGCCTTCCCAAAAGCAAACAAACAAAAACAACCCTTTTAAAATTTTATTTCAGACTGGCATAAAAGTTTCCAGTGTAGTGCAAAGAATTCCCCAAGTGTCATTTTATTGCATTGTCCGTATCATTGTTTCTCCATTCAGAAAAGTAAAAAATTATTGCTACAAAGATTCAAGGCATGCATGCACAGTTTACTCCAAATAAAGGACATTTAAACATATTGTTGCAATCAGTGTTTGGCTGTAGATATGTTTTCTCAACAATACATTTATCTTAGTCTCATTATGATGACTTTTCAAAAGTCTATTCAAAACTATGGCTTTCTAAGGGCTACGCTGGGCCAACCAGTTAAGTTAAAGTCAGAGAACTCCATCCAGAAAGTTATGGGGTTAGTGGTTTTATTTTAGGATCCCAAAGGGTCAGGATGATAGATTTCCTAGAAGAACAAGCCTGGGGGCTTATTAGAAAGACATTTTATAAAAATAAAAACCAAACTGGTAAGAAAAAGGTTAAAAATATATAATGGCTCTACCAAGGAATTTTGTTTTTCTCATCATGGCAATGCACCTGCTCATTTTTCAAGGGGAGCAAAAGCTGTCCTGTATGAAGGTCCCTGGCAAACCTGGCTGATACTGCTCCTTCAGAGTCCTTTTTGGTCCCAATAACTCAAATAATATTTAAAAGGAGCACAACTTGTGTTCCCCAAGGAGGCCTACACTGCCATTTTGATGTGGTGTAAGTCCAAAAATAAAGAATTCTTTAGGGAAGGGTTATAAAAAGATAGAAACACACCCCTCAGACACGTATATACCTAGATGGGCAAGTGGAAATGGGGCAAGCAAAGACAGACCAGAACTTTAGGGGGAGGAGTGGAAGGTGGTGAAGGAGGAGGAGGAGGAGGACGAGAAGGAGGGAGGGGGAGGAGGAGGAGGAGGAGGAGGAGGAAGAAGAAGAAAGTGAGTGAAGGGAGATGTTGGACAATATAAG
>NW_022103917.1:13294170-13306060 GCF_000313985.2 Echinops telfairi
TCTCTCCCAGGTCTCTTGATCTCCCTAAACACCCCCTCTCAGGCAATGAGGGGCAAAGCCAGTCAGTTTTGTTTGGTCGGTCGTCATGGCGACGCCCTCAGCCAATGAGAGCCCTGGAGAGGCTCTGACATCACAGAGTCCCTCTCCCATAGCAAGTGGCAGCAGGAGTAGGGAACCCAGAGAGGCCAAAATGCCTCACTGGAGCGGGACAACGCTCTTCTACGTTGTTTCCAAAGCTTTCCCAACTGACCCGTGGCTCCTGGAAATGCAACTCTCTGCGCTCTGCCCTGATGGATGATGGTACCCACGTAAGGCAATGAATTTATCGTGGACACCCCCATTCAGTTGTTCATTCTACTCTTTCTCCCCTGTCTCCATTACCTGGTCCTTTGGATGTCTCATTAAAATGCTTACCAAGCTAATATGGCCCTCTTTAGGTGTTGGTGGAAACGTGAGTTTTCCTACCACCCTCTTACAAATTGCCTTATTGATTCTTGAAGGCAATCCACTTCTTGGCTACTGCCAGAGAATTTTTTGTTCATCTGACGGCCCTTTCGCCGTGTCCAGCAGTTTTCCAGGACAAAGGTTACGCCTTCATGATTAAAAAGGACACTTGAGAGTCAATCTTGAAGTACAGTACTACCTGTGATAAGATTGTATATCTATCGACTTTCACGAAAAGCCATTCAATAAGAGTGTTTTACAAAAAATTGGGCACCAGCCATAAAAGCAGAGCGATGAAGAAATTTGAGTATTCTACCAAAGGGTTTTGTGCGAAATTGATCAAACAAGGGACCCAGAGGCGTTGATAATCATGGGCAATAGCAAGGCAAACATTAGAAAAGCAGAAGGAAGGGTATTTGGAAGATAAGAACTTGGTGATCCAAGCAAAGCTGGAGGGCACATCAGAGAATTTCCCAAGAACAATGACTTGATCATAGAAAATTCATTTCTTATTTGTGCCATTTGTATCTTCTTTTCACTTTGTTAGATTGCTCATGGTTTCGCAATTTCCTTTTAAAAAAAATCACTTTATTGAGGGCTCTTACAATCTATACATCAATTGTATCATATACATTTGTACATGTGTTGCCATCATCCTTTTTGAAACTCTTTCTTTCTACTTGAGCCCTTGATATCAAGATTTAACTTTTTTTTTTCTTTTGGCTTTCCTTTAAAAAAAAAACAAAACATTTTATTAGGGCCTAATACAACTCATCACAATCCATACACACATCAATTGTGTAGAGCGCATTTGTACATTCATTGCCCTCATCATTCTCAAAACATTTTCTCTCCACTTAAACCCCCAGCATTAGATCCTCATTTCCCCCCTCCCTCCCCGCTCCCCCCTCCCTCATGAGCCCTTGATAGTTTATAAATTGGTATTTTGTCATATCTTGCCCTGTCCGACGTCTCCCTTCACCCACTTTTCGGTTGTCCGTCCCCCAGGGAGGAGGTCACACACAGTTCCTTGTAATCGGTTCCCTCTTTCCTACCCACTCTCCCTCTACCCTCCCAGTATCGCCACTCACACTGCTGGTCCTGTAGGGCTCATCCGCCCTGGATTCCCTGTGTTTTCAGATCCTATCTGTACCAGTGTGCATGGTTAGGCAATTTCATTGTTCCTTTCCAAGAACCAACTCCTTGTCTCGCTGATTCTTTCTATTCTTTTCCTGTTTCATGTAGTGCTATTTGAATCTCTTTTTTTTTCTTTTCTTCTGGTGCCTGTAGGCTTATTTTCCTGTGCTTTTGCTAATTTTTGGAGATATTGGTTTAAAGTGTTGACTTTGGTTTTTTCCTCTTTTTTGATGTGTGTATTAATTTCTATATATTCACTTCTGAGCACTGCTTTTGCAGTGGCCCAAAGGTTTGAGTTTGTTAGGTTTTTGTTCTCATTTGATTGAAGGAATTTTTTAAGTTCAGTTTTCCTGTCTTCTCTACCCAGGAATTTTTAAGAAAGGATGTTATTCAATTCCCTTTTATTTGACGTTTTCCCTTGAACTTCCTTTCTTATTGTTCCTTCATCAAAAGTGCAGTATTCAAATTTCTTCCAATAATTGTAAAGCTGTCTATTTCTTCAATTCTACAAATTTAATTCATTTATTTTGAGACTCTTTCTTGAGGTGTATATCAATATAGTATAGTTATGTCCTCTTTATTATAGAGACCCTATAGAACAAAGTAGAACTGCTCCTGTGGGTTTCAGAGAATGGATCTCTTTATAGGAATACAAGGGTTCACCTTTGTCCCGTGGTTTCAAACCGACGTTGTGATTAGCAGCCTTGCGAGTAATCACCATGCTGTTAACTCAGTGCCACTGAATTTAGATTTTTTGCCCTCTTGTTCAATTAACCCTTTACTCATATATAATATCCTTCTTTGTTGCTTACGCTAAATTGTGCATTAAAATCTTTTGTTAGAAATTATTATTCCCAAACTTGCCCTTTTTTATTGCTGCTAACTTGATATGTTTTTTCCATCCTGTGAGTTTTAGTCTATTTTTATATATGTGTCTAAGGTGTGTCTCTTATACACAATGTATTAATGAGCCCTACCCTCTAACTCCCTTTTTTCGGCCCTGGTGGTCCTCTGTCTCTTGGATTCTGATTTCCTATCAATGTGGTATTCTCTGTCTATTGTCCATTTGTGTTTAGTGCAATTATTGATAGCTCTGAACTTATTGCTGACATTTCACTGTGTGGGGTTTTCCCCCCGTATATGCTTTTGTGATGAGTTCATTTCGTTTGTGGGGTTTCTTGTCAATTTTTTAACTGCTTTTTTTTTTTAACAGTTTACTAGATCTTTGACTTTTTCTGTTGATGAGGTTTATTTTCTGTAAGATTAAGCTGCCATTTATTAATTTCTTCCCACGCTTAAAGCACTATGTTCTTTCTTGAAATTTGCTTGACTTCCTCCCCCTTTGAAAGTTCTCCAACTACATATTCCGTCTGTTTACTTTGTAACTGTATGCATTACAACTTAGTGTCCATGACGCCCTATTTTCAGTCTCACAGGGTTGTTTTACTTTGGGTACTTCTGGGTTGGTTGTCATCTATTCTAATCTTGGGTACTTCCCTACGTTTGTTGGCTTTCCAGCTAAAGAAACCCATTAAAATTTCTTGTCAAGATGATCTGCGTTTTACAAATTCCTTTAATTTAATCCGTTTATCTGGAAATGCCCGAATGTCACTATTGTCTTTGGGGGACCATTTTGCTGGATGTAAGAGCCCTGGTAGGAGAGTTGTCTTCCAAGAGCTCGTCAACAATCAACCCTGTGATGTTTGTTGTTTTGCCCGTTCTGGAATTCCTATCACCTGTTTTTGGTGCCCTATGTCTTTCTTAGTCTTTAGTCACATTTTCTTTGGTCTTTTCCTTTTACTGATCCACTCCTACTGAGTCATACTGAGAGATTTGTCTTCAAGCTCACTAATTTGTTTTTGGATTGTTAACTGCTGTGTTAGTCTGGGTACTTTAGAGAAACAAACCCACAGAAACTCATGTGTAAGAGAGTTTTATATAAAGGTTAACTGCACATCATGAAAACATCCCAACCCAGTGACGCCCAAGCCCACAAGTCCAACATTAACCCATATGTCTGACACCAATCCACAAAGTCCTCCTCCATCTAAAACAGAGACAATGATGCCGACTGCAGGAGGAAAGCCAAATCAGTGAACTTGTAAGCATCTCAGCACTGGCAGGTGTCTCCACAGGGCTGTTCCAGCACCCAGGGATGCACTGGGGTAGGTTCATGTGGCTTCTCTTCTCTTTGGCTTCTTGCAGGAAGTGAACCTTGCCAGCTGAAGCAGGGAACTGGCTAAGGCAGCTGCACCCTGGTCTGATCATCACAAAGCAAGAGGCCCAAGAACTAGAAAGGTGAGGCTCACTGAGGCATTTATCTCTCCACCCTTCAATTAACCCCACATGTGTTTATTGCCCAGGTTGGCACAATAAATTTTTAACAGTCTCAGTTGCCTTCAGATCCGTTCTGCTTCATGGAGACCCTATAAACAACGGAACAAAACTCTGCCCAGTCCACCCCACCCTCGCAATAGTTCTTATGATCGAGCCTACTGTGGTAGCCACTGTCAGTCTATCTTATCAAGGGTCTTCTGCTTTGTTTGCTGCCTCTCTATTTACCAAGCATTATGGACTTTTTCAGGGACTGGTGTCTCCTGATAACACATCCAATGTATGTGAGATGAAGTCTCTCCATCATTGCCTCTAAGGAGCATTCTGACTCTACTTCTTCCAAGACAGGTGGCTTTGTTCTTTGGGGCATGTATTACGCTCCCATTATGTGTGAATGAATGATTCATACTTGTCTTCTTGAAGTCCCATGGTAAGACCACAGACATTCTCTATTTTTCTTGAAATTTCCCCTTTGAGCCATTTCTTTGTCCTATAACCATTTCCCTGACTTCATCAACTGCATCTAGCAGTTGCCTGTCACTCTTTTCCTTGGTGTTTGTGTTACTATACTGTGTTGCCACAGGTCTGTCGGTATATCAGTGAGTCCAAGGGTACTTTGGGAATATGTCAGACAAATAGGCACTCTTTCATCCTCCCTCAGGTGGAAAGCCTTCCCTTGTGTATAAATACTTGACCCAGTGTTAGGGACCATAGAAAAAATGCTGCCCTAAGGACAGTAGTTAAGTGTCATCACTTCCTAGTTCTCTTGTAACTTACTGCCCTGAGTTGATTCTGACTCACAGCAACCCTATAGGACAGAGTATAAATGCCCCCTTTGGGTTAGCAAGGGTGGTTGGCAGTTACATAATCTCTTGTCAATTTGAGATTTAGGAGTGAAGGGGTGGAGTTTAGCCTGTCAATCAGGTCGCAGCTTGATGACCTCATTTGCAGGCGCTAAGGAGATAAATAGCCATTGGAGGTGGGACACATGTTCACTCCTTTTGAGACATTGCAGCTGACAGGACCCATGGAGCTATGCTAGAACCCTGGAGCTGAAGGAGTGGCGTGGCGTGGGAACCCCTGCCAGCACTGAGATGCTTACAATGCCACTGGATCCATAAGACTTCCCACCCACTGGCCTGTGTTGTTCCTGCATTCAGCATCATTGCACGTGTTGTGTGAGTCTAAAGGGGAATTTATAGATTGATATTGGACATATGGGCTGTTATCGGACTTATGGACTAGATCTGGACTGGGCTGGGATGTTCTCTCAATATTCAATTTCTTTTGTATATAAAACTCTTATACACATGAGTGTCTATGAATTTGTTTCTCTCATCAACCCAGACTAACACACCAAGGCTGTAAATCTTCACAGGGGCACGCAGCCCCTTTTTTCACCCTTGGAGTGGCTGGTGGGTTTGAACTGTCAACGTTGTGGTTAACAGTCCAATGTTTACCTGACAGCACTGCAAATTTTCACTGCCTTCAAGTCCATTTTCACTAAGACCTTAGTGGACAGGGTAGTGCTTGAGACATAGTAGTCTCCTTCTCATAATAACCTCTTGAGGTAGGTAATATCACAATCCCCACTGTATATGTGAGGGTACTTGGGCACAGAGAAGTTATAGCTCAAGGTCACACAGATGCTTAAGGGCACACGGGTTCTTGTCCTTAGGCAAGCTTATAATACTCCTAATTAACTGTTAGTTTCAGCTATGCTGAGATCAAAAGGAAACCTGGGACCTAGTCCTCTGCCACAAGGAGAAGGCAGGGAGTGGGCATGGGGAACCCAGGGCCAGCCAAAGAAGCTTACATCCAAAGCACTTTTAGGACCGGATGTGTTCTGTGGACACATTCATTCACATTGTGATCTTGAAGAGAAGGGAGAGAGAAGGAATATTCCAGGTATGAGCACAAAGTGGTCGCCAATCTTCAGTTCCCTAAGAAGTCTGTGACAGGTGAGGGGAAGATAAGGGGACACTGACTTCTCCTGACCCCTACCTACTGTCCTCCAAGGAAAACAAATTAGACCTGTGAGAAGACAAAGGTGATGCGTTCTGTTATGATATGTCGTCACCTAGTGGTTAGTGGGACATATAACACCCAACCCCAAATGTGTGTAAGAAAAGCAACTTGGATTTCAAAGAAAGGAATAGAGCTTTGACCTTGTAAAGTAGAATACAAATATATCTTAACCTGACACTCAAGCCATATCAGCACCTCATTCAACCTCTCCCTGATGTCAATCAAAGTGTTGTGTTGTTGTTCGGTGCTGTCTAGTTGGTTCAACTCATAAAGACCCTACATCAGGAGTTCTCAGCCTGTGGGTTGTGACCCCCTTGGGGGTCGAACGACCCTTTCACAGGGGTTGCCTGATTCATAACAGTAGCAAAATGAGAGTGATGAGTAGCAATGAAAATAATTTCGTGGTTGGGGGAGTCACCACCACAGGAGGAACTCTATGAAAGGGTCGCGCCTGAGGAAGGTGGAGAACCCCTGCCCTACATAATCAGAAGGGAACACTACCTGGTCCTGCGCCATCGTTATCCTTGTTATGATTTCAGTCCATTGGGGCAGCCACTGTGCCAATCCATTTCTCGGAAGGATCTTCCTTTTTTCCACTACCAGGCATGATGTCCTTCTCCAGGGACTGGTCTCTCCTGATCACATGCCCAAAGCACGTGAGTCGAAGTCTTGCAGTCCTCACTTTTAAGGAGCCTTCTGGCTAGGCTTTCTTCTAAGACCGATTTTTGCTATTGAGTAACAGAGCAAACAAACGGTTCTGAGACTTATGCCCTCACTAAACTCGTGCAATGCTCTCAGATGACATCCCAAATGTCTGTCGTTGACAGCCAGGTAGACGTCTCATACTATCACTCTCTCTGACATAATGCTCTTTGGCATCTTCTGTACTGCTTTTCTGATGAAATATGTGAAGTATCCACCCTCTCTACATATCTTATCCTAATCCTAAACCTTTCTTTGATCTCTCCCACTGACCCTGGCTTGACCGCCATCTCTGCCTCCAACCCCAATAATTTATTTTATATAAGATCAGTAATTTCTCTATCAATGACATAGAAAAGAGACATGCCTAAAGAAATAGAAAAAAAGACAACAGACACACCTAACCCTTACAAAATTTTTTCTCTCTCTCATCCTTGGCTCCCAGTCTAACGTTCCAATACTAATAAGAAGAATATTTTGTGGGAAGTCACTGCCAAAAACAGACACACATGACCCTCAACCCACTGTGGGCACTCACTCAATATTTGGCTCCCAGCTGGTTCCTATTCCTTTATAAATTACTGTTTTCAATGTGCAAGTCATATTCAAAGTAAACATCCTTGAGGTTATCCATCACTGATTTTTAACTCTACCTATTTGGCACATACCTGATCCTTTATCCCCTGTAACATCAGTGATTATGTGATTAACAAGCAATGTGAGAAAGAAATCGGCCTAAGTTTTAGATCATCCTTTACCTGTTTGGAGCACAGGTGTTGTACTGAGCTGCTCACCACAAGGTCAGTGGTTGAAATCCACTAGCTGCTCTACTGGAGAAAGGTGACGCTCTCTGCTCCTGTAAAGATTTAAGGTCTCAGAAACCCAAAGGGACAGTTCTACTCTGTCCTATAGGGTCATTATGAGTCGGAAATGATTCAATGGCAGCCAATTTGGGTTTGTTTGTTTGTGTTGACCTATTTCATCTCACTTCTTTCACAACTAGGTGGCATAGACTGCTCTGCACTCAGCTACTTGCAGAAAGACTGGTCGTTTGAGCGGCCTGGTGGTGCCTCAGAAACAGTGTCCCGGTGATCTGCTTCTGAAAGATGGAGCTACTTTGGAGCACAGTTCCAGGAAATAATTCAACCACGACTGGCTGCATTTCTGTTTTTTTGGTAAATTTACTAAACAAATCTCCCACACCATTGACTGCTGCCACTGGTAGTAAGTCATCCTAGGTTCTCTCGGTTTGGTAATTTTGGAAAATGGCCGCACGAGTCCATGTCTTACGTAAATTCTCCGTTTTCCAAAATTACCAAACCGAGAGAACCAAGTCTTCCACACCTCACCCTAAAACCTCCCAGGATGACTTACTACCAGTCAAATCACTAGACTTTCAAATAATTAAGTAATGGGAGTGCCTATATCATGCCCTCAACTGCTAATGAAAAGGTTGGAGAGTCACAGTGCACCTCGAGGTGTTTCAGAAGAAAGGCCTGGTGATCTACTGCTGAAAATTTAGCCATTTGCACACCCTACAGGGCACAGTTCTACTCCGACCCACATGGCACCACCAGAAGTTGGAATCAACACCACAGAAACGCGCTTGCTTTTTCATTTGAGCAACAGGCGTGCTTGACACCTACTTACCCCAAACTACAAAATGCACATGAGCTTCCTTGAAAGTAGGGAGCACAGTGTACAATAGATGTTGTTGACTTTATTCCACTCCTGACTCATTCTCCCCTAGGGATCCTTCCGTGACCATCCCTCACTGGTCACTGCACTCACAGAAGCCTCAACCTCAGCTCATTCTTCGTCATACCTTCCAGTCCCAGTCCTCTACCCTCCACCATATCCTATATTAAATTCCTTTTCAAAAAATTATCAAGTTGCTTGTCAACTCACTGCTGATGCATAGCTCGGCCAAGTCCTTTGCCCTAACTCTGGCTCTCTCACCTTGCAATTGTATTTGTGCTGAAAAATCAAAACCAGCGTGAGAGTGAAATCTCTCCTTCTGGAAAAGTCCACACCTCTCAGTACCAAGCAGCATGCAGTCTAGTTCAGAGACTCACACACTGGGTGCTCCATGAATGTTTTCCAAGTGAATAAATATGCATTGTTGTTGTTGTTTGATGTTGTAAGGTGTTAGGGACACGATTCTGACTCACAACGATGCCAGATACATCAGGAGAAAACATGGGCTGGACCTGTACCATCCTAATCGTTGTTGGTGTCTCAGCCCCTTGCCGCAGCCATGGTGTCAATCCATTTTGTTGAGCGCCTTTCCTCGCTCTCCCTGACCCTGTACTTCGCCAAGCATGCATGTTGTCCTTCTCCTGACAGCATGTCCAAAGGACATGAGATGAAATCTTCCCGTCCTTGCCTCTAAGGAGCACTCTGGACGGACCTCTCCCAAGACGGATTGGTTTGTCCTTTGGTACTTTCAGCATTTTTCTCCGTAGTCAAGGTCCAACTTCCATATGCATCTGAGGCCAGGGGAAATGCGATGGCTTGGGTTAGGTGCACTGCGGTCCTCAAAGTGAAGTTCCTTGCTCATCAACATTTTAAAAAGATCGTATGTGGCAGATTTACCCAGTGCAATGTGTCCTTTGCTCTCTTGACTGTTGCTTCTATGAGCGCTGAGTGTGGATCCAAGTAAGATGAAAATCCTTGACCACTTCAATCTTTCCTTCATTCATCATGATGGTCCAGTTGTGAGGATTTGGGTAGTCTTAATATACCGTATATACTCGAGTATAAGTCAACCTGAATATCAGCAGAGGCACCTAAGTTTACCGCAAAAACTGCATTAAAAATGTGCTGGAAAACTTGGCTTATACCCAAGTATATAGGTAAGTGGTATAGCAAGTGCTTCAAGCCCTCTTCACTTTCAGCAAGCAAGGTTGTGTCATCTGCATATTGCAGGTTGTTGATAAGTTTTCCTCTAAGCCTGGTGTTGTATAGTTCTTCTTCATATAGTTCAGTTTCTCTAATCATTCGCTTTTCATGCAGATAGCATAAATATGGTGAGAGGATAAACCCTGACATGCATTTTTCCTCATCTTAAAACATGCAGTCTTCCCTTGTTCTGTTACCACATCTACATCTTGATCCACAGCTTCCACATGAGAACAATTAAGTGTTCTGGAATTCCCATTTTCCCCATTGCTATCCATAGTTTGTCATGATCCACATAATTGAATGCCTTTAAATAGTCAATAAAACAGAAGTAAACATCTTTCTGGCATTCTCTCCTTTGAGCCATATCCCATTTGATGTCAGCAATGATATCACTCATTCCACGCCCTTTTCAGAATCCGGCCTGTATTTCTGCCAGTTTCCTGTCAATGTACTGCTACAATCATAGTTGAATGACGTTCAGCAAAATTTCACTTGCCTGTGATATGACATTGTTCTATAATTTAACATTCTGATTGGTCACCTTTCTTTGGTACGGGAACAAATGTAGATCTCTGCCAGTCAGTAGACTAGTGAGACGTCTTATAAATTTCCAGCCTGAGGTAGTTACATAATCTGTTGTCAATGTGAGACTTATGAGTGAAGGGGTAGAGTTTAGCCTGTCAATCAGGTTGCAGGTTGATGACCTCATTTGGAGGCGCTAAGGAGATAAATAGCTCGCTGGAGGCAGGACACAGACTCACTCCCTTGGGAGACATTGCAGTGGACAAGACACATGGAGCTACATTAGTACCCTGAGCTGGAGGAGCCACGTGGAGACCCCTGCAGCACTGAGATGCTTACAACATCACTGGATACACAAAACTTTTCATCTACTGACCTATGATCTTCCTTCATTCGGTGTTATTGCATGTGTTTCATCAGTCTGTAGAAGACTTTATACATTGGTACCAGACATATGGGCTAATATCAGACTTTTGAACTTGATCTGGACTGGGCTGGGATGTTTTCTCAATGCTCAAACTGCTCTTGTATATAAAGCGCTTTCTTATACACATATGAGTGTCAATGGATTTGTTTCTCTAGTCCACCCAGACTAACACACAGGCATAGACCAGTGAGTGCTTCCAGCTCTTCATCAACTTGTTGAAACATTTCTACTGAAGCACCACCAATTCTTGGAGTCTTGTTTTTGGCTAATGCCTTTAGTGCAGCGTGGAGTTCTTCCTTCAGTACCATTGGGTCTTAATCATGTGCTAACTCTTGAAATGGTTGAATGCCAACTAGTTCTCTTTGGTAGAGTGAATCAGTGTACTCTTTCCATTTCTTTTGATGTTTCCTGCATCTTTCAATCTTTTCTCCATAGAATCAATATTGCAACTCAAGGCATGGGTTTTTTCCTGAGTTCTTTCAGTTTCGGATCTGCTGAGCCCTTTCTTCCTTTTTGGTTTTCTAACTCCAGGGCTTTGCACACTTCACTATAATATTTGACTTTGTCTCCTCGAGGTGTCCTTTGAAATGTTCTTTTCAGCTCCTTGACTTCATCATTTCACCCTTAGCTACTCCAGGATTGAGAGAACATTTTAGAGTCTCTTCTGACATCCACTTTGATCTTTTCTTTCTCTCCCGTCTTTTTGATGACCTTTTCCTTTCTTCACATGTGATATTTTTAGTGGCATCCCATAGCTCACCAGATCTTCTGTAATTAGTGTTCAGGGCTTCAAATTTGTTCTCGAGTCTGTTCTCCAAGTTCAGGTGGGATAGACTCAAGGTCATATTTTGGCTCTTATGAACTTGTTTTAATATTCTTCAGCTTCAGCCTAAAACGTATATATGAGCAATTGATGATTGACCCTGAGTCTCATTTTAGCTCCTGATATTGAGCTTCTCCACTTTCTATTCTCACAGATATAGTTCATTTGATTTCTATTTATTCCATCGGTGGAAGTCCACATGCAGTTACCATTTCTGTGTTGAAAAAAGATATTTGCTATAAACAAGTGGTTTTTCAATGGTCTATCGTGCGAGCTCCATCTTGATTTCTATTACCAATTCCATATGTCCCAACTACTGTTCCTTCCTCTTTGTTTCCAAGTTTTGCATTCCAATCACCAATTATTATCAATGCAGCTTGATTGCATGCTTGATCAATTCCTGACTGAAGTCTTTGATAGAACTTTTCAATGCCTCCATCACTAGCTTTTTTTTTTTTTAATTAATCAATTTATTGGGGCTCATACAATTTATCACAATACATAGATCAATTGTGTAAAGCACATCTATACATTTGTTGCCCTCATCATTCCCAAAATTCTCTTACCTC
>NW_022103917.1:13308464-13353742 GCF_000313985.2 Echinops telfairi
CCCACCCTGTTTCTCCCTCCACCCATGCCCCCTCCCCCTCTTCACTTCCGACTCTCATGTACCTCCCCGTGTGTGTGGGCTATCCCCCCTCCATCCGTCCACGCCTTCACCCTTCCTCCGCCATACGATGCCCACTCCTCCACTCCCGTTATGCTGATTGTACTTACCTCAGGGGACTCATGTTATACCTGTCCTTTTGTTTTTGGCTTACCTCGCTTAGCATGATTCCTTCCAGTTCTTCCCACGAGGTGAGGTGCTTCATGCAATCGACCGGGCTTTTCAGTGCTGCATAGTACTCCATTGTGTGTATGTGCCAGAGTTTACTAATCCACTCATCTTTCGATGGAAACTTAGGTTGTTTCCAAGTCTTAGCGATTGTGAATTGTGCAGCAATAAACATTGGAGCGCAGATGACTGGTCGTGTTTTATTTGTTGCTTCCACCGGGTATATGCCCAGTAGAGGGATGGCTGGGTCATAAGGTAGATCAATTTCCATTTTCTTTAGGTATCTCCAGATTGCTTTCCACAGTGGCTGTACAAATCTACCATCACTAGCTTTTTTGGTTGGTGTGTAAATTTTAATAATATTTGTATTGAATGCATTTCCTTAAAGGTGGATAGATACAATCCTCTCGCAGACAGCATTGTGCCTCCAGATAGATTTTGAAATATCCCTTTTCATGATGAATGGAACACCATTCCTCTTGACTCTGTCATTCTCAATCTAGTAAACCACAGAACCGGGGTTTTTCTTTTTTCTGAGAGGGAAAGTATGTACCACAATGTGTTTATTTATTCCTAGGTTAGTAGGCATTTGAAGTCTTTTTGTGTCTATATCTATAAATGGAGTTGCTGTGTCATATGTTCCAAGTCTCATGAAAGGTCTTCCTCTTTTTTACTGGCCCTCTACTTTATGAGGTAAGATAGCCCTCTCCAGTGATTGGTCTGTGGACATCCACAACATACATGCAGCAAACTCTCACCATATTCTTCCCTGAGGAAGACTCTGGTTCTATTTCTTCCAGGGCAGGTTTGTTCATATTGCCGACCATTCAAAACCAATCGGACTGCCACGGTGGCTATTCTGGCACATAGAGGCCCTGTAGGACAGGCCAGAAGTGCCTCATTGAGTTTCTGAGGCTGCAAACCTTTTCAGGAGCAGCCAACAGAAAGCAGCTTGTTGGTTCGACCACTACACCGCTAGGGCTCTTTGTTTGGTGGCCAATGCGATGGACTGACACAAGAGTTCTGCAAGACTGGCCTAACACATAAAAACAACTGTGAGGATGCTGCAGAAGCAGGCACCATTTCCTTCTGTTATACATAGGGTCTCTGTGCGTCAGACCCAACAGAGAGCTCCTAACAATAACCTTGTAAGGCTACATTTACCCTTTTCAGGGACCTCCAAACTTTTTCTCACAGCAGTCGAACCATTTTACATTCTCACCAGCAATTGATGGGAGTTCCAATATCTCCACATCCCTGCCAACAACATGTTATGATGCATTTTTAAATTACAATCATTCTAGTGGATGGGATGATTTATTGTTGAGTATGAAAGAAGTCTGATGGGGTGAATTGACAATGGGGCTGCAACAGCTGACTCATACATGGGCACAATTGTAAGGCTGATTCAGGAGTGTCAGTGTTTCCTTCTGTTGTACTTAAATTTGCTGACCCAGAACCTCCTGGGTGGCAACTAACAACAATCCCATCCTCTGTATGTGCTGCAGCCTGCAGTTTAGGAGGCTTGGTGGTGTCCTGGGTTAGGCATTGGGCTGCTAACTGAAAGCTCAGCAGTCTGAGACCACCAGTGGCTCCACTGGAGGAAGATGAGGCTGTCTACTCCCATAAAGCTTCACAGTCTCAGAAAGCCATACTTCGAGCATTTTTGCAATATTTTCATAAAGAACATTACCTTCTTAGTTTTCTTTTCTTGTAAGACTTATATCTGCTGTCCCATAAAAAGAATGAGATCTACATGTTTTTTTCCTGTAGTCAATATTAATATATTTTCTTATGAAATTTGGGCTCGAATTCAATAGTGAGGCTCCCTGGGCCCGGGGTTTTAGTTTTGGAAAACTTTGTAATTAGGAATATAAATGAATCAATAAATAATAAGGCTTTTTAGATTTTACCATTTGTCTCATCTCAGTTTGGATCATTTTGGTCCTAGTGGAAAATTAGTTTCTGAAAAAAGAATATGCCTGAGGATGGCGGGTGTTTTGGACCTTAGTTTGATTTCTGTTGTTAACACAAAAGCAAGCACAACAGTGTGAGCTGATTTAATTGCAGTGGGAAAGATGCAAAATAGGCATCCTTCCTGGGACCTTTGTCTCTCAGTGGTGGTTTTTTTTTTTTTTTTCAAACAAGAAGGGCGGGAGAAGAAGGCATCTGTGAGTAGGGTTAACAACATTTCCGGAACAACACTGCCATCCGGAGGGGACACTTGGGCAAAGCCCCGAAGTTTTCCCTCGGAAAGGTTTTTAGTTTTTGGTATTCCTTCTTTGAGGCGGTGGTTTAGGTTTGAACTTCAAAGTGGAACTCACGGCCACAGCCACGGAGGAACTGGGAGCTGTGAATAGAGGTGGAGCCAGTGAGGGAACCAGACTCAACCAATAGCTGCCGGAAAGTCCAGATACCGGAAATAGTGAGGCGGGGCCTCGGCTGATTCCTACGGTGGGCGGGACTGGAGACAAGTGCTAGCCAACCAGCAAGCGCCCCGTAGGCATTGTTCTCACCAGGTACTCGGAACCTGTGGCCGGCGGGCACATGGTGGCTGGCGGATCTGAGGCTGGGCCTTTGAGTAGCAGTCTGATCATGGAGGACAGGCCGATTCCAGGTAGCAGACAGCTGGAGACCAGGAAACCCAGCTCTCCGGAGACCCAATGCCCGGAGCTAAGAGGACTTGAAGAGGCCACGATGTGGACTAAAGCGCGGAAGAGAATTGAAGGTGAATGCACATTTTGAACGAATTTATGTGCCGGAGGTGTTCTTACCCGTGACCTCGCGCTTCACTTCATCCTTGGCTGTTGTAGCAGGTACCTTGTAAAGAAGCATGCTTGTTCATTAGAAATGCAAAAACAGGTGGAGATTAAAAATATATCTATAAGCATTCCAGTGAGTGGTTAATGATATTTGAAAAGTATTCCATTTATAAGTGAGGTGTACTCGTTTTAATGCTCAAGGGACAAGGGGACTGGAACACTTTTTTTAAAAAAGTGTGATAGGAACAAAGATGAGAATGCATGACAAAACCTTTTAAAGTTGTTTCTAATTATGATTTTGGTGAAATTCATTTTCTACTTCACTTATTTCAAAACTTTGAATGGTTTAATTTCTTGAAGTAGTAAAGGCTTCTAAAGTAAATAAAAAAATATATATATATTAGGAAACCCATACATTTTTAATTTCTTGAAGTAGTAAAGGCTTCTAAAGTAATTATATATATATATATATATATATATACAAATATATATATATTAGGAACCCCTCAAGTATTCACAAACTTTGAAGTCTGCGACAGCATAAGGTGATGCTGAAGACTGAAAACAAAAACAAAAACAAAAAAACTCCAGACCTGGAAGGGTTCAATTATGTTAGAAGGAAACGCACACACATTTGCAGCTGTATATGTGTGCAAACTTTTTGAAACTGCTTTTTGCAATCATGGCCAGTAGTAAATGTTTTCTATTGACCTTCTCAGTTCAAATTTACATTTCTCTGTATTTCTATTTATATAAACAGACACCGATGAAAGATTATAGCCGCTTATCAAGAGTGTGAATTCATTGACCTGAGAATTTTGTTAGGGTACACATCTGGGTGACTGAATTTGAGGGAAGCAAATGTCACGTCTCTTTTATTGAATCCTTTTTCTTTACAGTTTTTAAAGGTAAATTTTGAGAATGTTAAAAAAGACAAAACCAGAAACCGTAATGTTGCGAGGCGCACATTTGTAGTGCCTGTACCAACATTAGTTTTAGAGGATATATCATTTGTCAGCATAGCAATGAGTAGATAAACGAGGCCTAAAAATCAAGATTGCTGAATGTTGTTATTGTCTGCCCTACTTATTACTACATTTTTATTTGAATCCAACAACTTTTCAGAACTTAATATTTTTTTTTATTTTTCATGAATGGGTCAGCCAAGACAATCTTTGCTAACATTTTCTTTTCTCAAATGCAGGGTCTTGCTAAATTTTTACCGCTAATTTCACCCTGTCTGGGAATCAGATGTGGAAAAAAAACTTTACACAGATATATTTATAAATCCAATTAAAATGTAAACTAAGTGTTGTATGACCGTAATACCGGATTGTGTTGCGAGTATTAAAAGCAGTGGGAATAAGGATATAGAAGCTTATTGTTTAATAACAACTTTTGTGGGCAGGACTTTTACTCTTGATCCTTTGTGAGCTCTCTGTCTTCGTTACCAATGAGAAAGCACAGCCCTGAGACTTAGGGGGAAACACTGACATTAAGTCTTTGAGGGTCATTTAATCACATGAGAACCAATTTCATGATTTTAAGGTACGTGTCCAAGTCATACAATGCCCCCAGTGAGGGCACATTAGAGGATGGGGCATTGTATGACTTGGACACGTACCTTAAAATTCCAGCTCAACATACAAGGCCTAACACTTAGGCTAGCAAACGGAAGAAGATGCCCAGGCATCATAAGAAGTGTGACAGGTCGGGAACCTTAGTTTCCATCATTATCTTCCTAAGAATTGGCCATTGAATTCATGAAAAGATACCTGAGGAGGATTCAAGATTTAGGCCAGCGGTTCCCAACCTGTGGGTCCTGACCCCTTTGGGGGTCGAACGACCCTTTCACAGGGGTTGCCCAATTCATCACAGTAGCAAAAGTCCAGTGATGAAGTAGCAATGAGAATGATTTGATGGTTGGGGGTCACCACATGAAGAGCTGTATGAAAGGGTCACGGCCTGAGGAAGGCTGAGAACCACTGGTTTAGGCCCTGTTTCTTTTCAGATAAAGACATGGATCAAAAGTACCATCATAAACTTCTTGACCCAAAAGTGGCCAAGATGGTAACTAGGCAGCCTTGTTTCTTAGAACTTTCCCTCTTTGTGCCCCCACCCCGCTAGATTCTGTGGATGGGAGAACAGGGTGTGGGCTCAGGGTTTGTGAGCCTATCTGCAGCGCAGCTGCCACCACGAGGAAGTAATTCGACAAAACCCAAAGTTCCGGTAAACTTCCAAGGCCCTTTGAGAAAATGACAATTGTCTCCCAACTGGCCTTTCTTCATTTCAGCTCAGATTCTTTCCAGCAGCTTGGGACAAATAGGTGGGATGCTGGTCAAGAAGCCGATAAATGAAGGGCTAGGACAACCAAGCACAAGAAAGTATGGGGTAGAACTGCGTGTCCGCCCAGCGAGGGTGAGGCTAGAGGAAGCCACTCAGAAGCTGGCAGAACTCCTTCAGAACGAGACCGGCTGGCTGGCACAGAATGCCCCTGCACTTTAGGACGTGGCCCCCCTGTGATACAAGGTAGTGCAGATCTCAATTCCAGGTGGCTTCTAGCAGTGCATTTTTTGTGTGGTTCTGTCAGGGACACCCGAAAGTCATGGCAAGGGAGACTCTGGAGGAGTGTTTGCCAACCTGCCAAGTCAGTAAACTCCAGAACATCAATGACTGTAGATGTGCACAACCAGATGGGGGTCTAAAATGAAGAAAGCACAGAGGAGTTTCTGGAACCCAGAGGGCAGCAATTAGAGTGGCTTCGCAGATGGTTTCTAGAGCCCAGTGGGAAGATGTGCCCACTTTGAAGAACTTGCTCTCACCTTGCCTCTCCAGGTAGCAGAATAGAGTTTATTAGCAGTTGGCTTTCCCCACAGGAAGAGGAGACCCTCGTAGACCATGGCATTGAAATCAACGACTCTGTATATCAGGGTCGACGGCCCCATTCAGCCTCTGTGTTAGACAGGGTTCTCTAGAGAGATAAAACCAAACTGCTGGTAATTTAATATATTTATTTATAAAGATAATTAGATATATGACAAGAAATGAACTGTTAAATCATATACAGATAAATATATAATACAGGGGGTGGATGGAAACCTAAATCAATGGAAATTCCAGGTTTCTCTTACCAACCATACCGACCACCCAACCATTGATACACCTCTCAGGCCAAGAGCTGTTCCAAAATGAAAAGGTAAAAGGAAATAATCCAACAGAGGTTCTCAGATTCACCAGCACCCCATTAAATGGTGGTGAGCCAAGTTCACCCCTGTCACCTCACACCCTTCATCATAGCGCTGAAGGAACCACAGAAAATTCAGCTATTGATATTGTAGACCCAATAAGCTCCAACTGGAGCTCATTAGTCAGGATCCTTGATCTGTCACATAGGCACACCTCTTGTCCGGAAACTGAGCCGTTGAAAAGTGCTCGCACTCTACCAGAAACAAGAGAAGTGAGACCAAGGAGGATCATGGAAGCTTCCCTTGCAAGAGTGAACAATGGGGAAAGGTCAAGGGTACAATGTTCAAGGTTCAGTTACAGTCCACTGGTTCGGCTATAATAAGTAGTCTTAAGCCTTTGGAAAGATCGAAATGCATTCTCTTTCCTAATCAGGAGAGGTGTCCAGGCCTTTGCTTTAGAGATTCAAAAGCAAATTATTGGACGTTTGGGATCAAAAGGGAGAAAAGTACAAAATGAAAGTGTCTTGCTCTACTTCAAGCTGAAAACAGAAACGATTACAGATTCCAAAAAGAGGGTGGACACAAAGGACATCTCTCCAAACAACTGACCGCTATTTTGTCATCCTTCTGGATTTTTATTTTTTGGGGGGGTCAGATAGTCGCTTCATTTAGCGCAGTGGTTCTCAACCTTCCTAATGCCGCAGCCCTTTGATACAGTTCCTTATGTTGTGGTGACCCCCCCCTCCACCATAAAATTGTTTTAGTTGCTACTTCATCACTGTCATTTTGCTTCTGTTATGAATTGGGCGACCCCTGTGAAAGGGTCATTCGACCCCCAGGTTGAGAGCCGCTGATTTAGTGAGATGGAGGCTGGAAACCTGTGGGTCTCACTCGCCGCAGGGCTTCTTGCTACGGAGAGGTCCGAGGGCCTGTTCTGGCCACATCCACGGGAGCGAAGCTCTGGTTCATGCCAGGCTCGTCTCCACAAACACCTCCAACTTGCCACTGTCGGGGCGCATAGCTGGCCGGGTGGTGCTGGTGCTGCTCATCTCCAAACGCCTTCCCTCGGGATTTAGCTGTTCATTGTCTGACACCCTAACATGTTAATAACATGAAAGGCTTATAGTTGCCAAGTTAAAAAAAACAAGAAACTAACGTCCCGATATGTAATTAAGAAAGTAATAGCATGTCCCAAGATTGTTCTCTATAAAATATACACACCTTGCTGTTCATACAGGAAGGTGGAAGAGTTTCACTTGTCATTGCTGTGCAAACAGATGCCAATTCCAACTGGCAGGTAACAGAAAATCCAGTTCATTCAATCACAGGAAGTGGGCTTTTGGATGAAGTGTGTTCATTACGTCTTGATACATTTGATGAGATTTTAGATGATCATTTGACAATAAATAAATAGGAAAGTTCTTGATAAGACATTTTTTAAAAGTACTTTTATTGGGGTTCTTACATCTCTTAGCAGAATCCATACATTCATCCAGTGTGTCAAGCACATTTGCACATATGCCGCCATTGCCGTTTTCAAAACATTCCCTTCCCACTTGAGCCCCCGATGATAAAAAGAGATTTAAGTTGAGAACCAATGTGTACAAGAAGCGGGCCGTGGTCAACTGTGGGTTTGTGGGCCATTTGAGCTAGCTCTGAACACAGAGAACAGGACACTACATGTGACCACACTGTGCTTCTTTACATATAGATGATGTCGCTGGAACCCTTAATTCTAAGGAAGGCAAAAGAAAATGTCAACATTCAAAATACTAACTATCCTAAGAAAAATATAACAATGCTAAGGTCTATTTAGTGATACTTGTAAATAATGAAGTATAGTAAGCGAGGAAAACATGTTCACTAAATGTATCTCAGGTTCACTAAAAACATGTTCGCTTAAACATGTTCAGTAAACGTAAAAGGGAATTTCAGGTTAAAAAATATGTTTAAGAAAGCACATAGCAAAGGCATTTAAAAAGTTATTTCTTCTAGTTTGGACCAAGCTACCATTAATATTTAGTTCACAATTTCTCCAAACGTGCAAGATTTGCCAGTAACAGGTGATACATTTGTACTCTCTTAGAAGAGAAACCTTTTTCTGGAATAAAATGTAAAGAAACTTCAAATTGGGGAAAATATTCCTTGCTATCAGGACATACAACATATATAAATGTGAGTCTGTAAAACTATACCTACTATGAGTCAAATAATAATTATAGAGGAACAAATAACAAAGTTCTAATCTGTATGTGTGTGTTTGTATACATACTGTATACATATTTAAAATACATTTATAATCATGAGTACTCTACTGAATATGCGTTTGCATTTAAAATGCTCATGATAAATGTCTGTGTGGGGAGAGAGATAATGCTCTCAGGAATAGTATGTAGAGATACACATGAACATGACATTTCAAACTTTACTTTGAATGGATTTCCTTATATTAAAAAAATACTTTCCAGGGAAAATTCAGGGAGCGTTAACCATGTAGCCTCCGCATCTTGAGGGGTGAATATACAGTGCCTGACCCAGGATGGGGCTCCTGAAGCAGAAATCACACCGTATCCTGACTCCTGAGAACACCGTAAGAATACATCATAGGCAATTTTAATAAATATCACAGGCTTCCTTTGTAACATGCCTTTATGATTGCGATTTCGTTTCCCCCAGTGACAACAAAATCTATTTAATACGTAGAGTAATATAAGGTTGTTTCTAATGATTTAGTTAGTAAAAATGAGGACTTGTGAATTTTAAAAAATAGTCTATTGCAAAGCTCCCCCCAGGACTTGAGTGTGCATTTTTTATGAAAACCACAAAATACAAGAATAACGCCATGTGAATATGGATGTGTTATTTGGTGTTTGTAGGAAGCTGTCGATTGACGGGCGGGGAAGGAGTGTAGGGCAGTGCTTCTCTTTCGGGGCAGCCCAGGGGCATCCCCAAGTCCTTTGCAAGGTCCAGACCTTAGTTCCTAATGAGAACGTGACCTTAAGACAGCTCATCAAGAGTCACGATTGCACACACGTACACACACACACACACACAGGCAGAAGCGTTCAAAGGCCAGTTAATGAAAAGGCAATGTGCATGTGTTTCAAGGTTAAATGAGATCATGGAACAAAACAGTAACTTCTGATGAAAGTTCATCTATATGTATATTTGAGCTCAGCCATGTGGGGCATCATGTATGTCCTATAAAGTAATAAGAGCTCTCTGAGACCTCGCTCATGGCCATTGTCAAATGGTGGCCAAGATTTCAATATCTCAGAAAATGGAGAAATTGGGAGCTTGCCGATGAGCTAGGTCAAAGCTACTTGAATTGATAAGCCTGGAGATTTCACTATTTCCCCCCCCAGCTTAGGCCTGGATCCTTGAGACTTGTCAGCTATCGCTGACAGACAATGGGATACCCTCAGGGAAAGCTGCTGCTAGTGGGATTGTGAACTCGAGCCTTGAAAACGAGAAGGTGCATGATCCCAGTGGGTAGCTTGGCCCTCAGTTTGAGTCAGATGAAAATGAAGGGGAAAGTGCCAACCTGTGACCAGGCTTCCACATCCAGAGAGAGATGTAAATTATCTGAGCTTCTTGGCTTCTTGTTTGTTTGTTTCTTGGCTT
Source organism: Echinops telfairi (assembly GCF_000313985.2). Lineage (NCBI taxonomy): Eukaryota > Metazoa > Chordata > Mammalia > Afrosoricida > Tenrecidae > Echinops > Echinops telfairi. The sequence goes on from NW_022103917.1 coordinate 13,318,261, forward strand.
CTTAGTTCCTGGTTTGTTTGTTTTTTTCAAAAGAGAAGGGCGGGGGCGGTGCAGGAGGAAACTGATGTTTTGACTACTCTGTAGCTCAAGGGCCCTCAAGCAGAAAGACTGCTCCTGGTCAGAGAAGGGATGTTGATCGGGCTGCTAAAGTCAGTCAGCAGCCCAAACCGAGCTGCTCCTTGCAAGAAAATGAGGCTTTTTACTCCTGCAAAGATTGACAGTATCCTAAAAAACCGGCAGTTCTACTCTGCCCTGTAGGTATAGGCAGGGTCACGATGCGTTAGATAAATTCCGAAGCTCTTGTCTTTCTTATAAGGCCTTAAAACAAAACGAAACAAAACAAAACAATCCTATCCTCCCCCCACCCCCAAAGTCATTGCCATGAAGTTAATTAACACTAAATATTTACCGAGGCGTGTTGGCTTGTATGGAGCACTACTGCCATCGTGCGACCATCGTTTCAAAACAGCCCGTCCGAGCCCTGCAGCTGCAGATAGCACGTTATCAGTTACTCGGCCTGCTTGCTGGCCTCACCTGCGGCTCCTCAAGCCACCATTGTCTCCGAGGGAGACCATGAGGGTATCCACTCCGCTAAAGAGCTACAGTATCAGAATCTCCCAGGGGCAGGTGTAGACTACCCTATAGGGTCACTAGGAGTAGAGTCTAGTTCGTTGCAGGGAATTTTGTTTCTTTATAAAGACTTTAGACCTTTTTTTCTTTAGGCCTCAAGTAATTTGATTGATACCAAACTCAAACGCATTGCTATGGAGTTAATTCTGCCTGGTGGGACAGAGGCCAACTGCCCCTGTGGATTTCTCCTAGCGTCCATTCTTGAGGAAGCTCCTTGGCCTCTATGGAGCAATACTGCCATCGTGCGGCCATCGTTTTCAAACAGCCCGCAGGCAGGAGCCCTGGGTGGTCGAGTGTGCTACCAGTTACACCACTAACCTCACAGGTGGCTGATCAAAGCACCAGTTTCTCCAAGGAAGAAAATTAGGCTTTCTACTCCAATAAAGACCTATGGTGTAGGAAAACCCACCGGTCAGTGCTCTGCTATCTCACAGGGCCACTCCCTTGCGGTGATTTCTGTTTCTTTTTAAAGGTTTTAAAACTTTTTTTAAGTCTCAACTAATTCAAATGATACCAAAACAAAAATCATCACCATTGAGTTAATTTTTCCGGTAGACAATATAGAACTGCTCCTGGGTGCCAATTATTTAGAAGCGCGTTGGCTTGTGTGGAGCACTGCTGCCATCGTGCGGCCCTAGTTTTCAAACAGCCCAGTGACTAAGCTCACCGGTAGCTCATCAAACCACCAGCCCCTGCAGCGGAGAAAGCAAGGCTAATGTACTCCGGGAACAAATGGATAGCGTTAGAAACTCCAGCTCTGTGCTACCCAATAGGGTGCCTATGGCTCGAATCAAATTCATTGCAGTGAGTTTTTTTATTTTCTTTCTTTTTAAGGGCTTTCAAAATTGCAGGAGAACAGCAGCAGAAATTCCTCAACTAATTGGATTGATACCAAACAAAAACTTATTGCCATAATTACTTATTCCAGCTAGACCGGAGTGGAAGAACTGTGAAGTTCTAACACTGCCAGAGCGTACACGGGAGCCTGTGAGCTTCTCTGGCGCACTACTGCCACCTGGCGGAAATAGTTATGAAACCTCCGGCAGAGTAATGGCATCTGGACCGGCTAGGCTTTAGGTGAGCAGTTTGAAAACAGCAGCCCCTTGCAGGAGGACAGTGTTTTTGACCCCAGTCCAGAGTTCCAGTGGCGGGGAGCAGCGGCCACTGGGGCAGTTCCACTCGGTCCCATAGGCTAGCCAGTACGTTTGAATTCTATTTTGGACCCTCTGAATTGGCTAGAAGTTTCTAAACCACTAGGCCTCATGGGAATTTGGACAAACAACTTTGAGTTTTGTTCAACTACTTCCTCTTGATGTCAGTATGCCACCAGCAAAGACAGTCTCCCTACCCTCTGACCCTCCTCCCCCGCCCTTCCAGCCTGAAAAAAAGAGCCATTGGAAACAAAGGACCCTGGGAACATGTAGTCAGGACAGAATGGAGGAAGTCTGAATTCATTGTTCTAGTTTTGCTGCATATTAACACCTGAAATCAAATTGAGTTTTTAACTGTCTACAGTTCTATTTTTAAAATTATAGGCTTCTGTAGATGTTCCGTCAAGGCGTCTTTCTGAAGTTTTTTTGAGTTTTTGGAATCAGGATTTCATCGCAGGGATTCAGGGCCAATTACTAGGAGTAGTCTGTAACCACCACCGACTTGCACCTGGCCCTGGCTCAGTCCACAGATTTTAGAAAGGAACCAAAGCGGCTTTCGTCTCCTTCAATGTAGAGCTGACTAGTAAGAATTTGAATTGCCTCAACCTGATGCTTAACAAAAGTATTCCTATTTAATTCTTTCCACCTAAGGATATTTCAGTCAAGCTTTACATGGATTTTACAATAATATGCTGAAATCCAACAGCACCACATGACTTTTTTCTTAGATCTTTACACTTTCTCTGATGATTCATATCTATATCTATGTGTTCAATTTGATAAAACTCTTAATGTTTTACAGGATTACAGAAACAGTGCGTTTTGAAATAATGACTTTGGCAATTCAAGAGGAAATACAAACCACTTTATTAGGTGATTCCATGATTTCTTGTCCAAGTCTGACAATTCTTGTAAACTAATTCCTGGATATTAAGGAATATTTGCCATATTTATAAATCTACATCTCTGAGACACAGTTGTGTTTTCCATATTATGTGTTATGCTCTCTGAGTATATTTATGTCTCTTTATTTACATAGGCAGAAGGTTGCTGTCAAAACTAAAGTCTTAAAGTGAGACTTAAGATTAATTCTGAGTGTTTAGTCTACATGCATATTAGAGAAATCACAGTAGGAAAGTGACCATGATGCTTATAAAGAGAACAAGAAGCAGAAAAATAGAAAATCAATCATTGGCTAATCTTAACATGATTAGTGAACATGACCTTCTTCCTTTTAATGAAGTAAACTGGTATTGGTCACAAACATTGGGGAAAGGCTTATTAACCTTTGATACATGCAGATGACACATTTTGCTTGCTACAAGCATAGAGGCTTTGAAGCACTTACTAATAAAGACTAAGAACTGCATATGGCTTTCGATATTATTCCAACTGAATATAAAACAAACCAAAATTTTTGCAGGATCATGATTAATTAAGAAAATAATTGAAGTCGAGAATTTTACTCTGCTTGGATCAAAATGCTCATGGAAGCAGCAGACCAGAAATCAAACGAAGCACACTGCATTGTGCTCTTGCTTGGCTCCACAATACTGAACGGGCCATGAACTTCCAGCAGAACAAACAAATCTATCGTGGAAGAAGCACAGCCAGAATACTTCCTAGAACAGCGGTTCTCAACCTGTGGGTCATACGACCCTTTCACAGGGTTCGCCCAATTCAGAACAGTGGCAAAATTCCAGTGATGAAGTAGCAATGAAAATAATTGTTTGGTTGGTAGTCACCACAACAGGAGGAACGGTTTTTAATGGGTCGCGGCACGAGGAAGGTTGAGGACCACTGCCCTAGAAGCAAGGATGGCGAGACCAGTCTCATGTTCTTTGGACTGATGATGAGAGACTAGTCCCTAGGAAAGGACATCATGCAAAAGAGGAAGCTCATTAAGGCCGACACACTGGTCTAAAAGGTAACCTGTAGTATTTTTAGGAGGGTTTGATATTTCATACAGTATGTTTTGTCTTCAGTAGAGGAAGGTGAAGAAATGGCCCATATAGTACAGCGTATCACATACAGAGAACATTGTAAAAGATTGCTAGGGTCTCTCTTAGGTAGTGTTTGACATGCCAGCATACATTTCCTGATTGTCTGAAACAGTTGTAAGCAAAAGCCTTACTTTTCAAATGAGAAAAGACAGACTATAAAAAATGAAATGCAAGGGTGTTTCTAAATGTCACCAACAGAAAATAATCGAGAAAGCTTTTGTGTTGCCCGAGTAAAACAGGAAGTCGTGAGCACAAAGTACAAGTCAGCCACTGGAGTCTGCACATAGCCGGAGAAGAGACTGAAGGCAAGGGTTGCGTCCTGCTTGGATGCACGTACAGTGCTTGCTAAAGTGCAGGGGCAGCAGACAGGAGGAAGCGCCTCAACTGGACGGATGGACAGTGGTCTCAACCACAGGTTCGGATGCACGGGAAGCACTGTCAGGCTGCCGCAGAAAGCAGCCAGTGTGACCCTCTGCTGTGCATAGGGCCACTGGGTTGTACCAACTCGATGGTACTTAACAAGGACACCAGAGAACGATGCAACAAGTCAAGAAACAAATCAAAAGGCAGCATGTACCAACGGATGAAGTTCAGAAGAGGCAGGAAAACACAGGAGAAATGGAAACTGAAAGTACCGGAGGAAGTGAGACAAGCTATGCTCCATTAAAGGGGCTGAAAGAAACGAGGTGAAAGAAAATGTGTACGATTTGTTGAATGAAAGCCTGATGCTCGCTCCGGAAACCGGCAGCCAGTTCAACAGCAAGCTCCTGACCAAACAAAACCCGCGCCCCGAAATGGGGGCCTTGTTTGGCTGCGACACACAATGAAGGAGATGGAAAGTCTCCTCTTGGGCTACAGAAGGAAAAGGGGCCTGATGCCTGGATCCACCATCCTGTGCCCTTGATGTTCCAGAATGGGGGTCTTTCTCTACGAGGCTTGGCTCTTTGGGCCTGGCTCCTGGGGTCTTGCCCATAAAAGCAAACAACTTGACAACTTCAGAAAAATTCTAGAAGTATCCTCCGTGAAGAGCAGAAATGTCAAGATTCCACCAACTGGAAAGTGAGTTAATAAACAGAGAATATGCCCCAGGAGACTGGGCTTTTGAATTCAGCTGGAAACCAATAGCAGAAGAATGACATCAGCAAAGGTTCTCTAATTGCTGCAAGGAAGCCTTTGTTCCTGCACTCAGCTTTTTTTTCCGACAGGAAGGGAGGGGGGCATCCTGAACCGACAGGACACCACTTCCACGGCTGCAGCACTACTGCCCTCTTGCGCAAAAAGTTTTGAAAACACGGACCGTGCGGCGGCCTCCTTCCCATGAGGCTTCGCGGTTGAGAAAAACTGCTCTGAATAAGTGGAAGAGGTTGGATCCTCCAGCTGGACCAAGTAGCCTGCTCTTGGAAATGCCTTCCAGCAAATCTGCACATCGGCGGGGTCTGGGTGCAGAAGCCAGTGAGTGAGGTACCTGGACAGAACTAGGAACTTCTTGGCAAATTGGACACCGGAAGCCAGGTCTCCTCCATTTCCTTGCAGTGTGGGCGGGACTACAGCACGACAGCCTTCAGACTGGTTCAAGGGGTCCCCATGCTCCTGGCCTGTCCCTTTTTCATAGCAGAACACAGTGCAATTCGAGGTGGCCTTTAATAGGAACAGGCTTGCTTGCTGGACGCGGACCCCCAAAATCAGAGGCCTCCTGGCATGCTGCTTGGAGAGCCTAAGGAGATGTGGATGCACGCAGCCAAGAGAAAGATGTCAGGGACTGTTAAGGGAGGAGATGGATGCAAACAAGCAGTTGCGTTTCCAACTTACTGCTGAGGACTGAAGGTGATTCCATGTGTTGGAGGTGGGACTTCGCTTCCTCAGGCTGGGCTATGTAGGGATACCATGAAGAAGCATGATGGTGTTTGCAGTTGTCAAACAATTGACAAGGAGTGACAGCACTCCAAATGGCGGGGCAGGCATCCCCTGTGCTCCATGCTCCCACAGTAGCAACTAACCAGTTGGCAAAAACTGTCAGCGCTAAGAGTCAAAATATTACAACAACCAGGACAGGGTGTGAAGAAGAGATAAGCAAACTGTTTTGCCTTACAAGACTGCTGGGGCTGTTTAAATGGCTGCTACCATCCCACCACTCCTTAGACCGACTTGCCAATGTCACCCTAACTTCTAGCACAGGGCGTTCCTGCCACAAGGAGCGAATTGGATTTTATTTACAGGAAAAAGTGTGGTTGCCTGCTTTGGCCTGTCTTCTTCCTGAACAATCAGCGCAAGAACTTGCCTAAATAAAAGTGTTCCCATGGTGGGGAATAATATTCTATGTGAAGTTTGCTAGAAGCATTTAATTCAGTGGTTCTCAACCTCTGGGTCGTGACCCCTTTGGGGTTGGACGACCCTTTCACAGGGGTCGCCCGATTCATCACAGTAGCAAAATGACAGTGATGAAGTAGCAACGAAAATAATGTTATGGTTGGGGGGGTCACCACCACACGAGGAACTGTATGAAAGGGTCGCGGCCTGAGGAAGGTTGAGAACCGCTGCAGGGAACAGGTCTTGACCGCAGCATGCTGGGGCAAGGGGATATAGGACCACTGGTGGAACACAAACGTTTGGAAAGAAGAGGTTGGTAAAAGCGAGACCTGGAGGTATACGCGTTTTTAAGGCTCACATATATGGCAGAATAAACAATGACAAACGGACGTCTAGGACGTGACTCGTGCCCAGAAAAGACTGAGCACATCCCAAGCTTTCGCATCTGCCTGCTTGGTGCCTCACCAGCGGGAAGGGAAGGCTAAGTCCGCATTGTAAATGCCCTGGCTAAGTATTGAAGAGTGAGTTTCCTAGTCCAGAACCAGTCTGCAAAAGCTAGGGAAATCTTTTCCTTTTCCTTCTTAAGCTACGGGATTTTCAGGAAACTATGCAAACGCTAGGTAACCATTAAAGGTAAGGTAAAAAAGATTTTACTGGCCACCAAGACTAACAATGTAGACCCTACAAAAAGAGAAAGAAATGTGTCTAAACAAGTAAACAACCCACAACAAGTACCAACTGCTAACTTCCACGAGTTACCACAATATAATAACCAGATGTCTTATTTTCATCAAACGTAGTAGGAAGCACGCAACCTACAAAATATGGCTTCTGTACTAGGAGGGGGCCTGAGAAATTGATAGAAACGGTTCATGAGGAAGGCAAGCCAGGTTTTAAATATATCCAAAGACCCAAAAGAAATTATGGACAATTTGAAACCAGGATAATGCTGTCTCTCTAAAGAGAGGACATGAACAAAGAGAAAGCATACAAATGATTCCAATGGGAAAAATTCTGGAGGTGAAAAGCACAATAATTGAAATGAAAATGCACTAGAGGATATTAACAATAAATGTGCACAAACAAAAAGGAGCAGTAAACGTGAGAATAGGATAATTGAAATCCAATCTTGGGGGAGGTGAGAGAGAGCGAGCATGCGAGAGACCGGCCATATGGATTATGTGAGCTATCCAGACCCTTAAGAGTGTCAGTCAAAATGTCTGCCTCCCGATCAAATCACTTAGCTACTTATTGCTTACTACTACTTTCTAGCTTTGGCTAGAAAATGCTGATCACTCCTGGAGAAGCTGGGAAATGAGACAGATCAAGAAGCATCTTCCTAGTGCCTAGATTTGATCATCTCCAGGTCTCCAGGCCAGCAACTATCTTTTAGGCCTGCATCATTGAGAATTGGTAAACCCCACCCCCCCAAAAAAAAAACACACCAAACTATGCGCAAACTCCAGATGTAAAATGTTGAGTGAAGATCGAGTGGGAATCGAGTTTCTGAAACTATAAGGTGCTTCGTGCGGGGCAGGTGATTTAGACTTCAGTTTGACACCAAACACTGCTCTGAGCAGCTTTTCTCCAACAAGGCAGGCATTTCATCCCCATCTGGGACGCCTCTGGCTCCCGGAGGCATGTTTTCTAGGGGTCGGTGAGCCAACAGGCTTGGAGTCCCGGCTGAAGCACTACTGCCACCTGGCGGCGAAAGTTTGTGTGGTCCTAAACTACAATATGGCGGCCTTCTCTGCGAGGCCGTGGAAGAAGCGGGCCTACGGTAGGTGAAACCAGCATGGAAACCGCTTGTGCCACCTTCACGTCTCCTTTCAGGCTATACAGGACAATTCAGGCCACATTTTGCTGAAAACCTGGCGAGAGAGATGCCGGGTCCGAGAAAGCAGCTGCCCTGTCCATCTGGCACCGGAAGTCGTAGGGCGGGCCTTGGTTTCCTCCTCGGGTGGGCGGGACTGTCGGGCGCCTCTTAAAGGCAGATGAAAGTCCCTTCCTAGCCTGGCCTTTAAGCCTTTTGGGCAGGTTCCTTGTCACTGTCCTGTGGGTTCTGGAATCTGCAATAGAAATGCCAGAGCCCATGTTGTTGCCAGCTTTCACCTAGGTGGCCATGAAGGATAACGGCCCGTGCGCAAGGGAGCCAAATGCTCCCAAGTCCTGTGCTACCTTCAGGATCTGATGTGAATTGGAATGTGCTCTGAGGGTTTTCTTGGGCTGAATTCTGGAACTATATTGCCAGGCGTAGCCTGCCTCCGACTGGAGTCATGCCGTGACTGTTGTGACTCCCATGGCTGCTATAGAACAGAGCGGCCGCATAGGGTTTCTAGGCCGAAATATTTACGGACGAATTTAGGTTCAACCTATTATAGCAGCCAAATGTCTAAGCAGTGTGTTAATACCAAGTACCAGCTAGTTGTAGCAAGTGTGACTGATGGCGTCCTAAAAAACACTGCCATCGAGCCGATTCCAACTGGGGCCATCCTAGGTATGAAAATTGAGAGAGAGGGTGTCACTGCTGGGAGTAAGGACCTGGGTAGGAATATCTATATCGGGACATGCCAATGTGGCCCAGCCTAGGCACTAGGAGAGCAGATTTGCCACGCAGGGGCAAACCAAGTTTGGAGAGGAAGACCTAGAGCAGGGGTTCGCAACCTGTGGGTCGCGACCCCTTTGGAGGTCAAGCGACCCTTTCACATGGGTCACCCGATTTATACCCACAGCGAAGTTACAGTGATGAAGTAATAACGACAATAATTTTATGGTTGGGGGGTCACTACAACATGAGGAACTGTATTAAAGGGTGGCAGCAACCGGAAGGTCAAGAACCACTGACGTAAAGGAATGCTATGCGCCCACTAGCCAGCAGCTCCGGTGCCCTTTACAGGTTCGCTACGAACCCCTTTGCCTCAGGAAAGAAAAGAAGTAAAGCCAAGGAGATTCTTGGAAGTTTCCTTTGTAAGCACAGATAATGAAGGGACCAAAAGATCCAGGGCTGATTACATTCGTGTGGTTCAGCTATGCCATGCCAGGTGGCCCTTTGAGGCCTGGCAAAGGTTCGATTGCATTCTTTGTGTGAAGAGCAGCAGAGCTGTTTCCCTCTCTGATTTAGGTAGGAAATGGACTGAAACCTTGAAGAACAAACCATATGAATTTGCTAACACCAGATGCACATAGGGCAACATAACACAGGTTTCTATCCATTATCAATTACCTTGAACCAAGCATATGCTTTCTCTTTATCCGAAAGAGACACTATCACTTCGAAGTGTATTTGTAGGGATTTGGACAGAACAGAAACAGCATAGAAAGTAATGTTTGTGAGGGTGTGCCTTCAAGCTGAACCTTTATATATAATGAAGGCTTGGATGTTGGCAACCAGACAGTTTTGAGAACCAACAGAGATCTAATATTCTAGTTTTTCCTAAGAAAATGCACATAACTCTGTCTACATCTGGGATGACTAAATATCTCCTAATCGGTAAGAAACCAAAAAGGTGACAAGGCGGTACTTGACATGTATTCAGAGCATCTCAGGCATGTTTACTGACATGATATGAGACAGGAGAAAAATATGATAGCAGGGAAAGTCTCCCACCACAAGGAAATCCCATAAAAATCATGTCAATTGAAATTAAATGTAGAAAACCAAACACAACCCACCAGCCCATAACAAACCATTGGACTCACAGACTTACAACCCCACCCTTGCAGACATCGAACATGTGGAAGGAGGCACATGACACAATGTCCGAGATGTTTAGCTTCTGTGGTAGACTGTCATTGGTATCGTTCTTGCTGATTGCTTGATTTTCATTTCTTTGTCAGATGCTTCTAATATCCTTAGGATTGGGGGAGGGGTGGAGATTTTTCAATGAAACACTATCAGTTTCTTTACAATTAATGATGTGGGAAATTTCCTGTTACCCAGTATTTTGTGGAATATCCAAGACACTAAAGAGTGCGAGCAGAACGCCATTGAAGGGAAACAATACCAAACCGGTGTGTTTCTCTGCACGTCCCCGTTTGAATCCCTTGTTGACAGATTGATGCTGACTTAGTTAAAGACCTCAGCTCTCCTGTATTTCATTTTTAACATTTGAATGCACGCACCAGTGACATTGCTAACAGTGGTTTTCCCAGTGTTTCCCTTTGTACCCCATAGATTTGCTCCCAGGGATTTTTTGCAAGAAGCTGATATATTTTTATTTTGAAAAGCAATCCAAAACAAATCCTGCAGATGCAATCTCTGGTGTGAAATGCCATGCAAGCCTCCCCCAAATCCCCCAAATCCGACTGATGACAACCCCGTGGGACAGAGCCGAACTGCTCTGGGGCCTTGGAGGCTGTCGCTCTTCCTGGAGTCAGCGAAGAAAGCCTTAGTTGACCTTTCGGTTGGCAGCCCCGTTGCCAGGGCCCCTTTGGATAGGGGGACTTAGATACCTCGAGGGCTTGCTTCCAGACCATGACAATCAAGTGCCTCTTGCCATAATGTGTGTTTTACTGAACCTGGTTTTCCGGTGGTGGACATGGACGGCCTGTGCAGAGAACAGAGAAGAGAGATGGTCACAGAGACACGTCGTCATGCGGGTGGCCACAGAGCTCCCTGTGCCAATCAGACGGCATTTGGGCAGGGAGCACGCTAACGCAGAGAACAACACATGGAGGCATTGCTAAAGGAGCCTGCATCTGGACCCGAACATGGAGAACACTTGAGGTTTTGCGGCACTCTTTGGACAGGGCTATTGCACTTGACCCTACTGTAAAGAAGACAGTCGGGTTTCAAGTAACACCACCAAAGGAGTCACCTTCCCGAGAACATGTAATAAAGTCTTACAAGCACCTAAGTGACAAAAATGCGAAATATTTGAACCCTAGCAGCACAAAGGATTGAGAACTTCCAAAGAGCAGACATGCAAATACAAAAGAACGACAATTGACAAGCCATTATTTTTGTGGTCCAGGTTTGAGTTCCTGTGGAGTTTTGACATTAAACTTTCCCAGGATGTGAGTGGTTTGCCAGGAACATTCCTTCCTTTCTTAAATCTCTCGGCTCCTACAAAGAGGTGTCAGGGTTTCAACCATGGTAGGGAGAGCTTACAAACTGAGGAATCATGAACTTTGGGTTCAAAGTTACCGTCAGTCTATTTTATTTTACTGTGTGTATAGAGAAACATACACACACATGCATATCCATCAGTGTGGACATGTTTAATAACTTTGTCATTTTAATTAGTCATGATTACAGTAAGTACTCTTCTTGAATTTGCCTCTCCATATCCATGTGTATATGTATTTGCTAATCTCTCTCTCTAGATATATCTATATTTCTCTATCTATCTGTGTATCTATCTATCGAGAGATCCCAGTTTTGGAATACATTTCATTTGGTGTGTGGTCCAAAGTACAGAGACAGTGCAGATGTTTACCCGTTGTTTTTTGGTTCTTCACAGGCACCAGTCCTTAATTGACTAATAAGAAAATAATGTAAATCTGATCCCTAAAATTAAAAACACACGCACACGAAAAACATAGGAAGGAATTGAAAACTACATAATCTTATGTTCACACCATGAGCTGAAGCTGAGTAACTTGGGAAGAGTATTTCTGAAATTCGAAGTAAGGGCCAGTTTAGGCCTCATTTTGACTTCTTCGGAAAACAAAGTAAAAGGAGGCCAGCAAGTCTGTTTCCTCATACCAGATAAGGTGGCCTAGAGGCATCTTTCCAGGCGCCTTTGGCTTAATTGTTATTTTTTTCAAACCGGAAGGGCGGGGGAAGAGCGCATGGGGACTGGGCCCAGTGGCTTCCTTGCTGCCCTACTGCCATCTTGCGGAAATAGTTTTTAAATGCCCCAAGCCGCTCTTCCAGTGAAGCCTTACAATTGAGGAAGATCCGGTCCGTCTGTGGGGGCTGTAGGGCTCCGGAAGTTGGGAGTGGTCACAGAGCTTTGAGTCACACAAAATCGGAGGACGCCACTGAAGTATAATTGCTGGCCTTGTGGGCATTTGTTTACTGTCAATGCCCTCTGCAGGAAGTGCGGACTATAGAAGTCTCTAGCAGCTAGAGGCCAGCTGGTGCCAGCTGTTCTGTTGCAAAGCGAAATATTGGAGTGTCAGGCCCACCCAGAGGCGCCTTGGCAATCTACTCCCCAACATGCCGTGGAAAAGGGTATGAAGCACACTTCTCTGACACACATGGGTTTCACCATGACTTGGAACTGACTCAATGGCCAGTAGCCCCCCCGCTTTAAAAGGACCAGAAGTAATCAAGCCTGATTAGTACGAGTGAGAGCTAAGCGCCCCAGCCTGACTGTGGCTAGCAGAAGCCATGCACACATGCAGACGGGGTCCTCAGATGGAGAGAGAAAAACAAGACTTTTCCATGTACAAGAGGAGAAGGTAGTTGAATGATGTCAAGTCTCCCATGCCTAGAGGCAAACCCCAGATTGTATCTTGATCTCATCTCATGTGTCCCAGGAGCACAGAGGAAATTGTTAACATACTAATCGGTATGCTCTTTTCATGTTCATAGATGGTTGCCCATGAAGATGCTTGCCAGGCCTGACAAGAGACCCGCTTGTTGGAGAATGAGACTGCCAAGGGGCCCTGAGGACCCTTACTCCAGGATCTTAAAGGACTGACTTCATTGTCTTTGCAGTCGCTCTTCTGCATAGTTGACAGTCTCTGTAGCTGACCTCTTAGGGATTAGAAGCCCCGATGTTGGACTTCCCATAAAAAGCCCTTAACAAACATCTATGTCCAATCTGTTCAAAAGATGTATAAAGAATGAAAGTGCTGTTTCAGCATATAGAGAACCAAATGGTCATTTTGGAATTGAAAGGTACAAGGACTGAAATGAAAACTTCACGGGCGGAGCTGAACACTAGATCGGAACTGTTGTGGATGAAAACAGTGAGCCTTAGCATGGGCCTCTTGAGCGAATGCAGTGTGGGGAACAGAAAGGAAAAAAAAGACAAACATGAAACAGAACCTGAAGAGACCTGAGCGGAAACAGGAAACATTTCAACACCCAAGAGGATTGCCAGGTTCTCCCTAGACGTCAGCCACGGAAGGCCCCTGTCTTGGAGGAATAAGCCCAAGTCCATTCCTCTTTCCCCAATACTTGAGCAATCTCAGCTTCAAAGGAACAAGGGAGGGGAGAAAAGAACAGCTAGGGGTGTTTGAACACTTCAGCCGCACGATGGCAGTAGGGCTGCACGTTGGCCAACGCGCAGGACTCAGGAGCGCTCTTCTCCCGCCCGTTTCGTCTGAAAAAAACCAAAAACCCAACAACTTAAAAAAAGGCACCAAGAAACATGGCTGATGGCAGGATTGCGGTACATGGGCCAACGCGCCCTGCCCAGGCGAGCTTTGTTCCTGCCCGTTTAGTCTGGAAAGAACACAACAACTTAGTTAAAGAACCAAGAAATACGGCTGTCTTACCATTTCGTCAATTGTAGGCCTTCACTGGAAGAGCGGCTTGGGGCATTTAAAAACTTTTTCCGCAAGATGGCAGTAGGGCAGCAAGGAAGCCACTGGGCCCAGTCCCCATGCGCTCTTCCCCCGCCCTTCGTGTTTGAAAAAAAAAACCCCAACAATTTAGACAAAGGTGAGATTAACCACACCACTATATTAATACCTAAAGCTTTTAATAAACTGCTGGACCTACAGCAGGCTAGTGACTGGAAATCGCTCCATTCCGAGCAAAGAATGACATGATTTTTATAGTTCAAAAGAGGGAACTTGCTCAAGGGGAGGGATATTCTAGTTATTACATTCTTTTTTTATTCTATTAAATAATTTATTTGGGGCTCTTCCAATTCTTATCACAGTCCACACATCCATCCATTGTGTCAAGCACATTTGTACATTCGTTGCCCTCATCATTCTCAAAACATTAGCTCTCCACGTCAGCCCCCGGCATCAGCTCCTCATTTTTCCCCTCCCTCCCCACTCCCCACTCCTTCATAAACCATCCACAATTCATAAAGTATTATTTTGGCGTATCTTCCACTGTCTAACTTCTCCCTTTACCAACCCTTCTGTTGTCCATCCCCCAGGGAGGAGGCCATATGTAGATTCTTGTAATCCGTTCCCCCTTTCTACCCCACCCTCCCTCCACCCTCCAGGTATCACCACTCTCACCACTGGTCCTGAAAAGATCATCTGCCCTGGATTCCCTGTGTTTCCAGTTGCTATCTGTACTAAGTGTACATCCTCTGGTCTAGCCAGATTTGTAAGGTAGAATTGGGATCGTGATAGTGGGGGTGGCGGGATGAGGGGAGAGGCATTAAAGACCTAGAGAAAAGCTGTGTGTTTCATGATTGCTACACTGCACCCTGACTAGCTCATCTCCTCCCTGAGACCCTTCTGTAAGGGGATGTCCAGTGGCCTGTCAGGTAATGGGGTTGGAGGGAACAGCACAGCTGCAGGTGCTAATTCAGGGTCTTGTAAGATAGCATACAATTCTTACTAGCTGGGCAGGCAGGGTTTGGAGACACCTGGGAAGAGTCAAGGGCTTGTTGGGAGAGCCTGGAGGGGGAAGAAAAGGGGGGTAGTGGTAACTGCTGGCAGGGGTTAAAGGCAGTTTGAACCAAGATGGAGCTCCTCATGGTAAGCAAGGTTACTACACTCTTTTCTGTGGTTTTCACCTGAAATGAAATAAATGTAAACGATCCACTATTAAGTATTCTTTTACACAAAAATATTCTACCGGGCCTTTCTATTACTATTTTATGACCACTGTCTGATTAATATGTTCCTCATAATCCGACGTTTGCTCCGTCAAGGATTTAAGGAGAGGAGAACACAGGAACCTAAAAGCTTGTGGGAAGTCATTTAGGGCCACTCCATGCCATTTCTAGGCTCTCCGAGGTCCCACTTCAGTTCTAGATGGGACCCTGTACCGTCATCACTGAAGTTGTGAATGAGTTCACTTTACTGGGATTTGCAATCAGCGCGCATGGAAATGTCAGTCAAGAAATCAATATCAACCTGTGTGATCACGAGGTGTCGAACCCACTGATGATGCCTTATACCTGGAAAGAGGGAACCTATTACAGGAACTATATGTGATCTCCCTGGGGGACGGACAACAGAAAAGTGGGGGAAGGGAGACGTCGGACAGGGCAAGATATGACAAAATACCCATTTATAAACTATCCAGGGCTCATGAGGGAGGGGGGAGCGGGGAGGGAGGGAAAAATGAGGACCTAATGTCGGGGGTTTAAGTGGAGAGAAAATGTTTTGAGAATGATGTACAAATGCGCTTTACACAATTGATGTGTGCATGGATTGCAATAATAGTTCTATGAGCCACTAATAAAATGTTTAAAAAAAAGAAATCAAAAGACGTCTTGCATCCGGGCAAATCTGCATACATGGTAAAGAGCAAACGTGTCACGTTGAGCAATAGGTCACAACTGCTCCAAGCCTGGGCATCTTCAATTCCCTCTCAGGACTGTGAAAGCTGGCCCAGCGAAGAAGCGGTACAAGGATGTGCTTATGGGCTAGGCAGCGCCTACTGAAGACATCGTGGAGTGCCTGAGGAATCCGCGGTCTGTTTGTGTGGAGACAGAGCGCCTTCGAGGCGAAGATGCTGAGGTTTGGTCTCACGTACTTTACACATGTTACCAAGAGAGACCAGTCCCTGGGAAAGGACATCATGCTTGGTACCCGGTCAGCAAGAAAGTGGAAGAGCCTGAAGAGATAGATTGACAGCAAGCCTGCAACAATGCGCTCAAAAGCACCAGCGATGAGGAGGCTGGTGCTGGGTATCAAGAAAGGTCATGACAGGGAATGTTTACAACCCAATGGTCAGAGTTTGTTCTGACTCCTGGTGACTCCATGTGTGTCTCAATAGAGCTGCGCTTGGTATCATTGCCAGTCGTGGATATGTTGAAACTAAATCAGATCTTTCTTCCAAGACTGTGGACTCAAACCCGGAACCTTCCGTTAGGTGCTGAACATGACAAATACTTGCAGCACACAGGGACTCCATGCCAAAACAAGCACCGATAAAATGCGAGGGTGTGTGCTTCTGATTCTGTTGATGCACGCAGTACATCAATGGTTAGATTCTTACCGAAGTCAGAGAGAAATTATTAAATTAACAGACATAATTGTCTGAGTAAGTGTAGCCTCGATGTCCCGCAATTATATAATGAAAGTGTTTTCCTTTTCCAATATATTTCGTCATTTTGGAAGATGGGAGGAATATGTCGAATCACTGTACCAAAAAGAATTGGTCAGCATTCAAATATTTCAGTAGGTAGCAAATGACCAAGAACTGATGGTATTGAAGGGAAAAGTCCAAGCTGCACTCAAGGCATTGGTGGAAAACATGGAACACCAACTGAAGCGTGAAAACAAATTGTTCATGGCAAAGTTTCACATGTGGCACGGAAGATGCGCATCTGTCTATGCCTTCAAATCCGGAAGACTGGTACCTAACCAACCTACTGGAAGAGATGTGCCTTTGTACCCATTCCCAACGTGACCCAATAGAATTCAGATTTTGAAAGAAATCACACATAATATGTTGCTGAAGATAATTACAGCATGGTTGCAGCAGTATGGCAACAGAGAACTGTCATAAATTCTGAAGGGGACGTGGAACAAGGCATGTCTACACTGATGCCAGATGGACTTGGCTTCATGCAGAGGGTACCAGAAAGAAGCATAGTTGTGTTTTTTTGACTATGCAAAGGCATTTGACTGGATCATAACAAACTGGATCACCCCGAGACTAATGGGAACTCCATTGTACTTATGGCGAACTTGCACATGGCCCAAGAAGGCAGTCATACGAACAGAACAAGGGAATATTGCGTGGGTTCAATCAGAAAAGGTGTGCTTCAGGGTTGTGCCCTTTTACCATCCGTATTCAGTATGTCCGCTGAACAAATCACATGAGAATCTGGACCATATGAAGAAGAATGTGGATTAACAATTAACAACCTGTGGCATGAAGACATTGCCTTGCTTGCTGAGAATGAGGACGTGTAGCACTTAATGAAGAACATAAAGTTTATGCATCAGTATGGATTACACTTCAATGTAAAGAAAACAAAAACCTCAAGCTGTGATAAATGGATAAAAGACTGAGTTATCAATGATTTCATTTTACTTGGATTCACAAGCAATGCTCATGGAAGTAGCAGTCAAGAAATTAAAGGACATGTTGCATTTGACAAATCTGTTTAAAAAAACTCAAGTCTTAAAGAACAAAGACGTCATTTTGAGGGTTAGGGTGTACCTGACCCAAGCCATAGCCATGGTATTTTCAGTCCCCTCATATATATGTGCCAGGTTTTTATGATATTTTTAATGCAGTTTTTTTGTGTGCTAAAATTAGGTGCCTCGGCTGATATTTGGGTCAACTTATACTCGAGTATATATGGTGTGTAAAAGTTGGAATACCACGACTGGAGAAGAACAGGTGCAATTAAATTATGGCATTGGCAATAAATATTGAATGCCAGAAGATTGAGCAAAAAAACAGGACACTTGTAATTATATATATAAAAGAATGGGTTTATACAACGAGAAGGAATATAACAGCTTATTAATTCACACAGCAGTAAAGAGAGCTCCTCTCAACTCACTGTCATGGAATAGTAAATATACTGATGATACTTCAACTCAGTGAGGGCTGCCAGCCCAATGTCATGGAAGCAGAAAGTGGAGTTTGCCTTCAAGCAAGACAGGCAGTATAGGGCAGCATCCATCAGTAGTGCAGGGAGTCAGGTTTTGAAGGAGCCTGAAGCTACAGCAATCCAATCCATGGGTTGGGTTGGCCCACAGGGAGTGCAGCACATGATTGATGCAAAGAACTAGGTCAAGCAGCAACACATTGGCCCAATCACAAGGGAGGAAGAGAGACAGGATACTGGCCACAGAAAGTATCTCGGTTACCCTCCAATCAAGCTGTGACCTGATTAAACTCTGCCCACATGCTCCTATGGAGGCTGAGTTGGCACAAGAGACCTAGCTCACACCTGTCAGAAAAAAAGAATAATACCCTCAGGATGATGGATTGATACAATTTTGGACTCTGAGATACAGAACTAGAAAGACTAAGGCCACTGTTATCTAAATAAAATCAATGGCGAGGAGAACAACTTGGGAGTCATTCTTGAGCCTGCTCAGAAGAACTTCCTAAAGTTGTGGAAAGATTTGCAGCCCATGACCTCATTGTTTCTTAAATTGGGGATAGGCTGAGTGGGAACTGGCTAGGAGGCTACACAGGCTTCTGAGCCTGGGACAGGGAGGGTTCTGACTTGGTCATTGCATGCTGGCTGGATTGGGGAGGTTTGGGTCTGCCGTGGTTTGGCTCCTAGTGTCTGGCACAGACTTCTCGGGGATTGGATTGTGGCAGAGCTCCCCCAGAGATTTGCGAGGACGGACCAACACCCAGTGGGTGCCGAATTAAAGAGAGCAATGGGCTGGGGGGGGGGGTGGCACTCAGCTCAGTAGTCCGTGAACATTTCCCCACAGGCCTAAGAGTTAAAGTGCTGACACCTGCTTGCCCATAAGCTTATGCTCTTATAGTAATTGGGCCTAACACTGACATACAGGCCCTGTAGGAGATAGTTTGGGTGAATTAAGTTCTAATTGGTTGGTTCTTCCTCGTTGGGCTGGTTTGGTCTGTATTGCCAGGTGCCCTCTGGTGACTAGGGAACAAGCCTCAATCCCAGGACATTGATGGAGACCATCTTTCATTGTTTACTCTTGCTGAGGGTAATCTGGTACTGCATTGACTGGCCACCCTGGACTGCCTGGATCCTGCAACAGGTGTGTGGGGAAAACTTCGTATTCAGAGTCAGATATAAACAAGCAAGTTAACAAACGACCATCCAGTATCTCAGAAGCTTCCGTGAACCCCTGCACACTTGTGAACGCTGCAGAAAAAACAATCAACAACAACACAGTGATATGGGTTCAGAAGAGTTCCTGGCAGAGGAGAGGACCATGAATCCTCCCAGGAGGGAGATTACAGCAATGGCATCCAGTTACTTTAAGTGACTGGAGGAAAAATTATGAAGAAATAGAGAAAAAACACAAGACAATTCAAGAACTCAGGAATACTTTCAAAGACCATTCGGAGAGAATGAATGAGAAGTGAGACATAACCACTTCAAAGAGAAATACAAAAGGCAAACTCCAAGATACTAGCACTGGACAACACTGTGACTGAACAAAAGAGCAGAATTGAAACAGCGGAACTAAGTGTTTGCACTAAGCTCAAGCAGATGATGTCACATAAGAACCAGTAACACCAAATGTTCAGGATTTTGAAGAAAGCATCAAGGAGTCAAGCAATTCTCAAAGTTTCCAGACCCCATATGCTAATTGCCATATTTGCCATACCTTCCTTACCACCCCTTTAAAAACCTACGCCTCTGGCTTCTGAGCATGACTTCAGCAGTTGGCCTGGTCACGGAACCTCGCCTGGGAGCTTCCCCCTAATAAAGCCATTTCTGTCTGCGCTCTCCCTTGTCCTGTCAGTTATGTCTGTCCATCTCCCTGTACCTCGGTTTCGCCTTTACACTAAGTACGACAGAAACAGTGGAAATAATAATCAGTGATCTCAACGATCTCACAAGAACAAAATTTTAAAAAAATAGAGTTATAAAAACGACCAAAACCCCCTGAAGGAAATCTCTGAATATTATGGGACACCATAAAAAGGAACAGCATACACCTGATAAATGTCCCAGAACAGAGAGAAGACATAATAACTACTGAGCACAAGTAACTATTCAGGAAGTCCAGGAAACTCCAAACAATTAATCTCAGGAAAACTAATGATTATGTGTTCACCACAATAAAGACATTTTCAATGCAATGCTGTTTTTTTGAAAAAAGAATCCCCAAAGGAAACCACATTCACATATAATATTCAAACTTTCAACATTAAAACAATCCTGAGAGCAGAAAAGAAAAAAAAGAACAATTATATAAAAGTCAACCAATTGGGAGAAGGCCAGATATTTATACCAAAACCATTCAGGCAAGAGGACTTTGGAATGATACATACAAAATTCTGAAAGAAAAAGAAAACAAAAAACCTGCCAACCAAGAATCCTATATCCAGCAAAATGATCCCTCACAGATAAGGAAGAAATAAAAACATTTCCAAAACCCAGATTCCAATTTAACTGCTACTGAATCAATATTGACTTCTTGTGAGCCTGTAGAGCAGGGTAACACTGCCCCTCTGGGTTCCTAAGACTACAGCTCTTTACGAGAGTAGAGCTAAGGAGCAGTTGGTCATTTCAAAATGCCGATCTTGAGGTCAGCAGCCCAACTCCTAACCATTATGCCACCAGGGCTCCTCGAGAAACAAGAGAAATTTATAAAATCATGACCACCTTTACACAAACTATTAAAAGGAGTTCTTTGAACAGAAACTCTAAAATAACAGGTATTTAAAAAGTCAGGGAAAATGTTTTATGGAGAAAACATTTTGCTCAAGTAATAAAATGAAACAAAAACAAAACAAGGAACCATAGACAACATTCTGTTACGAAGATAAAACCAGAACCCAGAGAACAAAATAGAAAATAGTCAAATGGAGAAGATATTGAACTATTCACATAATACAACAAACTATTTTAAATTTGGAAAGAAAACCACAAAAGACCTTCAAGGGGAAAATGAAAACCTGTGCAAAACAAATAAGATGAAAAACTTATAAGTGAGCCAGACAATAAAATGAAAAATAAGGAAAGCAAAGGGATTATGCATAAGACAACCAAACAACAAAAGGCACACAGCACAAACACCAGCCTGTGTGATCCAAGCATTGTAAATAATATATCTAAATCCCACGGAAGGAATGGTATCAGAACTTAAATTGTGAACTTTTGCTTTGCAGAAGGTTATGGATGACAGTGGAAACCCAATATCCATTTGTAGGGTTCACACTTGGATTACACCTCTGGTGAAGCTCCTCTGACCATATGTGAGGGGTGTGAATAGCTGTGGGGTTCAGCCCCACAGTCAAAAGGGGTACTGAGGAGGTGTAGGTGCAACGATGAAAAAAAAAGATAAAAGGTGAGCACATGGGTTTTGTAGTCAGCTCCCCATTTCTTCCCCTAACTCCCCTTCTTTTTAGTACCTACAAATAGATTGGGCAATGTGTTAGTCTTGGAGATCCTGACCTCTCTAGGAAACACCTAGGAGAAGGGCCAGGTATGTGGGAGCCAAAGTTGTGAATCGCTCCTTAAGAGTAAGGGACAAAGGAAGCAGGTGTTCTTATAGATAAGCATCCCTTAACTGTGTACTGGAGGAGCCAGGCTCCTGTAGGAGACTTCTTTACATTAGCATTTTAATAGTGGGAACTTGTGGAATATGTGTATTTGGATGCTGTTCCTTGTCTTGGGACTGTGGAGGTGTGCCTTGATACTAGTGCTGGTTTGCCAAGCCCTGTGGTCTCAAGTATAGCCAGCACCACATACACTTTCTTCCAGGTCCTCAGTTTCCCACAAATAGCTTTGTTATAAGACAGCATTATAAAACTGACTATGTATGGCAGACGTAATTGGGTCTCCTACAACTCTTATCACAATCCATACATACATACATTGTATCAAGCACATTTGTGCATTTGTTGCCATCAACATTCTCAAAACATTTGATTTCTGCTTGAGCCCTTGGTATCAGCTCTTCATATTTTTGGAAATATATTATAATTTGATCTCCCTTTTTATCCTTTTAACTTTGTTTCAGATTAAAACAAAACAAAAATAAATTGAAGGGAGAATGCATGTAGGTCAAGCCCCTGGTCCTTTGACCTTACACCAGGGGTGTGAGTGGCCTTTTTATTATGCAGACTATATTAGAGAATGAATTACTACAGATGTAGCTAGGTTAAAATTTCTCACCTGATCATATGATCTACCTTTTGATCCATGTTAAATTTGTCCTAGCTTAAAATTTTTCTGTTCTTTTTGATTGTCATTTATCTCTGATTCATGATGTTATTGTTGTTAGTTTAATTTTTTTCCTTCAAAGCTATGTATTTTTAATTTAAAAATTTATTAAATACTTTTATTGGGGGCTCTTACATCTCTTATCACAATCCATACATTCCTCCACTGTGTCAAGCACATTCGCACATATGCTGCCATCATCATTTTCAAAGCATTCTCTTCCCACTTGAACCCCTGATATCAGCTCCCCATTTCTTCCCCTAACTCCCCTTTTTGTTTTCTTTTAATAATGTTTTTTCTCTATATGAAATCCAGGATAGGTAAATGTAAAGAGATAGCAACTGGTTTCTTGGGGTATGACAGGGGAGCTTGGGGGAAATGGGGTGCTAATAACAATGAGTACAATGGTATAGTTTGTGAATTATATGCCAGTAAAACTTTAAAAAATTACTATCTGTAAAATCCTATGAGGTGGTTCTACTCTGTCTTTTATGGTCACTATGTAGGAATTCAATCAATGGCAATGAGTTTAGGAAACTGTTATAGCAAAGAGATTGTGCAATCCAGTCAAAGACAACCAAGAACTGAAATAGCCTATGGCTTTTTTCCTGTGTCAATTATCAAGTTTTGAAAGTACATTAAAAAGCTTTTAGCTGATTTTGAGAAACGATGTACAAATGCGCTTTACACAATTGATGTGTGTATGGATTGGGATAACAGTTGTATGAGCCCCTAATAAAATGTTAAAAAAAAAAAAAGTAAAATGAAATAAATTAAAAAAAGCAAAAAAAAAAAAGCTTTTAGCTGAAAAAATAAATACAAAATGCTGCCAACAAAATCGTATTTATCAATAACAACACCAAATGTAAATGGGCTAAATTCACCAGTTAAAAGACAAAGTTTTAAAGAATGGATAAGAAAAAATAAACCTTTAATTCACTGCTTCCAAGAAACACACCATAGATATAAAGATAAACAGATGAAAAAACAAAGGATGGAAAAAATATATCAAGCTAACGGTCATCAAAAAAAGCTGAAGGAGCTATCTCAGGAAAAAGTTAATGATATAATGAGAGACAAGCCCACAAATAATTATGAAAGCTATAATTGAACAAGAAACTGTAAACATAATTAATATATATGCACCAAATGAAAGCATCAAAATCTTACAAAAATGAAGAGACAAATATCACATAATACAATAATACTAGGAGACTTTAAAACATCACTTTCAACTAAAGATTGTTTACCTAGAAAGAAAATCAAAGATACAGAAAAACAACACAAACAACTTGATCATATATATATATATATATATATATATATATATATATATACACGTCACCTGACTGAAATTAATATCACTTTCTTTTCTAGTGCTCAGAGGACTAGATCACATTTTAGGTCATAAAGCAAGCATCTGTAGATCCCCAAACACAGATACTACAAACCATCTTTTCAAATGCCAATGTTGTAAAATTAGAAATCAGCCAGAGAATGTTCAATATAAAAACTGAGCAACAGTTTACTTAAGAATTATGGGGTAATTGAAGAAATCAAGAACAAAATCAATAGATTCCTTGAGGCAAATGAGAAAGAATATACATTTCAAACAGAGGGCAATAACTACACATATCAATAAGGCAGAAATGATTAAATTAAACAATTTAACACATCAAGTATAACAATTGGAAACCGTCCAACAAAACAAACTATCCCAATAGAAGAACAGAAATAATAAACATGAGGCAGAAGAAAATGAATCGGAAAACTTTTGAATTGTTGAAAAAATCAATAAGGCAAGAAGGAGGATCTTCCAAACAGATTAACCAAATTCATGCACTACTGGCACACACAACAAAGGATATGAATGAGTGAAAGCAATTGAACAACTAAGAAATGAATGTGTGTTATATTACAACAGAATCTAATGAGATAGAACACAATAAATACCAATTTTATGAAAACATCTTATTCCAACAAATTTGAAAATATAAAGAAATGGATAACTTTCTAGAAATGCACCATTTACCTAAATTTGTACAGACTGTCGAAAGTCTCAATAAGCCTATAACATGAGATAAACAACTCCCAACATCAACAAGCCCATGTCCAGATGGTTTAACGGGGAAATTCCATCAAACATTTAGAGAAGAGTTACCACTAATTTAACATACACTATTCCACTATATACAAATGGACAATATATCAATAAACTCATTTTTTAATTTAATCATTTTATTGGGGGATCATACAACTCTTATCACAATCCATACATACATCCATTGTGTCAAGCACATTTGTATATTTGTTGCCATCATCTTTCTCAAAATATTTGCTTTCTACTGAGCCCTTAGTATCAGCTCCTCATTTTCCCCCTCCCTCCCAACTGCCCCTCCCTCATGAACTCTTGATAATTTATAAAATTACTATTATTTTGTCATATCTTACATTGTCCGACATCTACCTTCATCCTCTTTTCTGTTATGCATCCCTCAGGGAGGAGGTTATATATAGATCCTTGTAATTGGTGTCTCCTTTCCACTCCACCTTCCCTCACCCTTCTGGTATCACCACTCTCACCACTGGTCCTGTAGGGATAATCGGTCCTGGATTCCCTGTGTTTCCCGTTCCTGTCTTTACCAGTGCACATCTTCTGGTCTAGACAGATTTGTAAAGTAGAATTGGGATCATGATAGTAGGGGGGAGGAAGCATGTAAGAACTGGAGGAAAGTTGTATGTCTCATCGTTGCTACACTGCTACATCTCATCGTTGCTACACTGCTACATCTCATCAGGGCTACATGAGCCCTGACTGGCTCATCTCCTCCCTGGGACCTTCTGTAAGGGGATGTCCAGTTGCTTAAAGATGGATCTTGGGTCTCCAATCTTCACTTACCCTCATTCACAATCATTTGATTTTTTGTTCTTTGATGCCTGATACCTGAACCCTACGACACTTCATGATCACACAGGCTGGAGTGCTTCTTCCATGTGGGCTTTGTTGCTTCTGAGCTAGATGGCCACTTGTTTACCTTCAAGCCTTTAAGACCCAGACACTATATCTTTGGATAGCCGGGCACCATCAGCTTTCTTCACCACATTTGCTTATGCATCCTCTTTGTCTTCAGCGATCGTGTTGGGAAGGTGAGCATCATGGAATGCCAGTTTAATAGAACAAAGTATTCTTGTATAGAGGGAGTTCTTGAGTGGAGGCCCAATGTCCATCTGCTACCTTAATACTAAACCTATAAATATATGCTCATAGATCTATTTCCCCACTCTCCTATAGAAATATATTTACATATGTAAATGCCTTTATTTAGACCTCTATGAATGCCCCTTGCCTCCTAGTTCTTTCCTCTATTTCCTTTTATTTTCCTCTTGTCCCACAGTCATGCTGAGCTTTCATTTGGGTTTCAGTTATTCCTCTCGGTTACATTACCCTTGATCCTGTCCTACCAGGCCTCCTACACCCTCCCCACCACCGATTTGGTTCACTTGTTGTTTCCTTTCCCTGTGTTTGTTAACACCACTTCCTTTCTGCCCACCCCCCACTCTCCCTTGTCCCCCCAGAACTGTCAGTCCCATTGTTTTCTCCTCCAGATTGTTCATCCAGCCTATATTTTTATCTTTAAAATCAGTTCACTATGGCCTCATACAACTCTAATCACAATCCATACATACATCAATTGTGTAAAGCATATTTGTACATTCGTTGCCCTCATCACAATTCCTACACTGTGTCTCCAGTGTTGTCCCCCACAGGGCTATGGGTCAGTGAGGCATGTCGTGTCTCACAGTGGGGCCCGCCATATGGTCTTCTCTGTGGATTAGCTGCTCTGAACATGAATATCCTTCTCAAGGCTTGGTGGGCCAGGATGTGCTCCACTCTCTCTTCCTCCCCCTTCATCTGGTCCAGTGTGCTATGATCAGACATGTCCCTCTCTCTGAGCTGCAGATTCGGTGCTGTCCTCTGAAATAAATTCTTCTGGGGGAATGGCAGGTGTCCTAGTAGTTGGCATTGGGGCCGGCCCCTAAGGCAATTAGCCCATTTTATGAAGCAACTATAACTCTGATACATAAGCTAGGCAGACTTCAGTAGAAATGAGAACTAGAGACCAGTATCTCTAATGAATATAGGCATCAAGATGTTCAAGAGAATCTAGCGCACATAATTGAACAAAGCATCGACAAAAACATGATCAAGTGGGATTTATACCAAATATGGAAGGATGGCTTAATAATAGAAAACCAATCAGTGTAATTCACCACATAATCAAGATAAAGGACAAGAACCATATGAATATATCAATTGCAGCAGAGCAAGCATTTGTTAAAAATCACAATCCAATCTTAATAAATATACTCCATAAAATAGGAATAGAAGGGAAATTTTTTGCATCCCATATAAAGGAACAAACTTGAAAATATTTCCTCTTCACACAGGAACTGGACAAGGTTGGTCTTTATCACCACTTTTATTTAATATAATCTTGGAAGTTTTATCTAGAGATGTAAGACATCAAAAAGATATTAAAGGTATCCACATGATCACAGAAGAAATAAAACTCTCAATTCACAGACAATGTGTCTCACTGAGAAAGGGGGAGTTTGAGGTAGTGTTTTTTTGGGTAGGTGGAGATTATACCTAGTCCACAGATGAGGCTATGGTATAATTAAAGAAGTAAGTCTAGGCTGAATGCAAAAGAGAAAAAAATCATATGTCTTTTTTGAATGAGTTGTTCTAAAGCTAAAAATCCTAAGCTCCTTAGGGTCGCTATCTGTTTCTCTTGGATTTTCTTCCCTCAGATGTAGGAGAGGGGTGTGCTTTGCAGAAAGGAGTGGGTTGGGAGTCCTGGTCTGTCGGGTTTATTGGAAGATGAGTGTAGTCTTAGCTTTGTGCCAGAGGCCTGAAGATACAAAGTGTAGACTAGTTTATGGACAGGATGTCAGAAGTGTGGACAGATTGTGGAGTACAAGAATCAGGATAAATGTTTTGGGTTGGGGCCTCTGAAAGCTACAAAACCTTATTTTCTTGTCCATTGGTCACTCAGCATGTCCTCTGGGGGCACTCACAGTTCCCTCAGAGGGACTTCTTTGCTTTAGATCGAGGCGTGCTGCGTCCTGTGCTCTGGTAGGAAGCAATGCCTTAGGAGTGGTGGACCCACCTTCTCATGTTCAGTAGAGGATACGTGTTTGTGTGTGAGTGGTTTGCCGTCTGTATGCATCACAGATTCCCTTACAGAAAAATAATGGTATGTGGAGGCCAGGAGCCAAGAACCTTTGCCTGGTTTGGGGGGACCCTGGATCTCCTGATAGTATGTGTATTAGAAACTAGTAAATTCTGACTCAGAGAAAGGAGTCTGCTTGTGATGAATGTAGGCTGCCTAAGCAGAGAGCCTCTCCTAGTTGCTGCACTCTCGGGAAGAGAGTCCTGAGTTCACCAGGGTTACTAGGTCATATAGCTCCTACAAGGAGGGTGAGGGTCTGGGGGGTGCAGGTGTGGGGAGAGGGGCCTTTGGGCATTGGAAAAAGTGGGAAGTTACATTGCCTGTAACGTGAGCAGACACTGCACCATGCCACACAATCTGTCTTTCACACAGAAGTCCTAGGGGACAGAGGTAGGAGGAATGGGAGTTGGGGGTGAGAAGAGGCTTCACATCAGAAGGAGGTCAGAAGGAGGTGAGCCTCCTGTGCCCACGGTCACAGAGCTTGGGGAAAGGGAGCCAGAGAGACTCATTGATATGCCAAGCTAAGGAATTAAAAAAAATAATGAAATAATCTTGGAGCACCCAGATTTCAGGTCATCTGATTTCCCAGCACATGGGTCCCTACCTGTTAAATTCTTGCTGGGACTAAGAGGGGTTCTAATAGTTCCTGCTATCTGGCAGCTATTTTCTGCACCCCTCTGTACTTTTTAAATAAAAAATAAAATTATACTAGTCAAGATGTATTGCTGCAAAATCACAAAAATATTTATGAAACAAAATTTAATCAAAATGTGACTCATTTTTTCCTCAACATTACTTCTATCTAGGGATATATGCTCTGATGCACATAAGTGTCTTATTTATACTAGGCCTCAGTCAGTATTTTGTCTTTTGTATAAGTGGTTTACATTATGTTTGGTAGTGCCTTTATATCTTGTATTAGGACCCTTAAATTTGTGCCTATCTTCTCATTGATCTTTATAGTTCTAGGATTTATGTTTAGGTCTTTACTCTATGTTGGGTTTGTTTTTATATATCAGGTGAGGTACGGGTTCTTTCTCACTTTTCTGTAAATGCAAATTCAATTTGCAAGCACTGTTTGTTGAAGAGACCATCACTTCCCCAATTAAAGAATTTCTGTCTTTTGTCAAAGATCAGTTGTCTGTAGGTGGATGGATTTATATCAGGTTCTTTCGCTATGCTGTCAACAGAGCAATTGTCCCAGTACTTGGCTGTTTTGACTAGCATGACTGTTAATAGGTTTTGAGGTTGGGAAGCCGGAGGTTTTCTATCCTCATGTTCTTTTGATTTGCATCATCTCTCAGATGGTGTGATAGTTAAGTTTTTGTGTGTCAATATGGCACCTGTAAGAAGATATGAGTGGAATTTAACCTGTCCATTAGATTGCAGCTCAATGACCTCCTTTGGAGGTGAGACTGAAGTAAATATCTCTCTGGAGGCTGGCTCCTCCTTTCTGCCTTCACCTTCCTGCAGAGTCACTTGGAAAGCTGTCAGGGCCACCGCTATTGGATTTACAAGACTTTGCACCCACCGTCCGGCGATCTTTGTGCATTCTGCATCATTGCATGTGGCTGCGTGAGTCTGAAGAGAGACTTATGGACTAGTATTGAACTTATGGACTTGACCTGGAATGGGCTGGGCTGTGTTCTTATTATAAAGTTACTACCCCACATAAACCTCTTTCTTACACATATATTAGTGACACTGGATTTTTTCTTTGGTCAACCTGGTCTCACACAGATGGCTAGTGATTGTGAGCACTTCTTCATAGGCTTGTTGACTACGTGAATGCCTACTTGTATTTTTAAACTTTTTGTTGCGAATTAGGTGGGAGGTTACAGATCACATAATCAATTTTGTATTTAATAACTTAAGCTACTTATCAAACCTTTCATTAGCTTTGCCTGCCCTCCTTTTTTTTCTCTTATCCCTCTTGTAGAATTCTATCTTCTCCTTCACCCAAGTTGTCGCCTATCTACTCTCTATCTTATTGCTCCATCGTCCTCCTATGTACTGTAGGCTCTGAGGTCAGGAAGTGAGAGACTTTCTATTTCTTCTTCTTCCATAGGGCTTTGACTATCCTGGGTCTCTTTCCTCTCCATAGAAATTTGGTGGTTAGCTTTTCCATTTCTTCAAAGAATAATGCTAGGATCTGGATCATGATTATATTATAATTACAGATTGCTATGAATAGTATTGACATTTTTAGGATGTAATTTTCACAGGTTCTTATCTATGAACGTGGTACGTTCTCCCGTTTATCTAGTTCTTTTGGTTTTGTGTAGTATCATATTTTGAATTTCTTTGTACAGGTCTTTTGTTTCTCTGGTTAGATTTATTCCTAAGTGTGTCATCTTTTGTGTGGCTCTCATAAATGGTATTGTTTGCTTGATTTCGTTTTCAGAGCTCTTTTTGTTAGTACACAAAAATCTGCTTGATTTTTGGATGCACATCTTGTACCCGGCCACATTGCTGAATCTGCGGAATCTAAAATTATTTCCAACAAGTTCTTGTTGAGTATTTGGAGTTTTCTGTGTATAGAATCTTATCACCAGCAAGTAGAGTTATACTTCTTCCTTGCCAGTTTGGATGCTTTTGATTTCTTTTTTTTAAATCATTTTATTGGGGGCTCATACAACTCTTATCACAATCCATACATCCATCCATTGTGTAAAGCACATTTGTACATTCATTGCCCTCATCATTCTCAAAACATTTGCTCTCCACTTAAGCCCCTGGCATTAGGTCCTCATTTTCCCCTCCCTCCCCGCTCCCCGCTCCCCGCTCCCCCCTCCCTCATGAGCCCTTGATAATTTATAAATTATTATATTGTCATACCTTGCCCTGTCCGACATCTCCCTTCACCCACTTTTCTGTTGTCCGTCCCCCAGGGAGGAGGTCACATGTAGATCCTTGTAATCGGTTCCCTCTTTCCTACCCACTCTCCCTCTACCCTCCCAGGGTCGCCACTCACACCACTGGTCCTGAAGGGATCATCCGCCCTGGATTCCCTGTGTTTCCAGTTCCTATCTGTACCAGTGTACATCCTCTGGTCAAGCCAGACTTGTAAGGTAGAATTGGGATCATGATAGGTGGGTGGGGGAGGAAACATTTAGAAACTAGAGGAAAGTTGTATGTTTCATCGTTGCTACACTGGCACCCTGACTAGCTTGTCTCCTCCTTGCGGTGGCGTTGGCTAAGTCTTCCACAATGTTTAATAATAAGACTGATCGTGTCGGGGTAGGCTGGTGTGCTTCTTCCATGTGGGCTTTGTTGTTTCTTAGCTAGATGGCCGCCTGTTTATCTTCAAGCCTTTAAGACCCCAGATACTATATCTTTTGATAGCTGGGCACCATAAAATGGAGATACCAGGAAGGTGGAGAGAAGGTGAAGGAGAAAGGGGGAACAGATTACAAGGATCTACATATAACCTCCTCCCTGGGGGACGGACAGTGGAGAAGTGGGTGAAGGGAGACGTCGGATGGTGTAAGATATGACAAAAATAATAATAATTTATAATTATCAAGGGTTCATGGGGGAGGGGGGAATGAGGAGGGAGTGGAAATAATGAGGAGCTGATACCAAGGGCTCAAGTAGAAAGCAAATGTTTTGAGAATGATGATGGCAACAAATGTACAAATGTGCTTGACACAATGGATGGATATATGGATTGTGATAAGAGTTGTACGAGCTCCCAATAAAATGGTTAAAAAAAAAAGATTGATGATTAAGTGCACTTTTGTCTGGTTCTTTCTCGCAAGAGGAATGCATTGCGTTTCTCCCCATCTCATGACTGAGATGTTGGTCATTAGTTTTGCATCTTGATAAATCTCCCTTCTATTCCTATTTTGCTGGATTTTTCCATATCAGGAATGAATGTTGGATCTTGTCAAATAAGTTTTCTATGTCAATTTATATCACAATGTGGTTCTTATCCTTTGTTTTATTTTTATGGTGGATTATACTGATTTGTTTTTGTGATGTTAAACCACTCTTGCATACCAGTATAAATCCCATTTGGTCATGATGTGTTATCCTAAACATATTTTCTTGAATTCCTTTGACTAGAATTTGTTGAGAATTTTTACATCTTTGCTCATGAGGGATATTGCTCTGTAGTTTTCTATCTTGGCCGTGTCTTTGCTTGGCTTTGGTATCAGGGATATACTCACTTCATAAAATCAGTTTGGAAGATTTCCATCCTTTTCTGTAATCTGGAATAGTTTATGTAGAACTTGTGTCAGCTATTCTTGGAAAGCTCAGTAGATTTCCCAAGTGAATTGATCCAAACCTGGATTTCATTTATTTTTTGGGGGGGAGGGGGGAGTTTTTTTGAAATGACATGATCTATTTATTATTTTGTTGTAGATTTGCTGAGGTTTGGCATAATGGTCAGGCATTGGGTTGCTTAACCCCAACATCAGCAGTTTCAAAGCACTAGCTGCTCTAAGGGAGAGAGATAACACTTTCTACATCCATAAAGAGATGCAGTATTAAAAAAGGAAAAAAGCTACAGTTTCAGAACTCGCAGGGGCCGTTCTACTCTGCTTTACAGGGCCACGCTGAGCTAGTATTGATTCTATGACAGTGAGATTGGTTTTTGGTTTGGAGTGGGTTTCTAGAAATTTGTCCATTTAATCTACATTTTCAGATTTGTTGGAGTACAGGCTTTCATAATGTTGTGTTATTATCTTTTTATTTCAGTTGCTTCCATTGTAGTTTTGCTCCCTTTAAAACTTCGTGATATTTGTACCATCTACTTCTTTTCCCTTATTAGATTTGCAAATTTTAATAATCTTTAGAAGAACCAATGTTCAAAATTTTTTAAGGTTTGCTTTGTGTCCATTCTATTTGAGAGAATATTTCATGTACACTGGAAAATAATGTATATAGTGGTGTTGGGTGAATTATTCTGTATATGTCTAAAAGTTCAAATTGATTAATTGTATTGTTCACTTCATCTGTGTCTTTATTGAATTTCTATCCTGTTGTGCTGTCCCTCCTTGAGAGTAGTGTCTTAGTTCCTCCTACTATTATTGTAATATTATCTGTTTCTCTCTCCAACTCTATCAGAGTTTTGTTTATGTGTTTTGTGGGTTTCTTTGGGTGCATAGATATATTTTATGGTTATGACTTCTTGTTC
Source organism: Echinops telfairi (assembly GCF_000313985.2). Lineage (NCBI taxonomy): Eukaryota > Metazoa > Chordata > Mammalia > Afrosoricida > Tenrecidae > Echinops > Echinops telfairi. Next base: position 13,350,676 of record NW_022103917.1, read on the forward strand.
AATTTTCCCTTTAGTCATTATGTAGTGCCCTTCTTTGTCTCTCCTGATATATTTTCCCTTGAAGTCTTTATTTTATCAGAGATTAATATTACAACTCTTACATTTTTCTAATGGCATTGGTTTGATATATATTTTCCATCCTTTGATATTTAGTCTATTTTTGTCTTTATGTCTGAGGTGGGTTTCTTGTAAGCAGTGTGCTAATAAATCCTGTTTTCTATCCATTCTGTTACTCTGCTTCTTGACTGATGCAAGTAATCCATCTGCATTCAGTGTCATTATTGATATGTATGAACTTATTGCTTTTGTTTTGCTGGGTGTGTTTAATTAATTAGTTTATTTGTTTTTGACCATTTCGACATCATACAATGAACACATCTCACATTCATAATAGTTGTGAAAATATCACTGCTCTCAATTCCTGGATATTACCTCCCCTGCTATGTCCCTTTAGAACTATTAATCCTATTGTTTTCTCGATATGTTTACCTATTTTGAGTTTCTGTATGTGTACAGAAAAACATACAAAATCAAAACAAAACATAAACAGCCCACCAACAATGACAGAAAGAAACAGAGAAAACCCTCAATTGAAAACAAAGTAGACAATATTAAAAACGGTAACACTTACTTATACACTGAATTAAGAGGGAGCTCAAACAACAAGGTGTTACATTTTGACCTCACTCCACGTGCACTAATCTGTATGATAACAAAACCTTTCCTCCCTCTGCTCTACAGGCAGGGATTTCACCGGAGGCTTAATCTGAGAGCAGGACAAGCTAAATGGGCTTTGGACTTTCACCATCATCGATAGTCTTCTGCAAATTGGGTGTTCAATATCAATCCCTCCTTTGTGTTTGTTTTTTATTATTTAAAATTCTTGGGTCCTGTAGGCTGGTGTGGATTTAGCTGATGTTTCTTCTATGTATTTATTTATTTCCTAAATTTTCTTTCTTTATATACATCATTTTATTGGGGGCTCTTACAGAACTTACAACAACCCATACATCAATTGTATCAAGCACATTTGTACATATATTGCCATCATCATTTTCAAAACATTTTCATTCTACTTAAGCCTTTGATATCAGCTCCTCTTTTTTCGCTCCGTCCCCAACCCTCCCTTGATAAATTATTATTATTTCCAAATTTTACAATGTCCGCTGTCTCCCTTCACCCACGTTTCTGTTGTTCGTCCACCTGGGGGCGGAGGGTTATATGTTGATCATTGTGCTCGGTTTCCCCTTTCTCCCCCTACTATGTTTTTAAACAATGATATTATTGATTTCTTCATTCCTAGTAATTTTCTGGGCTGAGTTGATTTTGTTTGTATATTTTCTCACAATTTTTTCTTTGCTGTTATTTGTCATTCAGTAGGGCTTTGTGACTCGCATTTTTATTAGTTTTTTTTTTTCATTTTCTTGGAGGTTGCATTGAGAATTATTATTTCTTTCCAAGTTTAAGAAAGTCTGTTTTGTGAACTACTTGCCTTCTCTTTTATTCAAATGTTTTGTTTCTACCCTTTTCCCTTTACTTTCTTTGCATGCGTCTTCATTGCACATTGATAACTGACTTCCTGTTTTCAGTCCTATAGGTTTTTCTTTCACTTTGAATGTTGCTTAAATGGATTGACTTCTGTGTGGTGATTATCTTGATCGCAGGTTGTTGTGCTTTTGTTGATTCATTGTCCAAAGGATTCCCTTTTTGTCAGATAAAAGGGGGAAGGGAAAAGAAAGAGAGAAAGAAAAAACAACCCAAAATAAAAAACAGCCTAGTCAAGTGACTGCTTTTTGCCTCAGGCTAGTTCTGAAGGCCAAGGCCTCCGCCAGAAGGTCGTGCTGGAGCCAGGTGGATGGTCCGAGTCTTTGAAATCTGCAGTGCATGACTATTTGGGCACAGAAGAAGTCCACTCAGCTGCCCTTTTCTCAGAGTTTCAGGGTCCCATGTTTTTCCTGTACCCACAATTTCCAACTTGTTTGTTGTAGAGGGAACAATTAGTGTGGCTTTCTGCATCACCGTCTTATACTGGCAGTCAAAACTGTAAATCTCAATGGGATCAGACAGCCTCAACTCTCTTCCTCAAGTGGCTGATGGGTTTGAACTGATAAAGTTGAGGTTATCAGTCTGATGCCTAATCCATAGTGCCACCAGAGCTCTTTAAGGGTGTTGCAAACTACTATTAATCCTCACATTGGCTTCTCACATCAGATTACATCATGGGGAGTCATTATATAACTGCCACATTGCATTATTACATAACTGTCAAACCTTCGCCCAGCCCAGTTGATACATATTTTTGTGTGTGTGTGTTGGGGGCACAATGAAATCCACAACATTTATAATTCAGCAGTTCCAATGTTTGGTATATATCCTAGAGAAATTAAGAGCTTTGATACCAATGTACACATGTTTATTGCAATAATGGTCTTAATAGCAAGAAGGTGGAAGCAACCGAGATGTCCAGCCATAGAAGAATGGATGAACTCTGAGACACACAACGCATGGAATACGAAGCAATTTTAAAGAACAATGAATGTAAGAAACATCTCAAAGCATGATAAAGCTGGAAGGTATGAAGCTGAGTGAAATAGTTCAATCACAAAATGATAAATACTGTATAAGGTTACTATTGTAAACGTCAAAAAAATGTTTTAATCCTGAGAGAAACATCTTTAATGATTATCAGTGGTGGGAGGTGAAGGAGGGGGAACTCACAGGACTTAAGGGAAAGGCAAAACAAGTGTTGCTTTTTTCATAGAAACCTTGGGGCTTGGAACCAACTGTGGAGAACGGCAGAAAGTTGGGATGTACCACTGGATTGTAGATTGGGTTTATTTTCCCTTTGCTGTTCCTCAACCCTTTTTCCATCGTCTCTCTGCCCTCAAAAAGGAAAAATCTCCCTGATTGGAAAACAAAAACCACACCAAAAAACACACAAAGGTATCAAAATTTGAAGGTATTGTTTCTTTTCTCTTTTTTTTGGCTTTAATTAAAAAAATCATTTTATTGGGGCTCTTACAACTCTTACCACAATCCATCCATCCATCCATCCATCCATCCATCC
>NW_022103917.1:13356659-13408287 GCF_000313985.2 Echinops telfairi
CCCCCCCCAACCCTCAGTCTCATTGTTTTCTCCTCCAGATTGTTTATCCCACCTGTCTTATCTAGATAGCATGCAAAACCAATAATAAGCACAAAAACAAAAGAAAGCAAAACAATGCAAAAAAACCCCCAAAATAAAAACAACAACCCAAAGAAACAACGACAATAAAGAAAAGCCTGTAAATAAGTTAAGGTCTGCTTGCTGACTTTTAGGAGTGTTTTCAGGTCCAGTCTGATGGAGTGCCACGCCCTGGCCCCAAAGTCTATTTTTGGTATTCCCTGGGGACTTCATTGCTTTGCTCTCCTTGCTGCTCTGATGCACGTGCTTAGTGTTCTCCAGCCCCCTCCGTGTCGGGCGTCAGATCGGCACAATTCCCACACAGTGCTTCCAGTGTTGTCCCCTGCAGTGCTATGGGTCAGTGAGGGATGTCATGTCTCATGGTGGGGCCGGCCATATGGTCCTCTCTGTCCATTGGCTGCTCCCAAGAGGTATATCATCCTCAGGGCTTGGTGGGCCAGGATGTGTTGCACTCTCTCTCCTTCCCCCTTGCTTGCTCCTGTGTGCTCTGATCAGATGCACCCCTGTCCATGACCTGTAGCTTCAGTGCTGTCCTTAGAAGTGTATTCTTCTGGGGGCGGCGGGCATGGGTGCCAGTCCACATAGTCGGAATGAGGGCCGGTTCCATAGACCTATATGTTGGTTCACTGCTTTATGCCAATAAGTTGCATTCACATCTAGGCGCACTGGGTTGAAGTTTGGTCCCTCTCTCCCTCTCCTGTAGAGATATAAACAATATCCTCCCCTTGGGTGGGTTAGTGACCTGTTCCCCCGCTACTCATGTCTCTTTTTCTCCCCCTCTTTTTTTCCACTCCTATTTAGTTGACTGCCATATATATCTTTGGATTGGATCAGGGCCCTGACATAGTACCTGGACCTCACCTGAGGAACGTTTGCATATAGAAGCTATTCTCCTATGCCCCCTTTGCCTTTTAAACCTACCTCAGTGGACTCATGTTGTACTTGTCCTTTTGATCTTGGCTTAACTTGCTTAGCATAATTTCCTCCAATTCTTCCCATGCGGTGATGTGCTTCATGCATTTATCACTGTTTTTTTTAATGGATGCATAGTACTCCATTGTACATATATACCACAGTTTTGAATCCATTTGTCCATTGATGAAAATTTGGGTTGTTTTCAACAGCTTGCAATTGTGAACTGTGCTGCGATGAACATTGGAGCACAGATGTCGGGCTGTGGTTTGTTTCTTGCCTCTTCTGGGTATATGCCCAGTAGGGGGATTGCTGGGTCATATGGTAGCTCAATTTCCATCTGTTTTAGATATCGCCAAATTGATTTCTATAGTGGCTGTACATACCTACAGGTCCACCAGCAGTGGATGAGAGTTCCTCTCTCCCCACAGTCCCTTCAACACTTGTTGCTTTCTGACTTTTTTTTGAATTGGGCTATCTTTGAGGGTGTTAGGTGGTATCTCATAGTTGTTTTAATTTACATTTCTCTTATGGCTAATGATCAGGAACATTTTATAAAAAGTTAATTGGCCATTCAGTTTTCTGCCCTTGTGAAACTTCTGTTCAGGTCCTCTGCCCACCTTCTCATCGGGCAATTATTTTTTTTTCTTATTGTAAGCTAGCAGAGTATTATAGATTTTAGTAATAACGACTTTGTCAGATGTTTCATTACTAAAGATGTTTTTCCCAGTCTGTAGGTCCTCTTATTACTCTCTTGGTGAATTCTTTCGATGTACACAGGTGTTTTATCTTCATTATATCCCACATGTCAATTTGTGCCTCCTCTGTATTTGTATCCTTCCCTATTTCTGATAGCCTATGTATTCCCTGTACCAAAGTTCTCAGGTTGGTTCCAATTCCCTCATTAATGGCCCTAATTGTTTGGGGTTTTATCTCAAGGTCTGTGATCCACCATGAGTTTATTCTTGTGCATGGAATGAGATAAGGGTCTTGCTTCATTTTTCTACAGGTAGATATCCATTTTTTCCAGTACCACTTGTTGTAGAGGGCATCTGCTTCCCATTGGATATTTTTTGGACCCTCATCAAAGATCATTTGTCTGTATGCTGATGACTTTATTTCTGGTTTTGAGTTCTTTACCATTGGAATGAGTATCTATCATTATACCAATAGCACACTGTTTTGGCCACTGTGGCTGTATAATAAGTGCTGAAGGCAGGTAACACAAGCCCTCCTACTGTGTCCTTCTTCTTGAGGAGTTCTTTGCTAATTCTGGGCTTCTTCCCTTTCCATATGAAGTTGGTCATCTGTTTTTCAATTTCTTTGAAGAAAGATGATGGTATTTGTATCGGGATAGCATTAAATTTATATAGTGCCTTGGACAGAACTGACATCTTTACTATATTGAGTCTTCTGATCCACGAGCATGGGATGGTCTTCCATTTATTGAGGTCACTCTTGGTTTCTTTAGTAATGTTCTGTAGTTTTCCTCATAGAATTATTTTGTTTTTTTGTTTGTTTTTTTTTTTTTTTAGCCAGATATACCCCTAGCTCTTTCAATTTGTGATTGGCTATTGTGAAGGGTATTACCTTTTTGATCCCCTCTTCCATAGCCTTGTCTGAGCCTTCTGTTTGTTGAGCTTGTATTCGGCCATTCTGTCATATTCCTCTAGCACTCTCAAAACTCCCCTTGTGGAGTTTTTGTGATTTTCCATATATAAAATGATATCTTCTGCGAATAATGATAGTTTCACCTCTTTCTTCCCTAGACAAATACGTTTGATGTCTTTTCTTTACGTTATGTTTTTAGGTAGTGAGTTAGTCTGGGTACTTTAGAGAAACAAATCCACAGAAACTCATATGTATAAGAAAGCGTTTTATATAAAGGGGAATTGCACAGCAAGAAAACATCCCAACCCAGTGCTGCCCAAGCCCACAAGTCCAACAGTAACTCATATGTCCAACACCAATCCACAAAGTCCTCCTCCAGCTCACAAAACACACACAATAAAGCCGACTGCAGGAGGAAAGCCAAATCACTGAACGTGTAAACATCACAGCACTGGCAGGGGTCTCTACATGGCTGCTTCAGTACCCAGGGCTGCACCCGGCTAGTTCCATGTGGCTTCTCCTCAGGAATGTCTTACAGGAAGTGAGCCTTGCCAGGTGAATCAGGGAATTGGCTATGGCAGCTGCGCTCTTGCAGATGGCAAGAGACCAGAGAACTCAAAAGGCAAGGCTCACGGAGCCATTTATCTTTCCTTCCTTCAATTAACCCCTCATGTGTTTATTGGCCAGGTTGGCACAATAAACTTTAATTATCTCAGGTAGGATTTCCAGTATGATGATAAATAAGAGTGGGGACCCGGGGCATCCTTTTCTGGTCCCCTTTGTCAGTGGGATAGTTTTTGTCTTTTCTCTGTTGACTACCACATTCGGTGTTGGTTTTTATAGCTTGTATAACACTGAGGAGTTTTCCTTCCATTTCTATCTTCTTGAGTGTCTTAAACAGGAATAGGTGTTGGATGTTGTTGAATGCTTTTTCCGCATCTATTGATATTAACGTGTGGTTCTTAGACTTTTTCATGTCAACGTGGTGAATACTGCTAATGGTCTTTTGTATTTTGAACCATCCTTGCATCCCTGGTATGAATCCCACTCGGTCATGGTTTGTTTTATATGCTTTTGTATTCTATTGGCCAGTATTTTGTTCAGGATTTTTGCATTGACGTTCATTAGGGATATTGGTCTATAGTTCTCAGTTCTTTGGGATCCTTGCCCACTTTAGGTTTCAGAGTTTTACTAGCTTCATTGAAAGAGCTCGCGAGTTTGCTGTCTTTTTCTATGTTCTGGAAGAATTTGTGTAAGATTGGTGTCAGTTCTTCCCCGAATGCTTGGTAGAATTCTCCTGTGAAGCCATCTGGCCTAGAGGAATTTTTGTTGGTAATCCCTTGATAACCTTGTCTGTTTCTTCTATTGCTATGCACCTGTTAAGATTCTTGACGTCCATCTGGGATACTCTAAGGAGGGATTGTTTTTCCAAGTATTTGTCTATGTTTTCCAAGTTGCTGAATTCATTGGAGAACAGGTCTTTGTAGTACTGTGTAATTATCTTATTGACATCATTAGGGTCCACTGTAATGTCAGCGTGTCATCCCTCATTCTTGCTATTGAAATTTGTTCCTTCCTTTCCCAGTGTGAGCTGCCAACCTGGTTGCCATCTGGCTGCCTCTGGTAATGTTTCTTAATATAGCCTCCATCTAGGTCTATACAATTCTGAAAATGGCATTTCCATCTTGCTAGCCTTTCCCTGCAGAATTCTGCAGATTTTGAGTTAAAACACATAAAAACAGCAGTTTTAGTATTCTGGAGGGTCTCATCTTGTGTATATTTTAAATATTTTTTGAGTTTTGAGAATAAAAATAAGTCCGAAGGAGTAATATCAGGATGTAGGATGAAGGGGTAAGGCTCACTGAGTTTAACTGATGGTAGCTAAAGAGATTGCAAAAAGAATGATACAAATAAAAGGTGTATGTTCAATCTGAAATTGCCTTTTGGATTACTTTGGAGAAAAATAGATTTATCACGAGTCATGTGCCAAAGGAAACTAGAATTATTACCATATACAAAATTAATAATATATTATCTGAGGTAGTTAATTGTTCCAACCTGGCCAATAAACACACGTCGGGTTAATTGAAAGGCAGAGAGATAAATGGCTCAGTGAGCCTCACCTTTCTAGTTCTCAGGTCTCTTGCTTTCTGATGGTCGCACCAGGGTGCAGCTGCCTTAGCCAGTTCCCTGTTTCAGCTGGCAAGGCTCACTTCCTGCAAGACATCCCCAAGAAGAAGCTACATGGACCTACCCAGATCCAGCCCTGGGTGCTGGAGCAGCCATGTAGAGAACCCTGCCAGTGCTGAGATGCTTACACGTTTACTGATTCGGCTTTCCTCCTGCAGTCGGTGTCATTGAGTGCATTTTGTGAGATGGAGGAGGAATTTATGGATTGGTGCCCAGACATATGGGCTATTGTTGGACTTGTGGACTTGGGCAGCACTGGATTGGGATGTGTTCTTGCTGTCCACTTAACCTTTGTATAAAACTCTCTCTTATACATGTGGATTTGTTTCTCTAAAGTACCTAGACTAACACATATCAATGTTCTTTAGTTCCCTGCCACTTCCCTTTCACCACGCGGTCCCATAGGCTAGCCAAAGTCTTGCCATCCTTGCTTCTAAAGAACACTCTGGCTATACTTCTTCAAAGACAGATTTGTCCATTTTGGAAGTCCATGGTATATTCCTTATTCCATGAGAAGCAATTCTACTCTGCGTAGACAATGTCGGAATTGCAACCTGCAACATCATTTCCAATCTCCTGTCAAACTCACTCATCTGTAAAAGCCTTTGGTCACATTTCTGAGGTTGGAGGTTATGTACAATGATGACCACAAGATGGCGAGAAAGAGCTTACCTGGAAGCCTGCCATTTGCTCCGAAGGCTGAGCTGATTTCATCATGAAGAGATTTCACTCGTTTTGTTATACATGTGAAGTACCCACTGTGTGCCTGCTCTGGCACTAGAGTCTTCCTTTGGGTCACAGAGTTGATTCAAGTTACAATGCCTGAGAGCTGAAATCATAACAAATAAGTAGCCGCCTCATCTCACACTTCATTATTTCTGGTGAAGGGAAAAGGTAGAAACTTCATAGTGAGCGTGGCAAGACTGGGCCTCTTTTCTTTTCCAGAACCTGTCCCCATCTTGTTATGGTCAAAATGCAAGTGGCATAGACCGCTCCATTCACAGCTGTCTTAGTTTCTTAGTGCTGCTTTCAGAGAATTACCACAAATGTGGGGCTTTAGAGAACAGCAATTTCTGTTCTCACAGTTGGAGGCTAACAGTTCAAATCAGGCTCTCGGACTACCTGATTCTGTTCTTGTTGGTTACCTGGAGCGTTCTTTCATTTCTTAGCGATCCTCATGTAGTGTCTGTCTTCCCTCTTTTGTGTTTAATCTGCTTTTAAAATATATACTTAGTGATTAGCTTCAGTCTCCCCTAGATGGTGTGGCCTCATTAACATAACAAAGACAACTTTCTTTCCAAGTAGATTACATCCACAGGTAAAGATTTAGGATTCCAACACACCTTTTCAGGGGACACAATTGAATCCACAGTAACATCATTCCCAATTTGTGCTTCTCGGCCACTTGTACAAATGCTTAGGTGCAACTGTGTAGCCCGGGCTCATCTCTGGGCTCAAGAGAATTCGTGTGACAGCATCCTCGGTAAAGTATAGGGCCAGTTAAAAGAGGAAGCTCCTCAGGGAGTTGGATTCACCCTGTGGCTGAAACAATCTGCTCAAAGATAGCAAACATTGTGAGGGTGGCCCAGGACCGGGCAGTGTCTTGTTCTACAACACCTCCAAGCACCAAGCACCAACTGCTTGTTAAGCACTGTGCTAATTTGACACAATGCTGAGTTGAAATAGCATCTTTACCCTCACAGAGGTTTGTGTTTGTTTGCTTCCATCTGTGCTGTGTATTATGCCTGGTATATTCAGAGATTTAATGAATGTCTGTGCAGTTTTTAATGAAAGCTTATAATTATTTTTCCGATGTGAAAATAATTTTAATCTTGGCCCACTCTTTTAAATTGCCACGTGGCAAAATACATTAATGACACTTTGGATGAGAGCCAAAGATTTGACTGGAGGACATATATTTAATAGATTTAAATGTTAGTAAATCCTGAAAAGGGAATTGTGAAGGGTAACTTTAAAATATTATGATATACAATTATTGAAGGAGGTCAAAGATCTTTTAATATCAGTGATAAGGACTTTCGGAAAAGATTTATTTAGTTCTATTGCTTTATACATTTCAAAGGCTCAATACACTGGCCAGGACAGGTTATATCTTTTCTTTAAAATAGATGGTTGAGATAGTTTATTGTGCCAGCCTGGCCGATAAACACAAGTGGCATTAACTGAAGGGCAGAGAGATAAATGGCTCGGTGAGCCTCACCTTTTTTGTTTCTTGCTCTTTGATCATCCGACTGCCTTGCTTGTTCTGTGTGCGGCTGCCTTGCTTGTTCTTTGCCTCAATTTACAGGCTACACTACCTGTGGGACCCCTAGCCTGTGGACTGTGTCGCTGTAAGTTGAGGTCCTTTTAAGACATCGCTGGAGCTGTGAACTGGCGGTTGGTGGCCTGGCTGACAGTTGGTGACCTGCCTTGTGATTGGCTGCTGTGCTGAGATAACCTAGCTCTCTCTATAAATAGAGGAAGACCTGGCAGCAGACTAGTCTGAAAGGACTGCTAGTGTCTCACAACTCTCTCTCATGGGAGTGAGTTGCACTGGGCCATTTGTACTGCTTTATAATTTCACTGTTCATTTCTTGTATTATATTTCTATCTGTATATAATTTAACAGTTCATTTCTTGTGTTTTATATCTAATTATCTTTATAAATAAATATATTAAATTATCAGCAACTGAGTGGGAACTTGTGACTGAAGATGGCCGCTCCAGGAGAGCGCAAAAAACCACATGAAAAGAACACCGGAGCAGGAGTCTGAAACCACTGGTGGGGAACCAAGCGCAGGAAATCCCCAGAGAGTGAGTGGCCCTGAGCAGACATGCAGGCACATGCACACCCCCACACGGGAGGAATCTCACCCTACTTTGCAGCGTGCACCTGAACAAGACAAGAGAGGAAAAAAGCCAGAAGCCTGCCAGCAGCCAGCTTTTATCCACACCGGCTGGGTAGGCGTAGCTGAGGGAGTTGGCCTACCTTATTGGCTGAATTTAAGTGATCCCGTGTGATCGCAGGTGTCTAGTGTTGTGTGTAGGCCCAGGTTTAGCTTCACTTTCATTGCATATGCTCAGTTTTAGTGGCTAAGTTCAGGTGCACCCGTGTGATGTCATGTCCACTGATACCTAGTATTGTGTGGGACCCAGGTGTACCTCCCACCTGGGCCTAGGTGATTTGGTTCTGAGCATGCTGTGTTCTGGATTTTCCCATAGGTGTCTAATAAGTGTGCCTGATTTTTTCCACCCCCCTACTGTGGCATGTACGGCCAATCCTCATTCAGCTTAGGCATTCGGTGGAGACAACCTCCCCGCCCTTTGTCCCTAATCTAGCCAATTCTGTTTGTTTAAAATTTTTTTTATTATAATGGATCTATTATGATATAGTACAGTTTTCAGTCTATAAAGTGCTGCCTGAGCTTGCTCATCTTCCTAAAGGTCTCCGCATTTGTAGATATTTTACTGAACTTTTATCATAGAAGAATTACAAAATTCAGAATTGTTCTTGTGTGTGTATATAAGAAAGAGCTTTAAATAAAAGAGCAATTGTATATTAAGAAAACATCCCAGCCCAGATCAGTTCAAGTTTGTAAGTTCGATATTAGTACATATGTCCTATACCAGTCTATGAATTCCTTTTCAGGTTCATACAACACATGCAATGGCGCTGAGTGCAGGAATATTGCAGGCCAGTTGGTGGAAAGTCTTATGGATCCAGTGGTGGTGGAAGCATCTCAGCTCTGTCCTGGGTCTCCACGTGGCTCCTCCTGCTTCAAGGCTCTTGCTCCATCAGCGTGTAGCTTCATGTGGCTTGTCAACAGGAATGTCTCTCAGGGAGTCAGTGTATCTGGCTTTCAGTGAGCTATTTATCTCCTTCATACCTTCAAATTCAGCCATCAAGCTGCGACCTGATAGACAGACTAGACTCCACCCCTTTTCAAGTTGACAGGAGATGATATAACGGCCACAGACCGTCTCTTGTAAACTTGACACTCTTACACAACTCTTTAACGATATATACTTAAAAAAGCAATAATAAAATCATTTCTGTACCTGACAGGATAAAGCTAAAATGCACACAATTTTAAAAAGTGTCAAAGTCTCATTTAAACATAATATTCTATAAGTGAACAACACAACAATATTCTATGCCTAACAATTACAGTTAAGTAACACGTACACCTTAATCCTATGAATATATTCCCCCATGTATGGTATGGAAGTTTGTAAGCCAGCCACTTCATACCTTTATCATCCCAGTTTTGGGTATCTAATTTCTATTCTGCCCACTTATATAAACCCAGTGCTCTGAGGAGACAATGATATTCTTTGATGTGAACAATCTTCAGTCCAGTTGGAACCTTGTGAGTCTGCATCCCTAAGCAAAGTCCAATCAGGACAGGCCATCCACAAAGTCAGCAGCAATATGCACCAATTCACAGGCTCACAAATCTTCTCTTCACTTGGTCGGGTTCCGGTCAGCTCAATGTGGGCTGCCTCACTTAGCCTCACCAGGGTGCCCATTGGCTACCTTGCCTTTAGACCATGGGCCCTCTCACAAATTCTCAACAACCCCAGCCCCCTGGGGCTAGGTCATGAACTTCAGACCAGTCAACCTGCTCTCATCTTCTCTAGTCCCTGGGAACCAGGTCCACGGGTATCAGTGGCCAGACTCACCCAATCTCTCCATTGCTGCTTTTCTCTCACTTCCACTCTACAAGTATATGTGAGGGTCACTGGATTTGTTCCTCTAAGTCAGTGGCTCTCAACCTGTGGGTCACGACCCCCTTGGGGGTTGAATGATCCTTTCACAGGGCTCACCTGATTCATAACAATAACAAAATCACAGTTATGAAATAGCACTGAAAATAATTGTATGGTTGGGTGGGTCACCACAACAGGAGGAACTGTATTAAAGGGTCATGGCATTAGGAAGCTTGAGAACCGCTGCTCTAAGTCAACCTAGCATCTGTGGTGAAGTGAAGTTTCTTAATGTGGCTCTTCTATCCCTGTCTCTTGGAGCCCTGTTGGCATAGTTACATGTTCAGTTGCTAACCACAGAGTGAGCAGTTCAAACCACGAGTCTCTTGGGATGAAAGATGAGGCTTTCTGCTTCTGTGAAGATTTACAGTCTCAGCAACCCACAGGGAAGTTTGGCCCTGTCTCATGGGATGACTGTGAGTCAGAATTGACTCAATGGCAGGGAACGATCCATGTCTCTGTAATTCCCACCCAATCATTGGGTAGGGTATGCAAATAAGACCTGTGAAATGCTAACAGAGAAGATTGGTCCCTTAAGTTGCCCTCTCCCTCGCCATAAGCAATCTATCCCAGAAGCTGGAATAGAGACAACTCCTGGGACCATTCAGGCAGAAAAGCCATCAGCTGAGCATGTTCCTGAGCCCTGCCTGAGGTGGTGAATGCTGACACCCGAGGCACCGGGGTGCTACACTGGACATCAGGGGACAGAGCAAAGGGACGACATTGAGATGGAGCAGTGAGGTTGTGCTGCTAAGCCCAGGAGAGAGTGAGGTGGATTGGGAGCCTGAGGACCAGAGCCAGCCATGGCTGTGGACAAAAGACTACATCTTTAATACTTTCTGATCTTGGCTTGTGCCAAACTGTTAATTTCCCTTAAAACAACAACAGCAGCAATAATAACAAAATCATAATTGTGAGTATTGTGTGTGAGTTCTGCATGAGTATTTCAATGGATTGTCGAATTCGGTGGAGAAGTTGAGGGCAGTGGGAGAAATGGTGTCTGAGGAGGGTAAAGGCTGAAGGGCCGAGGCTCATCTGACCTCTGCCAGGTGGCGCTAGGCCTGGGCCTAGTGGGATTCTCCCTCTCCCTTGTGGAGCCAGAGGAGGTCAGACATGTGCCCTTTTTCACACTTGGTGTTAGGAGGTGGGGCTGGGGTAGGGGGTGTTGTTGCAATGGCTCCAGACTCATGGATATATGAGGTCTTTTTAAAAAATGTATTTTTAGTTGAGAGTTAATACAGATATCATATCATTTCATAGTTCAATCATGTCAAGCAGTATTTTATAATTTCTACCAAAATGCGTTTCCCAACATTTCTTTCCTTTCTGAGCTCCTGAACATCATCTCCCTTTTACTCACCCTCTCTACCACCACTGTAGCCCCCACGCCCCCAAGCCTTTATTCCACTTACTGTCCCCATAGGCTCCTAAATCCTGGGTTTCATAGACCCCAAACCAGAAAAACAGATAACAACTTCAAGAGGGTGATCCCCAATGACATAACACATTTGAGATAAACCCTAATATGAACAAACAAAAGAATCAAACAAAACAAAAATACAGAAAATATTGAAAACCAGATCAGGTCCAGCATGCATCAGAGTGGGGGATCGACTGATAAAATTCTAACTGTTCAAATCAGGTTTATCCCTTTCACCTATTTTCATCTCTTCGATGCACTAGTAACCACTTTCCTCCCTTCCCTCTATTATGAATAGAGGGAGATCACTAGAGGTTCATTTCCTATGTAATTCTCGCAAATGTATCTTGGGCTCCCACTGTCATCCATAGCCTTCTGCAACCTGGATTTTGACAGTTTCATCTCTGATACGGATCCCTCTCCTTCCACTTCAGATTTATATGATTTACCATCCTTCAGTGACTGGTGACGGTGTGCTTCTTCCATGTGGACTTGGTTGGCATCTCACTTAGATGGCTGCTTCTTTAGAGACGAGCCTTCAAGACCCCAGACACTATTGTGGTAGTGAATCCCCCATTTCTCATTCTGGGATGACTACGTTTAAGTCTAGAATGATGACAAGACTGATCAGTCCTTTTATTAGGTTTCCATTCACCTTATTTGTATGGTTCCACCCCCTAACAAATCTGTCTTGGAAGAAGTACAACTAAAATGCTCCTTAGAATTAAGGATGATGAGACTTCATCTCAAGTACTTTGTACATGTTATTAGGAGAGACCAGTCCTGGGAAAAGGACATCATGCTTGGTGAGAGTTACAGATCAAGGTGAGAAGGCTCAGATATAAAAGTGATCACCACAGCAAGGTTCTGTAAAATGGTAAATTCAGGGAGAAAAATAATCTTTCTCAAGAGTTGTACAGATTTATTCAATCATTTATTCAGCAAAGATTTATTGAGTATGAACTCTGGACCAGCTCCTGTGTTATTGACACAGTAATGCTTTTGATATCTTCAACTCCAAGAGCTAACAGTGAGACACATATGAAGACAAAAAGGGAATCAAACCTTGTCAATGCTCTCATAGAAGGATCTACCCTGTTTCCCTGAAAATAAGACAGTGTCTTATATTAATTTTTGCTCCCAAAGATGCGCTAGGTGTTATATTCAGGGGATGTCTTATTTTTCCATGAAGAAGAATACGATACACATTTATTGTTTTATTAAAAGAGACCTCACACTTCCTGTCTGCTCCGGCTGTGCTGTGGCTAACAGTGAGCTGCGTGGCGGCGCCCGCTGCTATGGCCCAGAGTCCAGAGTTATGGTAGCTTCGGGGGCCCTTGTTTTCGGGGAGGTCTTATTTTCAGGGGATGTCTTATATTTCAGTGAGAGGCAAAACTGTAAGTAGGTCTTATTTTCAGGGAAACAGGGTAGATCAGTGTTTACCAAAGTAAGAAATAGCGCTCTCTAGAGGTAGCTCCAATGAAAAAGGGTACTCCCTCCCCTCCCTCCCACCAGATTATGGGCTGTTCTACAGAAGTTTTTAATTGCCAGGGGGGTATTGAGTGTTTTTGTTTTTTTTAACCTCTGTGAATGGGTAGTAGGCCAAATACATTTGGTAATCTATGATCTACTAGATTATATAATATTGACCAGGCAGACTAGTATAATGGTGAATCAGGATAATATGATGATTAAGGGCATAAAAACCTGTTTAACTATTGAACTGTCCATGTGAGCTAATTCCTTGATTCATATCTATGAAGTGGGTTTATCAATGGTGGTGTTGTTAGTGCCGTTGAGTTGATTCTGACTTATAGCAACCATCTATAAGACAGAGCCCTGTACCACCTTCATAATTTTTCTTATCTGAGCCCATGGTGTGCATTCATCTTGTAGAGGGTCTTGTTTTTGACTGCTCTTCTGCTTTACTAAGCGTGATATTCTTCTCCAGGGACAGTTCTCTCCTGGTTACATGTTCGAAGTGTGTGAGAGAAGTCTTGCCATCCTTGTCTGTAAGGAGCATTATGACTGTACTTCTTCCAAGACAGATCTGTTCGTCCTCTCAGCAGTCCATGCTACTTTCAAAATTCTTCTCCTGCACCACAGTTCAAATGCATCGATTCTTTCTCAGTATTAGACCTCATTCAACTTTCACTTTCATATGAAGTAATTGACAATACCATGACTTGGGTCAGGTGCACCTTAGCACTCAAAGTAACAATCTTGGTTTTCAACACTCTAAAGAGGTCTGGTGCAGCAGATTTACTAATGCAATGCATCGTTTGATCTCTTTATTTCTACTTCCATGAACATTGATTGTGGATCCAAGCAAGATGAAATCCTTGACAACTCCAACCTTTTCTTCATTTATCATGATGTCATTACTGGTTGAGTTGGGAGGATTTGGGTCGTCTTTACACTGAGTTGTAGTCCATACCGAAGGCTGCAAGCCTTGGTCCTCATCAGCAAGTGCTTCAAGTCTTCTTCATTATCATCAAGCCAGGTCATGTTATCTGCATATGGAAGGCTGTTAATAAGCCTTCCTCCAATCCTGATGCCATGTTTTTCTTCTTCATGTGACCCAGCTTCTCTGCATCCAGATTGAGTAAGTATCAGACACGATCCTGGTGCACATCATCATGCAGTATTTCCTTGTCCTGTTCTCACAATTGCCTCTTGATCCATGTATAGGTTCTGTATGAGCCCAATGAAGTGTTCTGGAATTCCCATTCTTCTTAAGGCTATTCATAGTTTATTACGGTTCACACAGTTGAATGGCTTTGCATAGTCAATAAGACACAAGTAAATATTTTTCTGATAGTATCTGCTTTGAGCCAAGCTCCATCTCACATCAGCAATGATATTCCTTATTTCATGTCCTCTTCTGAATCTGGCCTGAACCTCTGGCAGCAGCAGACTGTCAATGTATTAATGCAACCATTCTTGGGTAATCTTCAGCAAACTACTTGCATGTGATATCAATGATATTATTTCATAATATGAGTATTATATTGGGTCACCTTTCTTTGGAATAGGTACAAATATGGATCTTTTTCTGTTAGTTGGCCAATTGGTTGTCTTCCCACTTTCTCAGCATAGACAAGTGAGTGTTTCTGTGCATCATAACTCTGTTGAAACATTTCTGTTGTATTCCATTAATTCCTGAAACCTTATTTTTGGCTAATGCTTTCAGTGTATCTTGAAGTTATTTCTTCAGTACCATTGGTTCTTGATCTTATGCTGACTCTTGAAATGGTTGAATGTTGACTAGTTCTTTTTGATCCTTTGTCTATTCTTCATTTGATGAGGAGGCACAACTCAGGGCTACACTCCACTAATGGTTAGAACTTGGAATGTGTAACATATGATTCTAGGAAAATTGGAAGTTAACAAAACTTAAATAAACACAACGATTGATATCCTAGGCATTAGTGAACTGAAATAGACTGTATTGGCCATTTCTAATCAGAAAATTGTATGGTTTGCTATGCCGTGGATGACACAATCGAGAGGAATGGTGTTGCGTTCATTGTCCAAAAGGACATTTCAAGTACAATGCTGTTTGTAATAGGATTATATCTATCTACATTTAAGGAAATCCAATCAATATGAGTGTTATTCAAGTTTATGCATCGATCACATAAGCTGGTGCTGAAGACATTGAAGAATTCTGCCAACATCTTTAGTCAGAAACTGATCAAACATGAAATCAGGATATATTGATAATTATTCATGATTGGAATGAACAAGTTGGAAGCAAAGAGGAAGGAACGGTAGTTGGAAAATAAAACCTTGGTGATAGAAACAACGCTGGAAACCACATGATAGAATTTGGCAAAACCAACTACTTCTTTATAGCAAATACCTTTTCCAAAAACACAAATAGTGACTGTACATGTGGGCTTCTTCAGATGGAATATGCAGAAATAAAATGGATGCATCCGTGGGGAGAGATGATGGGGAAGCTCAATATTAACAGTTAACACTAGACCAGGGACTGACAATTGCTCATATGTAAGTTCAGGTTGAAGCTGAAGAAAATTAATACAAGTCAAAGAGAGCCAAAATATGCCCGTGCGTATATGCCATTTGAATTTCAATAACATTTCAAGAAGACACAGTTAAAGCATTTAACATTAATGAGACAAGACCTGAGAAGATGAGGAGTGAAATCAAGTATATCATTCATGAAGAAAACAAATTGTCATTAAGAAGACAAGAAAGAAAGAAAAGATCAAAGTGGGTGTCACAACAGACTCTGAAACTTGCTCTTAATCACAGAGTAGCTAAGGCAAATGGAAGAAATGTTGAAGTCAAGTATCTGAACAGAAAATTTCATAGGGTTGTTTTTGAGAAGACAGTCAGATATTATAATGAAACATGCAATGGCCTAGAATTAGAAAACCCAAAAGGAAGGACAGGTTCAGCATATCTTAAGCTGAAAACATTGAAGAAAAAATTCAAGCTTGAGTTGCAATATTGAAAGGATTTGTGGGAAAAACATTGAATAATGCAGGAAGCATCAAAAGAAGATGGAAAGAATAAACTGAGCCACTGTGCCAAAAACACCGGTTAACATTGTACCATTGCAGGATATGAACAAGAACCAATGGTACTGAAAGAAGAACTTCAAGCTGCACTTAAAGCATTAGCTAAAAACAAAGCTCCAGGAATTGATGGAATACTATTTGAAATGTTTCAACAAGCTGATGAAGCATGGGAAGCATTCACTTGTCTATACCGAGAAATTGGGAAGACAACTACTTGGCCAACTAACTAGAGAGATCCATAGTTGCACCCATTTCCAAGAAAGGTGACCAAATGGAATGCTCAAATTATAGAATAATATCATTGATATTACATGTAAGGAAAGTTTTGATGAAGATCATCCAAGAATGGTTGCAATAATACATTGACAGGAGCTGTCAGAGGTTCAGGCCGGATTCAGAAGAGGACATGCAACAAGGATTATCATTGCCACCAGGGCTCCGAAGATAAACTAGACCTGCTAAAAATTAAATACTTAATGCACATCAAAAGGATTTTCCAAAAGAGTAACAGGAAATTCTACAATCCGAGGACAAGATATTTGGCAACAAAATATCTGACATGTGTTTTACCTCTAAAGTATATAGAAAGTTTGCAACAGTTCAATAAGCCAAAGACAAACAATCCAATTAAAATATAGACAGAGCCTTCCTTTCTGTTGTTGGCCTGCGAGGTGGCCATCAAAATGGGCAGGTTCGTGAACTGAAAAGGTGACCTTGGTCCTGGATGGAGCTACTTTGGTCAAAAGCTGTCATCCTGAAGAACATTGACAATGGTAGCTCAAAACACCCTGACAGGAATGGAATCGTCTGTTCACCCCCCAAAGCGACAGCTACCCTGGGAAAGAATATTGCCAAGAGGTCAAACATCAAGTCTGTGAATGTTTCTAACGATCACCACTTCATGACCACAAGGTACTCCATGAATGTCCCCTTGTACAAAACTTTCATCAACAAAGGTGTCTTCAGAGGCCCTGCTCTTAAATACAAGGTTCGGCGGGAGGTCCAGTAAACCGAAGAAAGGCAAAAACGAGTGGTTCCTCCAGAAGCTGTGGTTTTTGATCTTAAAACTACCCCCTCCCAAAAAATTGTGGACAGAGGACATGCACAGACACATCACTAAAGAAGACAGTCTGGAAGCCAACAAAAACATGAAGAAATGCTTGTGATGAGTAGACATTGGATAAAAGTCAAAACAATGATGAGATATACTTTCTCCCTATTGAACAAAGATCAATAAGCCAGCAAACCACAAATGTTGGTGGGCTTGCAGGCAGATTGCAGCACTCATACACTGCTGGAGGGATGGTAAAGTGCTGCTGCAACCACTGTGGAAACGTGTGTGGTCGCTATTGTAAGGTACCATTGAGGCAGTTCCGCCCCACAGTGACCCCATGTACAACAGAACGTGGGACAACCTTACAGTCGTTCTTATGTTAGAACCCAGCATTGCAGCCATTGTGCCAATCCATCCTGTCCAGGGTCTCCCTCTTTTTCGCTGCTGCATTTACCAAGCATACTGTCCTTTTCTACGGATTGGTCTCTTGGTGATCTTTCCAAAGGAAGTGACACGAAGTCTTATTATCCTTGCTTCTGATGAGGATTCTGGCTGGAATTCTTTCAAGACAGACTTATTTGTTCTTTTGGCAGTTCATGCTTCTTTCAATATTTTTGGCTACCACTATAATTAACATGCATACTTTCTTCTTCAGCCTTCTTTATTCAATATCTAACTTTCCCACGTGTATGAGGTGATTGAAAACATCATGGCCTGAGCCTGGTATTCCTTATTCCTCTTTCTCATCAACACTCTAAAGAGGTCTGCGCAGCAGACTTAGCCCATGCAACGAGTCGTTTGATCTCGACTGCTGCTCCCGTGAGCATTGATTGTGGATCCAATCAAGACGAAATCTTTGACAAATTCAATCTTTTCTCTGTTGGCTCACTTGTGAGGATTTTGATCTCCTTTATATTAAGTTGCAATTCATATTTATGGCTGCAGTCCTTGGCCTTCATCAGCAGGTACTGATACAACCTGACACATACCTTTTCTGATTTTTACCACGCAGTATATCCTGGTTCTGTTCATCCAACTGCCTCTTGATCCATGTATAGATTTCCTAAGAGCACAATTAAGTGTTCTGGAATTCCCTTTCTTCTCAAGGCTATTCATAGTTTGATATGATCCACACAGTCGAATGAATTTCAGTATTCAATAAAACACAAGTAAACATCTTTCTGGTATTCTCTGCTTTCAGCTAAGAGCCGTCTGACTTCAGCAGTGATAACCCATGTTCTACGTCCTCTTCTGAACTGGGCCTGAACCTGTGGCAGCTTGCTGTCAATAAATCGCTGAAACAGTTGTTGCATGGTCTTCAGCAAAATTGTACTTTCATGTGATATCAGTTATACTGTTATATAAATTGTGCATTCTGTGGGTCATTTTGTTTGAAATGGGTACAAATATGGATCTCTTCCGGTCAGTTGGCCAGCTAGCTCTCTTCCCAGTTTTCTGGCACAGGCAAGTGAGTGCTGCCAGGGCTTCATCAGCATGTGGAAACGTTTCCATTGGTAGTCCGCCAATTCCGGAAGCCCTGCTCTAGGCCGCCTTCAGTGCAGATTGCACTGCTATTTTCAGTGCTATTGGTACTTGATTATACGCTATCTCTTGAAATTGTTGAATGTCAACTGGTTCTTTTTAAAAAAAATAGTTTTAGTGAGCTATATTGAACACGTTGTACAGTCTACTACTTCTTCTTGGTACAGTGATGGTCTTCTTTCCATTTAAAAAAATGTTTCTTGCATCATACAATACTTTGCCTATAGCATCTGTCAGTGTTGCAACTCTAGGCTTTTGTTTTCTCTTCAGGTTTTTCCCTTGAAGACATGTTATGTCCTTCCTTTTAGGTTTCCTAATTCATCTTCCTGAGCTGTCTTTTGAAATTATGTTTAACTCTTTGACTTCATCATTTCTTCCATTTACCTTATTTACTCTATGATTAAGAGTAAGTTTCAGAATTTCTTCTGATGTCCACATTGATCTTTTCATTCTGTCATCTTTTTAATGATCTTTTAATTTATTCATATGTGATATTCTTCCTGTCATCCTACAACTCATCAGGTTTTTTTTTTCATGAGTGTTCAATGCTTCTAATCTGTTCCTGAGATATTCATCCAATTCAGGTGGAATATAGTCAAGGTCATATTTTAACTCTCTTGGACTTGCTTTAATTTTTTTCAGCTTCAACTTGAACCTACATGTGGACAATTCATGGTCTCTTCCATAGCCAACCCCTGGCCTTGGTTTAGCTGTTGATATTGAGCTTTGCTGCCATCTCTTCTCACA
This sequence comes from Echinops telfairi, assembly GCF_000313985.2. Lineage (NCBI taxonomy): Eukaryota > Metazoa > Chordata > Mammalia > Afrosoricida > Tenrecidae > Echinops > Echinops telfairi. The sequence goes on from NW_022103917.1 coordinate 13,375,531, forward strand.
GATGTATTCAATTTGATTTCTCTGTATTCAATCTGGAGAATTTCATATGCATAGCTGTCATTTGTGTTGTTGAAAAAAAGTATTTGCTATGAATAAATCGTTGATCTTTCAAAATTCTATCATCATGTGATCTCTAGCTTCATTTCTATCACCAAGGCCACCTTTTCCAATTACTGTTCACCTTCCCTCCCCACCCCCACACAGCTTTTGCATTCCAATCACCAATAATTATCAGTACATCTTGATTGCATGATTGATCAATTTCTGATGGAAGACACTGGTGATTGGTGGAACTCTTAAAATCACTCCATTACTAGCTTTAGTGGTTTGTGCATACTTTTGAATGATAGTTGTATTGCTGGATTTCTTTCTATGCAGTTTGGTATTATTATCTCACAGACAGCATTGTATTTCAATATCTTGAAATGTCCATTTGGTGATGACCTCATTCCTCTTGAATCTTTAATTCTCAGTACTAGTCCATGTCAGCTCACTAATCTCTAGTATAGTGACCTTTGTGCATTTCAATGTACTTTGTTGTCAGAGCCATCCCACCCCCAGTACTATGTTGGCTTTGCGTTTAGACTCCACTAAAGATGATTGCTTCCTAGTTCTTAGCAGCTTCAGTCAGCAGTCCTCGGCACTGATTGGGAGAACAGACAGACCTGATCTGCTCTTTAGGAGATCTCTCCTGTTGGTTTTCGTGGCCTGAGATATAAGGCTGTGTAGGGAAGCAAAAGAGCATTGACCATGAGAGTAGTTACCACTGTGCTGTAGTAATTTGCATCAAGCTTGCCATGAAATGTGTTCAGGGTTGGGAAAGTACTGGCATATTCCAAACAGAACCCTAGAGATCCATTGTGTGTTAGTCCAGGTAGAGTAGAGAAACAAATCCATTGACACTCATATGTGTATAAGAAAGAGCTTTATATACAAGAGCAATTGAGTATTGAGAAGACATCCCAGCCCAATCCAGATCAAGTCTATAAGTCTGATATTAGCTCATATGTCCAATACCAATCTATAAAGTTCTCTTCAGATTCACGATACACATGCAATGACACTAAATGCAGGAAGATCACAGACTAGTAATTTAAAAGTCTTGTGGATCCAGTGGTGGTGTTAGCATCTCAGCACTGGCAGGGGTCTCCACCTGGCTTCTCCAACTCCAGAGATCTCTGGCTATATCAGATGTAGTGCGGTGTGTCTTGTCAGTAGAGAGTCTCTCAGGGAGTGAGGAGAGAGAGAGAGAGAGAGAGAGAGAGAGAGAGAGAGAGAGAGAGAAAGTGTCTCTTGCCTCCAAGGAGGAAATACTAGAGTTCTTAGAATCTTCGGGGGCATGGCCATGCCCATACAGAGGCCTCATTGGCTGTACAATGATTGACAGGGTTAGACTCCACCCCTTCACTCATCATCCTCTCAAACTGACAACAGATTATATAACTACACACATAGGACTTGTTGACTTTAGACTAGAATTTTGGGAGTTCTGTCTCATTGTACTGGGAGGGGCTGTGGTGACTGGGAAAGCAGGTTTCTTTCCTGAAGTCATTACATCAAGTGAAAGAAGCCAGTGCTTGTGGACAGGGGAAGGAATGTGGTAGGAGGGGTCTTCTCACATATATGACTTATTGATTCCTTGCTTCTGCAGTTCTTCAATATTTTCCTCTGCTGCCTGAAGCAGACTTCTTCAAAGTCAAGCTCCACTTCCTTGTTTCTTGTTAGATTTGTGGGGAAAGATCAGAATGATGATCTCTTCATACCATCAGCTCTTCAGAATTTAATGGTGTTCATTTATGGAGCAGTTCTTCGTTATGTGTAAAGAACCCAGGATAATATCTGGTACAGATTAAGGACTTCTGTTTTTTCTTCCTATCTTCAGTGTTGTTGTTTTAAAAAAAATCATTTTATTGGGGGCTCGTACAAGTCTTATCACAAGCCACACGTACATCCATTGTGTCAAACACATTTGTACATTTGTTTTCCTCATTCTCAAAACATTTTTTTAATATTTTATTTTATTGGGTGCTCTTATCACAATCCATACATATATCCATTGTGTCAAACACATCTGTACATATATTGTCATCATCTTCCTCCCCCATTCCTCCCCCATGTCCTCTTGATAATTTATAAATTATTGTTTTTTTTCATGTCTAACACCAACCGCTGTCTCATTTCAACCCACTTTTCTGCTGTCTGCCCCCTCCTGGGAGGTGGGGTATAATATAGATCATTGTGATCAATTCCCCTTTACATCCCCCCACTCCTAGTTTTTAATTCTATAAGCAGTATCCTGTATGTTCACAGAAGTTTCATCACCTTGAGCTTCTTTAATCAGGTGGATAGAGGAGGGCAGGTGATGCTCTAAATAGAGAATGGTGAATTTAGGAGGGCAAGATGATACCTCATGCTGCACAATCCTGACAATTATTGTTGTGTCTAAGCACTTTGTTGCAGCCACTGTGTCAATCCATGGCATAGAGAATCTCTCTCCCACCATCCCCCACTTTTCTGATGACCCTCCATTTTACTAAGCATTCTGTCCTATTCCAGGGACTAGGCTCTCCTGATCACATGTCCAAAGTAGGTGAGATGAAGTCTTGCTATCCTCAACTCTTTTTTATTTTTTAAACAGTTTTATTGGCATTTCATCTGTATATCATACATTTGAATAGTTCAATCCTATCAAGAAGATTGCATATCAAGAATCACTACTATAATAAATTTTAGAACATTTTCTTTTTTATGATTAAATAACTTTAAAAAATGAGTTGTGTACAAACCCAGGGACAAGGGAACAATAAGTGATGTAAAATCGATGGAGAAGGGCATGAGATGCCTGGTGGGGCTTGCTCAAGGGTAATGTAGCTGAGAGGTATTACCGAAACCCGAATGAAGTCTGAGCATGATAGTGGGACAAGAGGAAAGTAAAGGAAATAGAGGAAAGAACTAGGAGGCAAAGGACATTTACAGAGGTCTAAATACAGGTATGTACAAATGTAAATACATTTATATATCACGATGGGGAAATAGATATATGTGCCTATATTTATAGGTTTAGTATTAACGTGGCAGACGGACATTGGGCCTTTGCTCAAGCACTCCCTGAATGCAAGAATATGTTGTTCTACTAAACCTGCTTCCTGTGATGCTCACCTTCCTGACTCGATCACTGAAGACAAAATGTGGTAAAGAAAGCTGATGGTGGCCAGATTTCAAAAGATATAGCATCTGGGTTCTTAAAGGCTTGAAGATAAACAAGCGGCCACCGAGCTGAGAAGCAACAAAGTCCACATGGAAGAAGCACACCAGCCTGTGTGATCATGAGTTGTCGATGGATCAGGTATTAGGCATCAAAGACCCCAAACAAAAAAAGCATATTGATGTGAATGAGGGGGAGGGTGGAGTGGAGACCCAAAGCCCATCTGTAGACAATTGGACATCCCCTTTCAGAAGGACCACAAGGAAGAGATGAGCCAGTCAGGGTGTAGTATAGCACAGATGAAACATACAACTTTCCTCTAGTTCTTTAGTGCTTCCTATCCCCGTACTACCATGTCCCCAATTCTACCTTACAAATCCAGCTAGATCAGAGCAAGTACACTGGTACAGATAAGAGCTCACAACACAGGGAATCCAGGACAGATAACCCCCTGAGTATCAATAATGAGAATAGCGATACCAGGAGGGTAAGAGGATGGTGGGGGGACAGAAAGGGGAAACTGATCACAATGATCAACATACAGCCCCCTCCCTGGGGGATGGATAACAGAAAAGTGGGTGAAGAGAGACAGTGGTTGGTGTAAGACATGAAAAAAAGTCTAAATAAATTATCAAGGGATTATGAGGGAGGGAGTGTGGGGGAGGAGGGAAATGAGCTGATACCAAGGTCTCAGGTAGAAAGAAAATGTTTTGAAATGATGGTGGCAACATGTGTACAAATGTGCTTCACACAATGGATGGATGTATGGATTGTGATAAGAGCTCCCAATAAAATGATTTAAAAAAAGAGCTGTGTAATCACAATCAGTTCTAGTGCTCTTTCCCCACTCCCGCATACAGAAAGAAGAAAAAAATATGAAGAAAAAAAAGAGTAAGAGACAAAAACAGCAGCACTTTTAAAACAGTCAGAAGAAATTTCTGTTGTGGGACCAGTGAGAAATATTTAACCCTAGAACAAATCAGGTTGGGTTAAGAGGGAGATCAACTAACCAATTATCATATTATACCATCGTTTTAATGGCCATAATTTTTCATTTCTTCCTTTCCTGGCATCACTATAAGACATAGGTGGTTCTTCTCGATTGTGTCCCATTTTGTTCTCCAGCTTTTATGGTTCTCTTTTGCATTGTTGGTATTTGTTCTTATAGATTGGAGTCTATAGATTTGGTTTTAACCTCACTTCACTCCTGTTTTGCTATTCTTTTATACTATTGTGTAATTCTGCTATTGCCGTCTTCAACTTTTGTGTTTCTGTTTGTAGTTTTATTTGGTAAGGCATGTAGTGAGGTTTCCAGCTTTTTGATATTTTCAGGTTTCCTTTCAGACACTTCCTTCATCTGTTTTATGAATGCAATCATCATTCTTCTCAGTTCTTTGTCTGGTAAATCCATAGCCTGTTCAATTTCAGGCATTTCATTTAGGCTGGTTGGCGTTTGGTTATCTTTGTTAGTTTTTCTTGTTTGAGTGCATGTGAACTGGTATCTTTTGCTGTTTCCTTGACATCTTGGTGTAGCTATTAGGGGTGTTATGGAGGCGAGGTTATGTGAGAGTAGTTAGCTCTGTTAGATGGTGCTGTAGAGGTGTGGTAGGTACTTTATATTAAGTATCTGGGGGAGAGTGTTAGGATAAGTGTTAGGAGGTAGATCAAAGTGTAGAAGAGCAAGTGTTATAAGTCAGAGAAAGAAAGGATTAAGGAAACAAAAAAGAGAGGTATCAGGTAATGTTAATTCATAGGTTAAAAGAAAGAAAATTAGACAAACATTGCCTTGTTTTGCAATGATGGAAAGGTAACTAATGATATTTCAGTTAAAAAAAAGAAAATTTAAGAGTAGAGTCAGCTTTTGGTTTTATGAGGAAAAGAAGGAAAAGAAGGATTGGCAAGAAGAAAAGAATGAAAGAAATAGACAAAAGGGCTATGAAATAAGTGTGTAGATGTTAAAATCAGTGTAGGAAGGGCAATAGAAGCAAAGCATTAAAAATAAACTTAGAAAAATAATAGAGTCAGAAGTGGAAGAGCGGTTCATGTAGGGTTGTTTGGGCTCTAAGCCTTGCCCCTTGATGTGTTGAGGAACTAGAGGGAAAAAGAGTAAATTGAAAGCAAAAAAAGAGAAATAGTAATGCCGTTGTCCTTATGTAGGCCAACAGATGGGGAAGTCCTGCTTAAGGATGAACTATAAGAATATAGCATGGGTTTGTTTTCAAGAAGGAGAGGGTATAAGAAGAAACAGCTGGGGTCTATACCTTGTCCTGGGGGGAAATCAGGACTGGGTGGAGCAGTGTTATTTTGAGCAGTTGGGGCCACTACCTGGTAGTAAGTTGTTTTTCTACCTTGTAGTGTTTAAGGATGGCAGGGTAGGGTTGAGATGAATGTCAGCGGGAATGATTTTAGAGTCTGGTACTGTTGAAAGTCCTGTGTTCTAGGATTTAGGTTAATTATCATGGTGGAATAGACTTTGGGTGGAGCAAGTCAGAGGATATGGAGTCCACTCTTTTCATATGATGGAAGTGACCAAGTGGGGGTGAGGGTGTGGGGTCTAGAACTGCCACCTACCTAAGTGGTCTAGGAGGGAGGGATGAAGCAATAGCCTTCACTTAGAGGGCAGGTTGCTTATCTGAGTGGGTGGGGGTGCTGATAGGGGCTTTTGTTGTGGGACAGCTGGAGATTGCTCAATCTATCCAGTACTTCAATCAGAAGTTCCCTCTGGGCCCTAGGATATATATGGTCCTTGTCTCATGCACAAACTCCCGTCTTGTCTGGTGACAGGTGGTGTGGTTTAAATCCAGGGGGCTGACTAAATCTTTGTGCGCTCAGCTCCTGTCACCCCCCCTTTCTTAGTGCTCTACTTGAATTGTTATACAAGCACTAGTGCTCTACTTGGAGTGTTACGCTAATACTTTGCTAATGGAACAGGTAAATGTTGTCTTAGAACAAAGGAAAAAGAAAGATAGAAAAAAGCCTGCCATGCTTTTGGGTGCCAAAAGATGGGTCCTGCAGAGCTGTACTCCTGGGATGAGGGATTCGTTTTGTCTACTGGGGCTGTTGTTCCCCTGGCCTGTGTGGAGAGTTAGCCTATTCACTACTTACCTTGTTCCAGGCTTCCTTGTACAGTTATCCCCATGCCATTTGGTTGGCTGTGTTATCCCTGCTATTGGGGAGATAGGGCTGCAAGGGGATCAGAACTGAGCTCACTTGGCTTGGGCTGAGAGCCAAGCCTTTCTGTGCTGTATCTGTCCCAGGCTGGTCATGCAGAGCTATGCCCCTGCAGCTTGGTTGGTCAGCCACCTTAACTAGCTCCAGGACTGGGGAAAATGGGTAGGTTTAGTTATGGAGCTGCACTCCTTGTGCTTATACTGATGGAAGATGGGAAAGGGGAATTTGTTGGTAGGCGTTGCTGCTCTTTTGCTTTCATAAATGTGTTGCCTACATATCTTTATGCTTGGATATCCTTCTCCATTGCCCTTCTGTGCTTGGGGTAAGACCCAACCCAGGGAGATATATTGCAGCCGCTAAAAAGGAGGAGGAAAAAAGAGGACATAGGTAGTGGGCGAACAGGTCACTAACTCACCCATGGGGAGGGTATTGATTATGTCTCCACAAGAAAGGGAGAGGAGGTACCAGACCTGAACTTGGTGTGCCAAACCTGGAAGGCAACAAACCATCATGAAGCAGCAATCTAAACAGAGAGGTCTGTGGGGCTGGCCCCAATCCCAGCTATATGCAGAAGAATGCACTACAGAGCACAGCACAGAAGCTACAGCCCTGGAGAGGGGCAGGTCTGCCTAGACCACACATGGGAGCAAACTAAGAGAGAGAGAGAGAGAGAGAGAGAGAGAGAGAGAGAGAGAGAGAGAGAAACAGCATCCTGGTACATCAAGCCCTGAGGATGGCATTCCTGCTCAACAGGATCGGTGAAGACACAATGGGTGCATAAGCAAATGTGGTGAAGAAAGCTTATGGTGGCTAGCTATTAAAAGATATTGTGTCTGGGGTCTTAAGAGTTTGAAGATAAACAAGTGGCCACCTAGCTGGGAAGCAACGAAGCCCACATGGAAGGCACACACCAGCCTGTATGATCATGAGGTGTTGAGAGGATCAGATATCAGGTATCAGAAGACCCAAAACAAACAATCATACTAATGCAAACAAAGGGAGCCAGAGTGGAGACCCAAAGCCCATCTGTAGACAATTGGATATTCCCTCACAAATGGGTCACAATGAGGGGACGAGTCAGCCAGGGTGCAGTATAGCACCTACAGAATACACAACATTCCTCTAGTTCTTGAATGCTTCCTACTCACCCCTACTGTCACAGCCCCAGTTCTACCTTACAAATCAGGCTAGGCCAGAGCATGTACACTGGTACAGATAAGAGTTCTCAACACACAGAACCCAGGACAGAAAATAATAATAATTTATAATTTATTAAGGGCTCACGAGGGTGGGGGAAGGAGGGAAAAAAGAGGAGCTGATACCAAAGGCTCAAATAGAAAGTAAATGTTTAGAAAATGATGATGGCAACATATGTACAAATATGCTTGATTCAATTGATATATGGATTGTTATGAGAGCTATAAGCGCCCTCAACAAAATGATCTTTTAAAAATGAAAGTAATATAGGAGTGGGTGCTCTGGAAAGGAGAGACTGAAGCCCAGTTTTTGTGCTATGGATTTGAGGGAAGACATTTCAGAATGAAGTGAGCAGAAAAGAAAAATGAGGCAAGGAAGGAGATAATGAAAATAGATAGTAGAGCATTTCAAGGACTTTTACAGCTTCAGAAGCAAATGCAGCTCATTCGTTAGTCACACTGGGTATGTCTAGATAAGCCTCATGGAACCACTAGACCTTGATCCAGCCTATTGAACCCTATGGACTTCCATGTGGTCATTGCATTCCTGCAGTTAATAACTGGAAAGCTAGATCCCATTGCTTATGGAATGTCACTTCAATTGAGGCAGGAAGAGTGGCAAAAACCAGTATCCATAAATATAACAAATATTATAGGGGTACTGAATATGCTGTAATTTTCAATAAAAATGACATAACGAAGGATCTAGTGGAGCCTGGCTTTCAGTCTAGGGAGGCTATGTAAATTTGTGGAATTAGAAGACAAAGTGTTAGTAGTCACAACCAAGCTTCTCCTTTGAACAAATGTCCAAGGACCTGGCAGTAGATGAGGCTAAGTGAATGGAGGGGCATAAATTTAGGCTAATACAATCCATCCCTTGATATTAAAATCTGGAGTCTGTTTTCTTGTGATAAAAACATGTCCTCATTTTTTTTCCTGGATTAGGAAACAGTACTTCAAATTGCTGGCTAGTTTAACTCTCTTCAAAATACTTAAAGAAGTTTAGCAGACCAATATGCAGTGTTATGTGATCTGATCCCACAACCATAATTTATATGATTTTTTTTACTTCCCCAATGATCAGTTTTTATACATTTTTCTCTCTATCAATTAGTACTTTTGGCTAATTTTAGTTGCTTGCCTGATGAGATGACACAGACATTTATTTCAGAGGGGTTTAGACACTCAGGTGCCATTGACTTTAAGGGTCATAGTTACTGCAATCGGCTATTCATAAGTTATCGCTAGAAATAGATGAACTAAGTGAAGAGTCAGTAAATGTCCTGAGAAATAGACATACTACATCATGTGTTCAGTGACAAGCCTCATTCCTGCAGAAATGCAGAAATAGGGTGATTATCTCAGTCCATACAATAATTACCTTCTTTACCTATTGTTTGGTTGGCACTAGGAGGCCAACGTTGTTAGGTGATAGTTGTAGTTTCTGGTTCAATGGAAAACTTACTGTGTCTGTAAGTGGAATTATCCCCCTCGCCCTTGAAACCAATATCTCACACCTTACATGGCCTCAGTTTGCAGGGATGGGGAAGCACAAAACTCACAAGCACATCACTGAATTTAGTAGTCAGAGGTGCCACTTCTACTGCTACTTTTTGCTTCTAGAACCTCAGTTTTCTAATTATTGAGGAAAAACATCTTATAGAAGGGAGCTTCAAAACAGTGGTGGTAGGGCGGGTGGGCAGCTCTGAAGGGCTGGGTTTCCCTCCAGGAGATTGGCTGTGGGGTGAAGAGAAGGGACAAAAAGAGGAGAGAAGCAAGCAGCTGTGTCTGCACCATCCAGAGAGTATCCTCCGCCTCCTTGTTGGAACTTTCATGAATCTCAAGGCAATCTTTAAAGCTATGTTTCAGCTGTCTCCAAAGGCAACTCCATAGTAACATGATGTAACAGAGAAGGTCGTAAATCACTACTCAAAGAGAAGAGAAGCATATTCAGCAAGATGAACTTCTCTGGAAGCAGTTGTGGAAACCCTAGTTCTACAGAGATACCTAATGGCTAAGGAATTTGGGGCAAAACTAAAGAAGTACCATGATAAAGAAGTTCAAGGTTTACTAGCAAAAATTAACAAACTGAAAAAGAAACAAATTTTAGATGCACAAAGACTAGAAGATTTTTTTTCACAGAAAACCAACAACTGCAAGAGCAACTGGACATCCTTCATGAAACCATTCAAGTTTTAGAACATCGGTCCCTCACTGACCCATAGCCCTACAGGGGACAACACTGGAGACACAGTGTGGGAATTCTGCCTGATCTGATCCCACCACACTGAGGCAAAACACTAAGGGAATGCAACAGAACAACAAGGGGCACAGAGCAACAAAATTCCCAGGGAATACCAAAAATAGACTTTGGGGCCAGGGCTTGGTGCCCCATTGGACTAGACTGGAAAACACTCCTAAAGGTCAACCAGCAGTCATTGAACAAGCTACAAGCTTTTCTTTCTTGTTGTTTTGTTTTGTTTGTCATTGGCTTGTTGTTGTTGTTGTTTTGTTTTCTTTTGTTGCTTGGTTTTGCTCTGTCTTGTTTTTGTGCATGTTGTTGTCTCCGCAGGTCTGTCTGGATAGAACAGGCTGGATGAACAATCTGGAGGAGAAAGCAACGGGACTGACAGTTCTGGGGGGACATGGGAGAGGAGGACATGGGAAAGGGAGTGGTGTTAACAAACCCAGGGACAAGGGAACAACAGATGATCCAAATCAATGGTGAGAAGGGTGTAGGAGGCCTGGTAGGGCATGATCAAGGGTAATGTAACCGAGAGGAATTACTGAAACCCAAATGAAGGCTGAACATGATAGTGGGACAAGAGGAAAGTCAAAGGAAATAGAGGAAAGAACTAGGAGGCAAAGGGTCTATATAGAGGTCTAAATAAAGGCATGTACATATGTAAATATATTTATATACGAGGATGTGGAAATAGATCTATGTGCATATATGTATAGGTTTAGTATTAAGGTAGCAGATGGACATTGTCCTTCCACTCAAGTACTCCCTCATTGCAAGAATACTTTGTTCTATTAAACTGGCATTCCATGATGCTAACCTTCCCGACACAACCGCTGAAGACAAAAAGGGTGAATAAGCAAATGTGGTGAAGAAAGCTGATGGTGCCCGGCTATCAAAAGATACAGTGTCTGGGGTCTGAAAAGCTTGAAGGTAAACAAGCAGCCACTTAGCTCAGAAGCAACAAAGCCCACATGGAAGAAACACACCAGCCTGTGTGATCACGAGGTGCCAAAGGGATCAGTTATCAGGAAGGAGATCTATCACATGAAGGAACGTTTTGAGGAATCCACAGAAATCACAGAGATTGTTTAAGATTTTCAGCTTCTAATTCAAATACTCCTCCCAGAGAAGAATAGACTCCCTGGGCATCATCTTCTGTGTTTGCAGCCACCTCTACTGTGTAAACTGATTTATAAATCAATTTTATATTGAAAATGCTTATAAATGACATTTACCTACCATGCAATTATTTAAAATGTGAATGCATTTATGTTGTACTTTCTTGCTTTTGCATTTTTAAAACAGTAAGGTGCTTTCATGCTGGCTGTTCTCTAACTTAAGAGGTGTTCATTCGCTTCGTTTGTTAATACCCAATAACAGTTTTGAAAATATTTTTTATAAGACTGGTAAAAGTCTGTGAATCATGCGTATGTACTGTCAATTGGCTAGACATTGATTTTATTTCCCTCATTAGGCCATTGGTGTGAGTTGAAGACACTACATTAATTAAGTAACACGGTGATCTAAGCCACCTCTTAATTCATTTCTTCTGAGCCTGCTGGAATACAGCTGAAATTTTATTATTCACTTCTGTGCCTACTCTAACTTATGAAATGGTGGATCGGATAGCACCCAGGATCTGAGCATTCCATTTTGCAAAGCTCTTGTTATCGTATGGTCAAGTGGTTGGTCTTGACTAGAATATTGGATGTTTTCCAGAGATTATGATCTGGCACCAGAGTCCTAAGGATCGGTTTGTGACTGTAGTATTTCAACCCAATGAATGCGTTCCCTCTCTTTAACCTTGTGTAAGAGGCACAAGGTATAACAACTTGTCTTTCATTTTAGTGTACAAGTTACAAAGCCTGTCTTTTTAGGTACAAGTATAAAAACTTGTCTTTAATTTTAGAGAGCCCTGGTGGTATAGTGGTTATATGTTGGGTTGCTACATAGGTCAACAGTTTGAAACTACCAGATTCTCCTTGGGAGTTAGAAGAAGCTTTCTACTCCTGTAAAGAGTTATAGTCTTGGAAACCCATAAGGGCCACTCTACCCTGCCCTATAGGTTTGCTATGAGTCAGAATTGACTTGATGACAGTGAGTTTGATTTTGTTTTTCATTTTAGAAAAACTCCATGTATGTACCGAGATCTTTCATCTCCCCCATTAAAACTTTACTAATATGGTAGGCCAATTTATCTTTCTGGGGTTTATTTACCACATCTTGCCATACAAGCCAACCCTTACAAATTAGCAATGTGCCATGTCCATGAATATTTATTTGTCTGTCAGTGTGCTATTCAGTGGTGGTTACAGGTTGCTATGATGCTGGAAGCTGTGCCACCAATATTCCAAACACTAGCAGGGTCGTCCTTGTTATTTCTCTTTGGGAAGTTTGTCAAGTGGGTAGTGACATTAAAGGAGTTTGTGATAATTCTCTGTCAATTGGTAGTATTGTGGCAACTTGAGAAAGCTCAGGGTGACCTTTGCTGGTTGGCTGGGGAGAAGCCGATCCATGTAGGTCTTAGCCTCTATCTTTTTGACTTGAGTCACTTCCACCTGCAGTATTCAATGTGGAAAAATTTGTGCCACAGAGACTTGACCTCAGACTGCTCAAAATGCATACTTTCCCTGGTTTCCATGGTGATGGTCGCAGTGAGGCCAGCTCTGGTCATGTACATGTCTGTGCTTGGGGAATGTATTAGAATTGTCTGTGACTGATGCCATTCCACATCCAGGAAAGAGTGCACATTACTCTTCTTTGGTGCTAGAATAGTTGGGGGCATGGCGAAGCCAAAGGGTATGCCTTGATCTTTGAAATGGCCACATCTCCTCTGAATTGTGGGAGAACGCTAGTCAGAACACAGACATAAAGCAGGGAGATTGAGAGCTGGAAATCAAAATAAATTGCATTATAAATTTTAAAAAACTAAGCAGGAGGGGAGCTACAGACTGGGAGCAGAAGTGTGATGAATAAGTACCTAGGTGTTTAGTAGGCAAGAGGTCACACTGTCTGAATTTCCTCGGAGACAAGTATTACTCACCTGTCACTGTGGCAGAGGTTCCATCTTCAAGCTGAGAAAAGGGCCTTTCAAAGGGGATAGGTTATACTCTCAGACAACATTCAAGAAATCAAGGCTGAAAGGAGGGCAAGAATGTTTGTACTACTGAAAGAATGTAATCAATGTCACTGAATTGTACTCGTAGAAATGGTCGAATTGGTGCTTGATGTTTTACTGTGGATATTCTCAACAAGAGAAATTAAATGAAAAAGAAAGAATAAACTCAGGGGTGGAGGGAGATGGGGATATCTTACCTATGGAAGCAAAGGTCCAACTCAGACTGGAGTTTGGAGTGCCCAAGAATAGAAATGGTGCTGACGCTGTGTGCTGTGCCCACTGTTACTCGCCTAGCCTCCTTATGTTTGATATTTTCTCTCTCTTTCCCGGCATGTTCTTCAGCAAGATCCTAAAAGAGGGAAAAGCCTGTAATTGAGGACAGCGGTAGCTGCAGCATTTGTGGCTATCCTTTGAGGAAAGGCAGTAGGACTCTAAGCAGGAGAGTAGGAGGGGAAAGAGAAGCCAAAAGGGGGGAGAACATGGAGGAAGGAAAGGAGGAGGAGAGAGAATGAAAAGTTGACAAAGGCTATCAGCCAAGGAAGGCTATGAAACCTTATCTGAGAAGGACACTTTGAACAGCAAAAATAAGCTGTGAGAAGCTCCCAACAACGGGCTAATAGAATCATGAGACCAAGCTAGTACAACACATGTAGGAGAATCATTCAGGAAATAAATTTTATGAACAAACTGAAAAAGTGTCCTTTGTAAGGGTGGCCCTGAGTGCTTCAATATGATTAGGAGATTTGTGTGAAAGAAGACGCTGTGAAGTCAAATAGCTTCGCATTTGCTAATTCACTGATTCCCACAATTTTGGGAAGGGAATATTGTATTTACGTTCTCACTTCAGATAAGAAAGAAATGAGAATCTCAGATACGTTAAATGATTTGCCATGTGTGATACATTTAGTAAATGAAAGAACTGAGCTTTTCTGAAAATTTTCCCTGGACTCCTGGTTGAATGCCCAGCATCCATGTTCCTCATGTTGCTCTATGTGGAAACTTCAAATGCAAGAAGCACATTTAATGCGGAAAATTTCTACCTGGTGCAAGTAGGCATGTGAGTTTTCATGCTTTAGGAACGCTGGTGGCTTAGTGGTTGTGCAATTGCCTGCAGGTCCAGAGTTTGAAACCACCAACCACTTTGTGGTAACAGATGGGGTTTTCTATCCCATCAAGGGTTACAGTCTGGCATTGACTCAGTAGCCGTGATTTTGGCTTGTTTTTTTTTTGAGTTTTCATGTTTAAGACCTTGCCTTAAACCTTAGACTCAATTATGGTACAGGTTACTGGCAACTGTGGTCCCCATCATATTTCCATTCAGTTTAGTAATCTGTCTCCTAGAAGATGATTACAGACTGACACAAGCCCAGCTACGTAGTCGTTTCACTGGCTCAACCATATATGGTATCTTAGCTAAAATAGATGACACCTATTGCAGGTAAATATTAAACGGCCAATCATCTGGAGAATATGTTCTTTATATGAATATTAGAAGAAATAATCAGAAGCAACTTGAATTCACTGGGGGTAAACAACAACAAACATTCACATGTGCTGGATCATGTAGACATTACACAAAATACCACATTGATTATGATATAGCTATGAAATAACATTGATCAAGAAGTGACTAGTCTGTTGGAGACCTTGCTAAGGTGCATGCACTCCAGAGGCACAAGGTTAAACAGGAGCAAGGAGACCTGGGGGCATGTCACGTGGATGTATCTATGAAGTGAATATGAAATAGGAAGTACCCTGTGGCACCAGAAAACATCCATTAGAGAAGAGGAACTAAAACACAAAATAGAACTAATTGGCCAATTGATTTCAGCCTAAAGCTTGCACAATGGCTCATAAATGGTACAGCCATGATGGCCCAACAATATGGAACTCACTCACAAAGGCTAGTTTAGTTATGGACACACCCGAAAGTCAAATTAGCCAGCAGCATGACTCAATTCTGGTATTCTGACATGGTATAATTGCTGTTATTAGTTGCCTCATGGTTGGTTTTGACTCACAGCAACACCAGGTGTGCAGAATCAAAATATTCCATAGGAGTTTCAGTGCTGTGACAGGCCTGATTCCAAAAGGCCACAGCATTGCATTCACAATGGAGCAGTTCTGTTTTGCGCATATGGGATGGCTGTGGGTTGGAATCAAGAAGAGCGCAACTAACAGCAACAGCATGCATAATAGACATTGTTCTATCCTCTAAGTTGTACTGTATCTGGGCTTTTTTTGCATTTAAAATGTTTTTCTTTGTGTACAACAGTACAGCAAGGGGAGCAAAGTAACCAGTTCCCCGAGGAATCCTGAAAATAGATTTCTGACTTGGGAGACAGGGCTTGACACCTCATCAGACTTGATTGGAAACCATACATAAGGGTCAGCAGACAGACTTGGATCTATCTATGGTTTTTGTTTTTGCTTTTCTTTTTCTGTTGCCCTCTGTCTATCTATCTAACATAGGCAGGATGAAGACGCCCGAGGAGAAAACAATGGGGGAGACATGGGAGAAGAGAGGGCTGGGGTAGGGGTAGGGGGGAGCCAACAAACTCCAGGGTAAAGGAGCAACAAGAGATCTAAAATTGATGGTGGGAGAGAAAAGTTGGGAGGGGGAGAGGGGAGCCAACAAACTCAGGGGTAAGGGAACAACAAGAGATGTAAAATTGATGGTGAGGAGGGTGTACATTATACCTGGTGTAGTTTGAGAAAGTGCAATGTATCTGAGAGGAATTACTGACAGCTGAATGGAGGGTGAGCATGATAGTGGGATAGGAGGAAGGTAAAAGGAAATACAGGAAAGAAGGAGAAGGCTAAATTTAGTGGGGTATAGCTATAAGTATGTATATGTAAATATATTAATTTATTATGAAATGGATAGAGGCCAATGTACATAGATTTATAAGTTTAGTATTAAAATAGCAGACGGACTTTGAGCCTCTAATTAAGGTCTCCTTTTACACAAGAACACTTTGTTTTAATAACCTGCCCCTCTTTGATACCTTCCTGACACGATTGCTGGAGACAAAATGGGTGCATGAGCAAATGTGATGCTGAAAGAGGATGGTGCCCAGCTATAAAAAGATGGAGTGTTTGGGGTCTTAAAGCCTTGAAGTTAAACAAGCAGCCATCTAGCAAGGAAGCAAGTAAGCCCACATGGAAGAATAGCACCAGCCTGTGTGATCATGTGTTAATCAGGTCGCAGCTTGATGACCAGATTTGGAGACACTATGGAGATTAATAGCTCACTGGAGGCCAGAAACACACTCTCTCTGCTTTGTCTTCCTGCTGACAAGCCACATGGAGCTATGCTGATGGAACCAGAGCCCTGGAGCTGGAGGAGCCACATGGAGACCCACACCAACATTGAGATGCTTTCACCACCACTAGACTTTCCACCCACTGGCCTGTGACCTTCTTGCATTCAGCATCTTTGCATGTGTTGTGTGAGTCTGAAGAGGAATTTATAGATTGGTTTTGGGCATTTGGGCTAATATTGAACTTATGGACTTCATCTGGACTAGGCTAGGATGTTTTCTTAATATACAATTACTCTTTGATATAAAGTTCTTTATTACACACATATGCGTGTCTCTGGATTTATTTTTCTAGTCAACCCTGACTAACATATTATGGTACCTTGGGAGTGGGGTACTAGAGAAAAAAATCATAAAGATGGAGAGTGGTGCTTGTTTGACCTCTGTCTAATGGTAGTTTTTCTTCTTTGTCTAGCCAGAGGTCAGATATGGCCATGCAGTTTACTGGGTTGTTTTCTAGAAAGAATATGGGAAGTTAAGGTTTTGATTATTTTGTTTGGTCGTTGTCTTTGGTTATTCCTGTTTGAAATGGTGAAAATGAATGTGGTTAATGTATGTTTTGAGCTCAGGGGGCAAAATCGCTGCTTGAATTTCTCAGAAACCATGCTGCTTAGTGAAAATAGCTGACAACAGGTCAAAATGGCTGACAGAAAGCCTGGCTCTAGCTCGATTCAGTCAGAGACCTAAGGCCATATTTTGTATCAGTGGAATAGTTTAGATAAGGATTAAGATAAGTTAGATAAGGATGGAATTTGATTGTTTTAAGATTGAGTTTAAGATCTGGCTCTACTAGGTTTATACTGTTTTATTCTGCCTGCTGTTACTGACATAATGATTAATAGCAGTGATTATTGATAAGTAAAACTTGAGAGTTTGTAAGGCTACTTGCCTTAAGCCATTAAATTGCAATTGAAATGGGTTAGGACAGCCTGCAAAGAAGTCTCTAAAAGGATAAGCCCTACCCAGTGTCTTGAGTGCTCAGGACATTTGTATTTGAAGAGACTCACCTAAGGGGCAGTTGTTGACAGATTGAATTAAAAAGGAACTCTTTGGCTTTTTGAATTTTGAACTAGTGATTTATTCCCAGAGCTGGGAAAATCTGGAGCCCTGGCGAAACTCCTCTCTAGGAATAAACTGTTAAAGGGAGCCTGTGGGAAAGCTGAAATCCTTGCTAGGTGACACTTGTTAATTGGAAGTGAGAGAGATGCAGCAATAAAGAGATGGGCTGAGTCTGGCCATTGACACCCGTAGACCTGGTTCACGGGGACTAGAGCAGAAGATGAGAGTGGATTGACTGCTCTGAAGTTCAGTGCCTACCACAAGGGGGCTAGGGTTGTTGAGAATTTGTCAAGGGACCCATGGTCTAAAGATGGGGCAACCAATGGACACCCTGGTGAGGCTAAGTGAGGCAGCCCACATTGAGTTGACCAGAACCCGACCAGATTAAGAGAAGATTTTTGAGCCTGTGAACTGGAGCATATTGCTGCTGACTTTATGGATGGCCTGTCCTGATTGGACTTTGCTTATGGATGCAGACTCACAAGGTTCCAACTGGAATGAAGATTCTTCACAACAAAGCACTGGGTTGGTGTAAGTAGGCAGTATAGAAATTGGATATCCAAAATTGGGAGGATAAAGGCATGAAGTGGTTGGCTTACAAACTTTCATAGGTGGGGGAATATGTTCATAAGATTATGGTATAAGCGTTCACATAAGTATAGAATATTTTTCTTTTGTTCACTTATAGAATGTTATGTTTAAATGAGGGTGGCACATTTTCTAATTGTATGCATTTTAGTTTTATCCTGTTAGGTACAGATATGATTTTATTATTGTTTGTTTGAAAATTATATATGGCAAAAGAATCGTGTGAACATGTCAAGTTGACAAGGGGTGGTATGTGGTAGTTGCATAATCTGGTGTCAACTTGAAACTATTAAGAGTGAAGGGGTGGAGTTTAGCCTGTTAATCAGGTCGCAGCTTGATGACCTCATTTGGAGGTGCTATGGAGATAAATAGCTCACTGGAGGTGAGATACACACTCTCTCTCTGCTTTGTCTTCCTGCTGACAAGCCACATGGAGCTATGCTGATGGAATCAGAGCCCTGGAGTTGAAGGAGCCACCATGGAGACCCATGCCAGCACTGAAATCCATCCACCACTACTGGATCCACAAGACTTTCCACCTACTGGCCTGTGATCTTCCTGCATTCAGCGTCATTGCATGTGTTGTGTGAGTCTGAAGAGGACTTTATAGATACCAATCTTGGTATCAGACATATGGGCTAATGTCAGATTTATGGACTTGATTTGGACTGGGCTGGGATGCTTTCTTAATATGCAATTAATCTTTGATATAAAGTTCTCTCTTACACACATATGAGTGTCTCTGGATTTGCTTCTCTGAACCCAGATCGACACAACTCAGTTCTACCTTAAAATCCAGTTAGATCGGAGTACTGTACACACATTAGTACAGATAAGAGCTTTCGACACATGGTATTCAGGACAGATAAAACCCTCAGGAACAGTAGTGGGAGTAGTGTTATCATGAGGGTAGAGGGATGGTGGTGGTGGGGAGTGGGGAAGAAAGGGGGAACCCAAAACAAGATTGAATATATAGACACTCTTCCCCCACCCACCGCCAAGGGGATGAATAACAGAAACGTGGGTGAAGGGAGACATCAGGCAGTGTAAGATATGAAATAACAATAAAAATATATAATTGATCAAGGAGTCATGTAGGTGGAAGGGTGGCGGAGGGAGGGGAAAGAATAGGAGCTGATACCAAGGGCTCAAGTAGAAAAGAAATTATTTTTGATATGTTGATGGCAATATGTATACAAGGGTGCTTAATTCTATTGAATGATGGATTATTATAAGATATGTTAGCGGCCCCAATAAATTGATTAAATAAAATAAATAAGTAAAATAAAATGTGTTTCTTCACAGAAGATATGGGTCCTACAGCAAAATTTGGTGCAGAAACAAGATTGTGCCCAGCTTTCAGAAAGAACAGCATCTGGGGCCTTAAATGCTATTTTCAAACAAACAGCCATGTAAGTGAGATGTCAATTAAACCCACATGGAAGAAGCACACCAGTCTGTGTGATCCACGGATTGTACATAATATAATCCAAGTCTGAAAAAGGAAGCGGTATTAGAGTTTAAATTGTAAACTCCTGGTTTGCAGAAGTCTGTGGATGACAGTGGAAGCCCAAAATATCTTTGTAGGATCTACACATGGAACAAGCCTCCAGTGATTTCCCTCTTACCATAACTGAGGGATGAGAAAAACCTGGTTATCACACAGAGAGGATTGTAGAGATGACCATAGTAGATTCAAATTAAAAATCTGGCGTGGATGGTTAAAATCTTTTCATTTAATCTCCCTTTCAACACATTTTGAATTTGCCCTAGCTGTTAATATTTTCTGTTTTCTTTCAAATGGTCTCTGTTGTATTTTGCTATTGTTGGCAGCCTTCTTGTCTCTCTGCTATATATTTTTCTATATTTTTTGGTATATGGAACCCAGGATGGATGGATTACTCTATAGGGACAATAACTAGATTAAGGGTTCCTGTGGTTACGGCAGGGGAGGTGCGGAGTTGGTAATGGGGGCTAATATCAAGGAGTACAATAAAGAAAAAATATTTCGAAACTGATAGTTTCAACACTTCTTGATAGAACTGAACTATTGAATAGTATGATGTCTGGATTATGTCCTAATAACATGATTTGAAAAAAAAACATTTCTTGTAGAGTACATATAGTTGAGTTTTGAAAATGTAGTCTGAAATATTTACTTTTAATTGAAATATTTAGAAAATCCACATATAGCGTACTTATCTGCAAGGTTAGTGTAATTCTTATGATCTTGTTAAAATTTTTCTATTTGTTTCATAGTTTGTTTTTTGTTCATTTTTTTTCTCTTCTTGATTTCTTTTGGAGAGACTGTTTTAGTATGCCATTTTATTTCCAATTGGCTTATCATCCATACTTGTTTGCTTTTAATTTTAGTGTTAGTTCTGGAGTTTAAGATATGCATCCTTACTTTCTCATAGTCTAACCTCAAATACTATACTTACATTAAGAAGCCTAAAACTTTATATCATTGTTTCCTCCTTTATATCTTTTTTTGATAGTGTGGCCATATGTTTTAGCATTAGATATGTTATAAATCTAGTAATGCATTACTTTTATTTTTAAGTAAATGGTATTGAAATTAAAGAAATATTTTTATATGTATGCGTACATTTATTATTTTTTGGTGCTGTTCATTCCTTTGCATAGATCTGCATTTCATCTGCTATCATTTGGCTCAGACTAAAGCACTTGGTTTTACCATTATTATAGGTCAGGTCCTCAGGCAGCTATTCTCAACCTGTGGGTCGCGACCCCTTTGGGGGGGTCAAGCGACCCTTTCACAGGGGTCGCCCAATTTATCACAGTAGCAAAATGACAGTGATGAAGTAGCAACGAAAATAATTTTATGGTTGGGGGGTCACCACCACATGAGGAACTGTATTAAAGGGTCGCGGCATTAGGAAGGTTGAGAACCACTGTCCTAAGGAATCAAATTGATTCAGTTTTCCATTCATCTGAACATCATTCTTTTGCCTTCATTTTTTTATTGAGGTAAAATATACATAATATAAAAGTTTCTATTTTTACCATTTTTATGGTGAACATCAGTGGCATCAATTATATTCACAAGGTTAAACTATCACCACTATTTATTTCCAAAACTTTTCCATGAAACCAAATAGATTATCAGTAACCCTTAAGCCAGCGGTTCTCAACCTGTGGGTCGTGACCCCTTTGGGGGTCGAACGGCCCTTTCACAGGGGTCGTCCGATTCATGACAGTAGCAAAATTACAGTTATGAAGTAGCACCAAAAATAATTTTATGGTTGGGGGTTTCGCCACAACATGAGGAACTGTATTAAAGGATCACAGCATTAGGAAGGTTGAGAACCACTGTCTTAAGCAATAAATTCCCACTCCCAATCCTCAAAGCCTATGGTAACCACTAATGAACTTTTGTTTCTATGCATTTGAAAAGAATGCTTTATGTTGTTGTCAAACTCTGCCAAATAGGTGAAATTACTGAGTTGTCAGCAGTAGGACACCAGAAGTACTCCTCAAAAACTGGATCACGCTCCGTTTTGTCATGAATGCAGATGCAATTATGAAAAGCTTCAATGGTACTCTTCAAACTTGATGTTATAGTTGAAAACTTCAAAATTCCTGGAAGCAAAAAGATCTGTAAATTGAATAATTATAAGTATGCAAATTGAGAACTAACATAGGGATGGAATGAGCCATTATCACTAGATGAAGTTGTGGCAGTGGAAGGTGAGCAAATTAAAGAGACATTCTAACGTGTGGAGTCCTAAAAATATATTGTTCCCTTGGCCTGGATTCTTAGTGGTTTGGCAGTTAACACCTTAGTCAACTGCTCCTAGTTAACCCCATGACCTGACCTAATAAAATGTGATCAAAGTCAATCGTAAGCCTCCATAACGGGTTAAGATTAGGATGGAAATGCAACACCCTGACTCAGGTCACAGCTCTGATATAATTAAAAGGAAATTTCCCTGGGAGTGTGGTCTACTTTAAATATAAGGATGCTGTGGAAAAGCTTGCTTTGTCTTTTCTGGGTCTGGATCCTGCGCCTGGCTTATCAGCTTCTGGCCCTTTGGATACCAGTTCCTGGTACATAGTAAGCACTGAATACTATCTAACACAATCTGGTCTTCTGCTTTGGGCTATTGTACATTGGGTTAAGTACCACCTACAAGTCTCAAAGAGTAACTCAGTGACGATTACTCTAATTATCATACAATATGGTGAGCTTAATGCAAGGATAGCTTTCTGGAGAGATAGATGTTGAGTTGGATGTCCCCAGAGAGTGTTCTTCAGGGGACATAATCATCCTGTCTGTGTTTTTTGGTATTTTTTTTCCTTTATCACCTAGAGCATGGAGGAGAATTATGGCAGAAAATGGGATCTGTATCTGCTGAATGTACACAACTTGACGGGAAAGCTAAATCAGACTCCCCCTGCAACATTTCTCATGTTACAAACTACATTGCTGATGGTTTTAGGTGCTTTTAAGTCAGCTGGAGCTCATCGTGTCCCTGTGTACAACAGAATGAAACACTGCCTGGTCCTGCGCCAGCCTCACACTTGTTCCTGTGTTTGACCCGATTGTTATAGCCACTGTGTCAATTTCCCTCGTCAAGGGCCTTTCTGTTTCTTTTTGTGCAGCCCCTCTATGTTTAACCAGCATGAGGTCCTTTTTTCAGGGACTGGTCTCTCCTGAAAGCATGAAGTCTAAGGAGCATTCTGGCTTATACTTATTCCAAGACAGCTTTTGTTTGTCCTTTTGACAGTCCATGGTACTTGCAGTATTCTTCACCTGCATTGTAATTCAAGTGCATCAAGTATTCTTTGACCTTCCTTACTCAATGTCCAACTTCCACATGTATATGAGGTGATTGAAAATATCATGGTTGGGTCAGAATCACCTTTGTCCCCAGAGTAACATCCTTGTTCTTCAACACTTTAGAGAGGTCTTGTGCAGCCGATTTATCCAATGCAGTGCGTCTGATCTCTTGAATGCTGCTTCCATGAGCATTGATTAGGATTTCAGGCCAAACAAAATCATTGAAAATTTCCATCTTTTCCCTATTTCTCATGATGTTACCTTTGTTTCCGTTGTAAGGATTCTGGTTTTCTTTACATTGAGTTGTAATCCACGCTGAAGGCTGCGAGCCTTGATCTTCCTCAGCAAGTGCCTCAAGTCCTCACATTCAGCAAGCAAGGTTGAGTTATCTGCATATCACGGGTTGCTAACAAGCTTCGTCCAATTTTGATGCTGCGTTCTTCTCCATAGAATTCAACTTCTCTGGTAAGTGCTCAGCAAACAGATTGAATAAAGTGTGGTGTAAAGATACAACCCAAAGCACTGCTTTTTTCAGATTTTAAACCCTGCGGCATTCCCTTGTTCTCTTCCTGCAATGGCCTCTGGATCGATGTACAGGTTTTCCATGAGCACAACGGGGGAAGTGTTCCAAAATCCCCATTCATCTCAATGTTTATGTGTCACATTGAGAAACTTGACAAAGTTCATCACAGCTGCGGGTGACTGGACCCAGGTTTCCATGGCCACTCTAAGGCCTGAGAAAAGCAGTCATTCACCATCCAGTAACCCAGGAAGTAAGTAGGAAAGTTAACTAAATAAAGCCTCTATACTGCTTGAAATCAGTTAGTGGACCATTCTGAGCAATAAAGCTTGAACTTTCGGGACCCGATAAACATCATCAATCTTAGGACAGACTTTATTTACTCGGGGTATGACTCACATATTATAGAACACCATGAGAATGCTGCTAAAGTTGATCGAAATAAACCTATGGTTTGCCGAGAGGATCAGGGAGGCCATGAATCAGCAGAGGTAATCGGAGATTATATTGCACTGATGCTGACGTAATATTTGGAAGACGTAGAACTCCTTTGATTTAAACAGTAAGCCTGTGCGATAAGGAAAACTGAAAATGTTTCCCACTGAAATGAGAACAGAGAAACTTACATCCTGACAATGGTAGGAAATTTGCAAGATTCAGAAAAACAAGGCGGTCCTGGCCAGGCCTGGCCTGGCTTTCACATGTTTCACTGTATAAGACCATTCCAATTGCCTGATAAATGACCGCCTTGGCCTCTGATTTAGAGAAGCAATCAAAATTCTTAATCTAAGCCTATACTCCATACCCCAGGTTAATCTTATTCCCTATGCAGAAAAAAAAACAACTCTTCAATTTTGAACATTTCTTTTGGTAAGTCACATAGTTACTTTGGGATCCCAAGTAGAAAGTGACAACTGGAATGTAGCTGCAGTGGACCCGTTAGAACTGAAGATGGGACTCCAAAATAAGATGCAGGGCGTGTGTGTAGGCAACAGGTCAGAGAGCAGGAATGTGAACAAGCTCTCACTAGTTCTGCCTCATGGTGTCTTTATGCATACCCAGATGACATGTTGCCCATCCCTGCGCCCTCCTCAGGGTCATTGGCATGTTGGAGTCCTTTGTTGCAGCTACACTGTCTATCCATCTTAGGGAGGTTTCCCTATTTTTTCCAGATGCTTCTACTTTATAAAATATGGCCTTCTTGCACCGTAAGTGACAAACTATTAGCACTCTTTTATGATGATTATTTTTTATTAACATGCCATCTCATAAGTATTTTGTTTCCTTCCAACGTGAGCTATCATAAAGGTTATCCATTTAAACCAGTACAACCTCGGGCTCTGTCTAAAAATGGAATGTACTAAGCATACTACCCAGAATTCTATGTTATGGAATGCCTTTCCCACTGCCCTCGGCAAAACGAAACCAAACTAAACCAAAAGCCTCTGCTATGAAGTCGGTTATAAGTAAAAGCAACCTATAGAACAGTGTAGAACTGCTACTTTGGCTTTCGGTGGTCGTAAATCTTCTCAGGAGCAGACCCCCTTATCTTATCCTATTGCGGTGGCTGGTGGATTTGAAGTGCTGGTGTTCCGGTTTAGAAGCCCAGTAAGTAAGTCACTATGCCACCAGCGGTGCAGGTAAAGGTAAAAGTTGAACTTGTCTTCTCCAGCCTGGCACACAAATTAGTAAACAGAGGATTTCCTATTAAAGGAGGTGGCATCTGTGGAGAAAGGTCACTAGGTCCAGGGATTCTCCAATGTCTCTGTTTTTCTTGATACATCTATATTCACACCTGGAGGCTTATTAATTTTGAGGATAGAAACTTCAGTAACCCTGCCCAACTCATTTTGTACTTTCTCTCTGAGGTCCACTGAGAACTGAGCAGGGCTTGATGTTTCCACTCAACAAGTGGATCTACGTAGGCTACCTCTTAACAGGAAAAATCTATTGCTTTAAAGAGAAGAGAGCTTGCTTGACTGTGGATTCCTGCCAAAATCAGAATCACCTAGATGCACTCCACATCTTGTATTACATGTTTTGGTGAATTTCCCAAGAAATAGGAGCTGCAGGAGTAGTAGTGTGATTTGAAAGCAAAGGCTCAGAGCTCTGTTCTTATTCTGCGCACCTGTATGCATCCCGATGAACACTGGAGGGCACCCTTGTGCTGTTATAGGCTGGGAGTTGTGGGTGTAAGTTTAAGCTGTAATAATTGTGTAGGATGCAGAGAATTTTGTCTAGTCTCCCGAGGAACTGATCAGATGGTATTTTTGGAGCCTGGGATGGGTTAGAGGACACGATGAAGAAGATTAGATTCCTATCAGAAATTCAGATAATGGCAAACTTAGCTTTTTAGGCAGAACTCACTCGGATATGGGCCTGAGACATTAAAGAAGCCAATCAAGTGGAAGACACACTTGTAACTGTCATCTATATGCAGATTTTTTGAATCTGTATTTCTAGATTTTTCTTCTGTCCTTCAGATACATATTCAATTGCTATTGGATTTATACTCACCTGAATATCCCTTGGACAACTTAAACTGAAAGTGTCCAAATTGTAATCCCTCCCTCTTACTTTCCTTGTTACCCATTCACTTTACACTCCCATTCCACCTACCATAACCCTTGTCTCCTTCACAAATATGTTCGTTTCCAAGTATTCTCTATCTCAATAAATAGTCCCACCTTACTCAAGTGACAAAACAGATGGTATCATCTTTGATATGCTCTTTCACCAAACTAGTTACATTGTCTTCTTTCTCATCCCATAACCCTGTCTTGTTCACTCTCTCATTTAAGTATCTAACCTACTCAATTTGCCAAATTACCCACTGTCTCTGATCATACATCCCACCTATGTTTTTAATAGCTTTATAGACAATCTCCTTGCACCCAGTGTTAATACGTTTCATTTATTTTTCATTTGGCAACCAGGATCTGTAATTGAAATCAATCCATGTCACATCTATGCTTAATACCCTCTAATAGATCTTCTTAGCTGTCTGGTTAATGTTTAAATGCCTTTGCATTGGATTCGATCATGGGTATTCTTGGACCATCTGTTGCGTGCTGTGTAGAAAATAAGAGAATAGCGGATGAACTCACAAATAAAATGTGCAGTGTCTGCTCTCAGGAAGCTTAGTTATAGAATCATACTGTTCCTGGAGTTTACAGTATAGTGCCATAGAAGGCCATTCATGATCTGGGGCCGGATCACTGCTGAAGATTCTTACCTGTTGCTATTACCTTTTAACGAGTGGTTCTTAACCTTCCAAATGCTGTGAACCTTTAATACAGTTCCTCATGTTGCGGTGACCCCCAGCTATACAAGTATTTTCATTGCTACTTCATAGCTGGAATTTTGCTATTGTTATGAATCGGATGGTCACTGTGAAAGGGTCATTTGGCCCCCAAATGGGTCACGGCCCACAGGTTGAGAACTGCTGCTTTATATTCTACAGTCCAGCCAAGCAGAGATAATTGTAGTTAGCACAGGCCTCTCTTTTATACCTATTGTCCTTTGGATCCAAAATCCCAAACCAACCTCAGTGCTATTGAGTTGATGCTGACTCACAGTGACCCTATAGAACAAGGTAGAACTCTTTACCAGAGGAGAAATCTGTTTTTCTCTTGAGGAGTGTGGTGGTTAGTAGCCTAATTTTTAACCACTGTTCTATCAAGACCTCAAAACGTTTCCAATATCTGCCACCTCTTTTTCACTAGGAGCAATCTTATTTATCCTTCAAAACTCATTAAAGATATTGAGTCTTCAAACCAGCTGTTCACAATTTAAGCTCTGATACCATTCCCTCCTTTGGCTTCAGATTATATGATTTCCAATCCTTGGATCACGCAGGTTGGTATGCCCCTTCCATGTGGATTTAGTTCGTATTTCACTTAGAGAGCTGCTTGTTTGAAGACAAGCCTTTAAGACCCCAAACTCTATTCTTTGTGATAGGCAGGCACCATATAGTTTCATTTGGTTTGCAGAAGACTATGGATGACAGTACCAGGAGTTCTGGTGACATAGTGGTTATGTGTTCAGTTGTGACTCTCTAGGTCAGATGTTCGAAACTACCAGCCAGTCACTCCATGGGAGAAAGACAGGGTTTTCTACTTCCATCAACAGGTATAGTCTTAGAAAGCCAGTTCTGTGAGGCTCGCTATGCCATTGACTTATGGCAGTTAGTTTTTGGATGGATGACATTGGAAGCCCAAAATCCTTTGCAGAGTCCACTAATAGATTAAGCCTCTGGTGAGTCCCCTCTGACCAGGAATGTGAATAGCCTTGTTATCAGATAGAGTGCAGGGGAAGGTGGATTGTGGCAGATATAGTTAGGTTAAAATATAACACCTTATCATTTGATCTCTCTTTTGATCCATTCTAAAGTTGTTCTAGGTTTTATTATTCTCTGTTTCTTTCTGATTGAGGTTTTAAAGTAATTCTGTTACTGTTGTTAGCTGTTTTGTTTCTTTGTTTTTCAGTATAAGACATCCAGGATGGATGGATCTATAGGGACAGCAATGGGATTAATGGTTTCTTTGGGGTATGATAGGGGAGTATGGGGGCAGGAGAGGGGGAGTGGGAGGCTCATAACAAAGAGTAAGGAAAGAAGAACCAGTTCTGAAATTGATTGTGGTAATGATTATACAACAGTTCTTTATATGAAGTGTAGGATGTGTGTATTATGTCACAATAAAACTTAGCAAAATATATCAAATCTTGGCAGAATTCTTCTTTGGTTAACCAAGCCTGTGCTCTATGTCAATAAACTAGAATAGAACCTTACATTTACTTCTAATAATTTTTTTCACATTGTAATTATTTACTTGTTTGTGTCCTTTTTTGTAAGGATCCATCACACAAAGAGATCTCACCCCTAGAGTGCAAGCAGAGGGACACATTAAGCACTTAATGTTTGTAGACTCTTACATATTTGTTGCTGCTAATGTTTGGTCTTATCTGTTGCAAGATTTTAGCCCAATTGTCATTTGTGGTCCTTTGTTCAGTGTCTTTAATTTTTGCTATTTTAAACATCAAAGTCCCTTAGATATGCAAAATCTCTAGGAAAAGACCAATACACCATTGAGGTGGCAGTTCATCAGCTTGCCTTTTAGCCTTCCCTGCTAGGGACGCTTTGCCCATTCATTAGACAATGAACTGGGATGGCCCAGGACTGGCAAACGGCTACTCCCTCCCCTCTGAGTTTTTGGACCATCATTTGGGGACCCAGTTATTCTTGATTTCTACTTTCAAGGGGATATGTAGTCACTCCTTGAACTCAGAAGACCAAGGGTGAAAGCCACCTTTGTCATTGCAATTGGAGCGTCATACCCTTTGCTTTACATAGTCTTAAAGTTGTCTTTCAGTACTTTATGAATGGCATTCCACATGACTTTCTAGAATTGAGAGAAAGCTTCTGTTTGAATGATTTACCTACTGAAATGACCCTGTATGGCTTCACATGTTCTTCCATTGATCATGATGTTGTCTATTGGTCCAGCTGTAGGGATCTTTATTTTCTTTATGTTGAGATGTAAATCAGTAACAAAGGCTGCATATCAAAGGTTATTAATTAGCCTTTCTCTAGTCCTGATGCAGCATTCTTCTTCATATAACCCAGCGTCTTGGATTATTTGCTAAGTATACTGTTTGAATAAGTGTGGTGAAATGATACAACCCTGACACATACCGTTCTTGATTTTAAGCCATGCTCTAACCCATGTTCTGTTGAAATGACTGCCTCTTGATCTGTGTACAGGTTCACCATTAGAGGAACCAATTTCATGTATACCAATAGACGTAAATGTTTTAGTTCACAAATACCTGCATTTCTTGGGTTCAGACACTCAAATGCATTACAATCCTGTCAGCAAATACTTGACGATCCCAGAGTGGAAGAAGTGGAACTCTGGTGGTGTAGTAGGTTACACACTGGGTTCCTAACCTTAAGGTCAGCAATTTGAAATCTCTCTTCGGGAGAAAGGCAAGACGTTTTACTCCTGTAAAGAGTTACAGTCTGGAAAACCCACAAAGGCATTTCTACTCTGTCTTATAGAGTCTCGAAGAGTTGGAATTGACTCGATGGCAGCAAGAGAGAGAACAGAAGAGGTATGTAATTTGATGATTATTAAAGTTTATTTGACTTTGGAACCTAGGAGAGCTATGAAATTCATCCTGGAGTGAGAATAAAGAGTCCTATAGAACCCACTGGTCTAGTGTCTAATTTTCTAGTTCTTAGTCATAGTTATTTTCTGCTCGCACAAGCATGCAAACACACAAATAAATATACACGTGAATAGCAAAAACACAGTCACAAGGCTATGCACAAATTGTTTACTAGTATGCATAAATGCTTAAAATTTATCATTATGCTCAGCTGTTTTGCACAGAACACTAGCAGGAGCTAGCTAAGGTGAGGTGAAAATAACTCATGCTGGGAAATTGTTAGGCAGTGATCATCGAGCCTTGCTGGGCTGCAAGGGGAAGAAAACACTGGGGGTGGGAGGAAATCGGTCAAATTTTCTCAGGACTAGAGTGGAGATATTCTTTGCTTTGATTTCTTTTCCTTAACCCTGAGAGTACTCTTGTTTGTGTGGGTGTGTATGTGTGTGTGTTCTTTCTGATTTATAGAACTGTATTCACATTACTAAAAGAGGTTATTTTAGCCTTATATCTCATAAACACTCATATATTTGCTTCATGGTTACTGCTATCATAAATGTCCTTGAAAGCTTCAGGTGTACCTGCTTTTACTCAGACATAAATCCCTGCTCTTTCCATTGTAACCCCACAGATCCTTCGCACCTTAAAAATTAGTTTTATTGGCATATACTTCACATATCATAATAAGAAGTTTTACACAATCGCTACCACATTATATTTCAGAACATTTTCTTCTCATACTCATTGTTCCTAGCTCCCCATTTCCCTCTATCCACCCTTGACGTGTTCCCAGGCAAATAGTAATCCAGTTGCTGTCTCCATAGAGTGACCTCCCCTGTATTTTATATACCAAAACCTTTCAAAACCGAATCAAGGGGGCGGGGGCGGGAGGAAACAAATCAACAACAACGACAAAATAAAACAGAAAATTCCCAAGAGAAAAGAAAGCAGACAATATGAAAAACAAACAAATTTAACAAGGGTCAAAAGGGAAATCAAATGATAAGGTATCACATTTTAAACTCATTGCATCTGCCATACTCAACTTTACAATGCTCTCTGTCTAATAACAGGACTAGTGACATCCCTGGACTATGGCCAGAGAGTATTTACTGGAGGCTTCATCCATGTGTGGATCCTGCAAATGAAATTTGGGCTTCAACGGTCATCCATAGCCTTCTGGAAATTGAGCATTCCTAATTTAAGCTCTGATACCATCACCCAGTCTGATGTGTTTCTTCCATGTGGACTTAGTTGACACCTCACTTAGATGGCTGCTTGTTTGAAGACAGACCTTTAAAACCCCCGATACTATCCTTTCTGATAGCCAGACACCATCTGATTCCTTCACCACTCTTGGCTATAACACTCCTATCTTCAGTGATTTCTTCATGAGGTTGAGCATCCAACAGGGCCATGCCATAAGAACGAATAATTTTTCTTTGATTGTAGCTAGAGTTAATTTCAAGCCCTAAATCTATGAGTCGTATGTGCCCCTGGTTCACTTTAGAGACATAAATGTCATTTTGTGATAGAGAACATTACAACTCATCTCTTTGGGGCATAAGATAATTTTATTGACAGTTTCATTTACTTAGCCAATGCTGGAGAGGGTTCAGAGAGATTAGAACTTATACACGGCTAGTGAGCTTGTAAACATGTACAACCTTTGTGGCAAGCAATCTGGTGCAACCTAAAACAACTGAGAATAGAAATACCATACAACCCATCAATATTTTTGCTGGACATAAACCCCAAAGAAATGACACAAAACATGAGCAGATGTATGTCCTACCAGTTCTCCACAGCACAGTTCATAATAGCAAGCATCTGGAAATAGCCCAAATGCCCAGCAGTAAAAGAATGGCGAAAGACACTCTGGTACAGACACACAATGATACTATGTAACCCTAAAAAACATCGATGTAACCATGAAACACCTCATGACGTGGATGGACCTGGAAACCATTATGTGGAGTGAAGTTAGTCCATAACAACAACAATCAAATATGATATGAGTCCACTACTCTTAAGGATAAACATTAAGAGGAAGGAAGACCTGCACTCAGGCCATGTATTCTTCTAATCCAGTCTGCCAAGCAATGAGATAGAGCCTTGCTAAGGTCCATGAAGCAAATGTCACTCCACTATATCCGCATATGTCTTAAAAACCATGGCAACACAGGAGACCTGACCTCAGCTGAGGTCAGTTTTTCAAGATGGTGGTAGAGGGAGATGACCATACAACATTGCGTTAAGGTCACCCCAAAACAACAGACACTCCTACAAGAATGATAAGCAAACCTCATTGGAAATTCAAGTCAACATGGGAGTGGGGCATGTATGTCTCAGAGAATGTGATTGCATTTCTGATGATGGGTAAATTGGGAGGAGCAACCTCCCATTGCTAAAAAAAAAAAAAACCCTCAATAATATTTATTTAGAACCCAAGGGGAGAATATGCCATGTTTTATGCTCACAATTGGACACTTAAAAATCACTTTATTGGGGGCTCATACAATGCTGATCACAATCCATACATCCATCCATTGTGTCAAGCACATTTGTCCACTTGTTGCCACCATCATTCTCAAAACAATTGGACACTTTTGATATACGTTCCAGCCCTTGGTGACCTAGGTCATGTGCTATAGACTACTGGGACCCTCACACCTTTCAAAGTTCTTCACCTTGTGAATTGTTTTTAATGTATGAGAGTAGCCTGGTGACTTTTTTTTTGACTGTGGTCCTTATCTCTCTCTTTTTAAAACTTAAACTTTATTTATATATTTTTTATTTTTTCCTTTTTGCTGTGGAATGTAACACTCATCCACAAAAGCACATTTTATGTGGATGCACGGCACATCTCTTCAAATCGAGTAAGTAATGGGACCCCAGTAAAACCGCCACACAGGAAGTTCGTTGTTTCCAGGACTTTCCTCAATTTCCCATTTCCTCGATCTTGTTGCAGTCTTTAAAGTCTTATCCTTGGGCGTGCAAACCATTTTTATTTTTCTTGCTTTTCCTTTACAATAATGGTGTTGTATTAGTCTGGGTACTTTAGAGAAACAAATCCAGAGAAACTCATGCATAAGAGAGAGTCTTATATAAAGGTTAAGTGTTCATTAAGAAAACATCCCAACCTAGTTATGCCGAAGCCCACAAGTCCAACATTAACCCATATGTCCAACACCAATCCACACAGTCCTTCTCCATCTCTTAAAACAGACACAATGATGCCGACTGCAGGAGGAAAGCCGAATCAGTGAATATGTAAGCATCTCAGCACTGGCAGGGGTCTCCACATGGCTGCTCCAGCACCCAGGGCTGCATCGGGGTAGGTCCATGTGGCTTCTCCTT
>NW_022103917.1:13408963-13422749 GCF_000313985.2 Echinops telfairi
TCGGGTCTCTTGCTTTGTGATGGTCAGACCAGGGTGCAGCTGCCTTAGCAGTTCCCTGCTTCAGCTGGCAAGGCTCACTTCCTGCAAGACATCCCAAGGAGAAGCCACATGGACCTACTCCGATGCAGCCCAGAGTACTGGAGCAGCTGTGTGGAGACCCTTGTCAGTGCTGAGATACTTACATGGAGCAGCCGTGTGGAGACCCCTGCCAGCGCTGAGATACTTACACATTCACTGATTCGGCTTTCCTCCTGCAGTCGGCATCATAGTGCGTGTTTTGTGAGATGGAGGAGGACTTTGTGCTTTGGTGTCAGCCGCATGGGTTAATGTTGGACTTGTGGGCTTGGGCAGCACTGGGTTGTGATGTTTGCTTGATGTGCACTTAACCTTTATCTAAGACTCTCTCTTATACATGAGTTTCTCTGGATTTGTTTCTCTCATGTACCCAGACTAACTCACCCATTTAAGCATCAGTGTAAGAGAAGTATGAGTATGCGGAATGCTATGAAATCCATTCCTGGCTTGGAGAAGGAATTACTGTAAAACATCTGACTGAATGAGAACACTGTAAAGAGAAGCCAACAAAGTCTTCCTGGAGCTACGAGTAGCTCAGGCACACAGGACTAATGCTGAAGATTTTTTAGAAAATGCATGACATTTTCACAAATTGTTTTGTGCCTTTCATATTACCACTCAAAGTTGAACCTTTTAATTCTTTGCCATTCACTTGGCTCTGACTCGTAGTGATGCTGCTGTTGTTAGATGCCGTCGAGTCCGTTCTGAGTCAGATCAACCCTGTGCATAGCCGGACAAACACCATGTGCTCCTGGGCCACCCTCGCAATTGTTCTTATGCTTGAGCCCACTGTTGCCGCCACGGTGTCCATCCAGCTCGTCAAGGAGCTCTCTCTTTTGCACTGTCAGTCCACTGTACCAAGCATAGTGTCCTTCTTCAGGGACTAGTCTCTCCTGATAACATGTTTCAGGTATATGAAACGAAGCCCCACTGTCCTTGCCCTTATGGAGCTTTCTGGTTGCACCCCTTCCAAGACAGATTTGTTTGTTATTTTGGTAGTCCCTGGTATTTCAGTATTCTTCTCCAGCACCACAATGAAAATCCATTGATTCTTCTTCAGTCTTCCTTACTCAACGTCTAACTTTCACATGCATGTGAGGCAAATGAAGATACCATGGCTCAGACCAGGCACACTTTAGTCTTAAAAGTAACACGCTTGCTTTTCAATACTCAAAAGAGATCTTGAGCAGCTAATATAATGCATCTTTTAATCTCTTGACAGATGCTTCCCTGAGCATTGATTTTAGAACCAAGCAAGACAAAATCCTTGACAACTTCAACCTTTTATCCATTTCTCACGATGTTATCTCTTGGTCCAGTTGAGAGGATTTGGGGCTTCTTTATACTGAGTTGTAATCCATATTGAAGACTTCAATCTTGGCTCTTCACTAGCAAGTGCTTCAACTCCTCAGCAATCAAGGTTGGGTCATCCACATAGTGCAGGTTGTTAATAAACCTTCCTCCAATCCTGATGCCACATTCTTCTTCATATAAGCCAGTTTGTTCGATGATTTGCTCAGCAGACAGATCGAATAAATATGGTGAGAGGGTACAACCATGACCTGCACCTTTCCTGTCTCTTTATCCATGTGCATGTTTCACAGCAGCACGATGACGTGTTCTGGCATTCCCATCCCTCTCAAGCTGCTACATTTCTCATTAAACACAAATAATTCATCTATTTCCTCTACGTCCATAGCATCCAGTTGCTCTCTTCTAGCACGCTCTCAGTCTTTACACACATGGGCTGGGTCCTAGTTTCTTGTTATCAAAAAGGATGACAGGGAGGGGTAGGATTTTTGGTTAAAAACAATCATGCGAATGTTTGGAAGACAGCTCTGAATTGTAAGACATGATTAAGGATGTCAATTAGGGGCCAGAATAGCTTGGATTTATAAATTAAGTATTCGGTGCCCTTTCTTCATTCTTCATAAAATAGAGTGGCTTTGGAGTAGAGGGCCATTTCAACTACATCTCAGAAAAGGGAATAGAGCCAGAGATGACTGGAAATTGACCAGTGAAGCTGAGTACTTAGAAAATTGTGTGCAAAGTGTAGTCCTCAAAGAAGATTATTTGGAAGGATACACGAGCACGTTGCAGTATGCTTACATAAAAGGGAATGGATCCATTAGGGTTGACAGGATTTATATGCAAGAGAGAATAGAAGTCCAACATATAAAATTAAAGATAACACTTTTTTCATGACCATTCAATGGTAATAGCTGAAATTAATTTCTGAAAAGCTTAGAAATTTGACCAAGGTAAATGGAGGATGAGCAAATTCCCCAAGTAAGGGAAGGCATTGAAAACTATGAGGAGCAGTCAACGGGAGAGCAGCCTAGCTTTCATTTCAAGCTGCCAGCAAGGATTGGTACAGATGAAAAATAATTTGAAGAAAGCTCTCAAGAAGTGAAGCCAAAAGCTTTGAAGAGAAAAATAGACATTTTCAATTTTAGAACAAACTAATTGAGGGCAAGAAAAAGAACAAATAAATTAGGACAGAGATAGGGAAAAATATCAAAGAGCAAATGACAAAGACCTGCAATGGAGCGTCAGGTGAGATGGCAAAGGGAAGTCAAGTTGCTGCTATTTCCTCCTGTAGAGCAAGAGAAGACGGCTGCCAGGTGTTTGGGATATCATAGACCGCCAGGTTAAAGTGACTTCAAGTGAGTAATGAGAGCTCTTTATGGAACTGTAATGCAGAAAAGGACATGGGCTAATCCTGGGGTATGCATAACCCCACAGAACATGACAAAGTGACTCAGCAGTATGAGTGAGCAGCATGAGGAAAATGTTGACGAGAAAACCTGGACCTGCAGCCAGGAGAAATGCGGCACAGTGGCGAATTCTCCAGGTTTTAAAAAAGTCATTGTATTGGGGGCTTGTACAACTCATCGCAATCCATCCGTGCATCCATTGTGTCAAGCACATTTGTTCATTTGTTGCCATCATCATTTTCAAAACATTTACTTTCTACTTGAGCCCCTGGTAGAATTCTCCAGTTTGAGACGGGTTTAGTCTCGGTTTGACGACCAACCCACTGGGTGGTCGTAGATAAATCTTTCTAACTTCCACACATTTCTTGTCTGGATAGTAAATTTAGGTTATTGTGAAGCTTGATTTAAATAGTACTTGTAGAAAGATCTTGAAAATGTGACAGATATTATTAGCCTCAGACCTCTTTGGATGGACTAGGCAAACATTTATGGGTGGGTTCTATAGCATATAGTGTAAGAAGAAAGTGTCAATGTGATATAAAAAAAGAAAGTCAATGATATTTGATCACAGAAAAACTTAGAAACAGGAAGTCACTGACATTGCTAAACAATTTTTAGAAATCTTCCTATTAAGGCTCATGGGGGCATGATTCATGACGCATGAGATGCAGCAGTGTGTTTAAAGAAGTGACAGGTGACTAGTGAGCCCCAGAGATCACGGAAGAAGTCAGAAGGTGTTTATTACCTATAAATAAACACGTTTTGCTTGAACAAAATAAATTTTTATATGCCGTAAAAGGTACTGCTGAGCCAGAAGAAGGGGGTTGTGACATATGAATAAAACACAATTGTGTGACTTCGACCCTTTGTATCATTTTGTGCTCAGTGAGTGTTAGGACAAAAATAATATCTGCCCCTGAGACACTTCATTATAAATGTGGTCAGCTCCCTCTTAGGAAAACCAGGTTGAGTGTAAATGAAATGCCATAGAAAGTGGAAAAGAAAGTGGTAAACTGTGACCCCGGTCTCTCCCAAATCCCCATGACTCCAACTACCTTAGCTCACGTCTTCATTAGGTCCTAGGCTATTGTGCTAGCCTCCTTATCAGTCATAGGTTTTCTACTTTTTCAACCAATTGTCTACATTTCTCCTGCATATTTTACTTGTGTACTGTACAAGCCACCATTTGGCTTTGTCTTTCGCGGCGTTAGTTAGTTTGCAGCTATAGAATCACGTGCAGGCTCCTTACTATAGCATAGAAATCATTCCATAATCTAGCCTATTGCTTTCTTCTGACTTATTACCTTTCACCAAAGACACTTCACACACCTTCTACTTCACTTACGTTGAGTTATTGTTGGCAATATCTGGAAGTACACCAGGCCGGGTTGTGTACTTCTTTATTTGTTCACATTACTTCCACTACAATTGTTTTACCTTATCCCAACAATGAACTGCTAATTTCTGAAGACTCTGCTAAAAACCTGGTCTCTTCTCTTAAATGGTTCCTAACTGGTTAGTTGGAACTGGTCACTATATGCTGTACAAATTCACCTCACAGTATCTGCAGTGTATTTGCTCCGCAACTCCAAGGTGAGCCTTTCAAAGATAGAAAATATGTTTAGCTTACTTGGATCTGCATAGCTAAATACAGTAACATTCTTTTGCATTGTGAGTGACTTATATATAGAAGCCAGTTATTATTTTGTAGTTCCTAGACCAGCTTGATGATTAGATTTCCTCATAAGCTTGTAAGCGTATGGGAATGGTTTCAGAGATTCTCTTGGTAGACGTTTCATTTTTTTGAGTAATAACCCCTTTATCAGTGCCTATGTTTTTAGAATCCTAAATGGGGACTCAAAATCCATCTTCTAATAAATAGACTTAAAAAAAGTGTTCAAGGACATGTAGAATTATTTCTACTAGATTGATGTCCTAAATAGGTGTTACTGAGCTGCCCTTAGAATGCAGCCACCCTATCTCAGTGGGGAAAATGTGTTCTGTGTTCCAAGCTGATGATTGAAGGCTTAAGCTTTGGACATAACTCATTCCTAATTCGAGGGTTGTCTCTACTTAAAATTCGTAGCGTAGGTCAGGAACTGGAATAGGAGTCAATCAGATTAAGAGCAAAGCTATAAAAATGAAAATCAAAGGGGCAATGTGGTATTATTGCATTTCTAAAATTAGACCATGGGCTCTTCAGGCTCCTCATTGTACACTCTGGGGGGGAAGACACATAAAGCAAATAAAATATAAAGAACAAATCTATCAGAAGGCAGCAATAATAGCTAACATTTGTTGGGTATTTGCTAAGTGCCACAAACTGTTCTAAGCACTTTATCTGAATTGTCAATTTAATATGTCCAATTATTCTATAAAACCCAAAGCAAGCACATCCATTACCACTGAGTCAATTCTGGCCCATAGCCACACTGTGTGTTAGATGCTGTTGAGTTGGCTCTGTCTCAAAGTAACCCTATGTACAGCAGAATGTAACACTGCCTGGTTCTGGCCCAACCTCACAATTCGTATCTTTATTGCAGTCATCTTGTCCAGGGCCTTTTTCTCTGTCACTGACCCTCTACCAAGAATGATGTCTTTTTCCAGGGACCAGTCTCTCCTGATTGCATGTCCAAAGTGCACAAGATGAATCCTCAGCATCTGTACCTTTAAGGATCATTCTGAGTGTACTTCCTCTAAAGTAGATTTCTTTGTTCTTCTGGTAGTCCATGGTACTTTCAATATTCTTATCCAACATCATATGAGGGCGTACCCCCCCAAACTGGAAGAAGTGGAGATTTCATCATATGCAATTTTCTGGCTAGAAAGGAATTGAGCAACTCACTCTGAGTTAGTGCACCCAGTGGTGTCACTTGGGAAGGTTCTCTCTGGTCACACTGAATTTTTTCATAAATGCAGTTTCTCTCAAACCTTGTTTTTTTGGTGATGGCCGATTTAGGAGAACAGTGTGTGGCTGGGAAATTGTGTTTCCTGCTCGGGAAAAATGCCACAGAAACTGCTGTGATGTTGAACACAACTTACAAGGATGGAACTATGGGAAACACTTGTGTAAAGTGGTTTTCTAATTTTAAAAAAGGTGAAATGTTGATTGATGACAAACCTCATTCTGGACGTCCATCAACTTCCCAAACAGACAAAAATGTTGAGTCATAGTGCATCTGGAGTTCTTTCCTCTAGGTCAGACTGCTAATCCAGCTTTCTATTTAGTAGTTATGAAAAGATAGCGTAACAGTGTGTGGCCAAAAAGGCCTGATTTGTGGCAGAAGGGGGACTGGTTTTGCCCCCATGATGATGCACC
The DNA here is from genome assembly GCF_000313985.2 of Echinops telfairi. Taxonomy (NCBI): domain Eukaryota; kingdom Metazoa; phylum Chordata; class Mammalia; order Afrosoricida; family Tenrecidae; genus Echinops; species Echinops telfairi. The sequence goes on from NW_022103917.1 coordinate 13,415,075, forward strand.
TGCTCATGCAGCCATCTCAGTGCACCATCTTTTGGGGGCAAAAAAAAGCATGCCTCTCTTACCCCAAACACCTGATTCACCTGACCTTGCTCCGTGCGACTTCTTTTTGTTTCCACGAATGAAAGGACAGCGATTTGACAACATAGAAGAGGTGAAGAAAAAAATGAGGGAGATGCTGTAAGCCTTCCAAACAGATGAGTTTGAAAAATGTTTACAAGAATGGAATCACAGGTTTGACAAATGTATTAAATGGAATGGAGAGTACTTTGAAGGTGATAGGTTGTTTTTTTAAAAATTAAATACATTGCTTTGAAAAAAATTCCATTTTGGGGGGGTACCCCCTCATAATTCATTAATCATTGTCAGTTTGCACATTCATATGCGGCAATTAAAAATATCATGGTGTGGGTCAGGTGTACTTTTGTCCTCATATTGACGTCTTTGTTCTTTAACACAGAAAGAGGTCTCATGCAACAGATTGTTTTTTTTTAGTAAAACCCCCTTCTATTATGACCCCAATTCTATCTTAAAAATCTGGCTAGACCAGAGGATGTACATTGGTACAGATAGCAACTGGAAACACAGGGAATCCAGGACAGATGATTCCTTTGGGACCAGTGGTGAGAGTGGCGATACCTGGAGGGTGGAGGGTAGGTGGGGTAGAAAGGGGGAACAGATTATAAGGATCTACATATAACCTCCTCCCTGGGGGACTGGCAACAAAAAAGTGGGTGACGGGAGATATCGGACAGTGTAAGATATGACAAAATAATAATAATTTATAAATTATCAAGAGTTCATGAGGGAGGGGGAGCAGGGAGGGAGGGGGGAAATGAGGAGCTGATATCAAGGGCTCAGGTAGAAAGCAAATACTTTGAGAATGATGATGGCAACAAATGTACAGATGTGCTTGACACAATGGATGGATGTATGGATTGTAATAAGAATTGTACGAGCCCTCAATACAATGATTTAAAAATTTTGTATTTGAAAACCCTCAAAAAAAACCCCTCTATCAACGTTTTTAGAATGCTAAATGGGGCCTCAAAGTTCACCTTCTAATAAATACAGAAAATAATTGTTCAAGGAAGCCTAGAGTTATTCGTACTAGAATTATGTCTTAAATAGGTGTTGCTGAGTGGGGCGTAGAATGCAACCACCTTATCTCTGTGGGAAAATGCATTTTGAGTTCTAAGCTGATAATTGAAGAGTTTACCTTCGGGCACGATTCATTTCTCCGTTTGGGTTGGGTCTACTTACAAGTCAAAGCATATAGGCCAGGGATTAAAATGTGATATGTAATTTGATTGCTTGACTGCTGCTTTCATGAGTGTTGATTATAGATCCAAGTAAAGTGAAATCCTCAATGGTTTCAATGCTTTTTTCCCCATTTATCATGATATTTTCTATTGGCCTGATTGTGACATATTGTTTCAGTCTTTGACCTATATCAGCAAATAATTCAAGCTTTCTTCACTTTCAGTAAGCAAATTGTATCATCTGTATATCACAAAAATTGTTAATGAGCCTTCCTCTAATCCTCATGCTGCGTTCTTCCTCATATAGTCCAGTTTCTAGGATTATTTTCTCAGCATAGAGATTGAATAAGTATAGTGAGCTAATACAACCCCGACACACATTTTTACTGACTTTAAACCATGTATTTTCCCCTTGATCTGTTTAAATAACGGCCTCTTGTTCTATGTACAAGTTCTGCATGAAACCAATAAAGTGATCTGAAATTGCCATTCTTTGCAATGTTCTTGATAGTTTTTTATGATATACACAGTTGAATACTTTTCCATAGTCAATAAAACAGAAGTAAAACTCCCTCTGGTATTCTTTGTTTTCAGCCCCAATCCATCTAATACGAGCAATGGTCTATATCCCTCATTCCATATTCACTTCTGAATCTGGCTTGAATTTCTAGCAGGTCTATGTCGATGCACTGCTGCAACTATTTTTGAATTTTATTCAGCCACATTTTCCATGCATGTGCTATTAATGCTTTGGTTTAGATAATTTTCAAATTCTGGTGAGTTGGAATGGCCGTAAGTCAATTGGTCAGATTAGGGTTTCTAGTACTGCGTTTTTGGGAAACATTTCAATGGCACCTCATTAATTCCTGGAGCCTTGCTTGTTGGTCATGCCTTTAGTAAAGCTTGGACTTCTTTCAATACCATAGGCGCTTGATAAACCCTGTAGGCCTCATAAGGTTTCTGAGAGTGTGACTCATTATAGACAAAGGCTGGCACATCTTTCTCCGGCAGAGTGCATGATCTAGTCAAACTACTGACCTTTAGCAGTCAATGCGGAACCATGACACATCTGCCGTCAAGTTGATTTCAGCTTATCAGGACCCTACAGGACAGAGGAGAACTGCCCCTGTAGGTTTCCGAGACGATAATTATTTTTTTGAGCGTGAAAATTCTCATCTGTCTCCCTTGGAGAGGCAGGTGGTTTCAAACTGCGGCTCTTGTGGTTAGCAGCCCAACCTGTAACCCATTATGTTAACAGGGCTCCATCCTCTTGATGTGGAACCCTTGAAATCCAAAGTGAAGACTTCTTTTTTGACCCCTACCAGTACATGCCAGCTCATTCTCACTACGCTTTCGTATCTCTTATTTTAACCCTGGTTATCAATGTGGTAAGCAGAAGAGAAGGTGGGACACAATATTTAGGGGGACTTGGGGTCTATATAACTTTTCTCACGGGTAGTAAACTTACTACTTCCATCAACCCCTCTTCTTTGTAGTTTACTCTTCCCATCTCCCAGGCAGCTATTTTGTCCCCTCAAATAAATTCATTGCTAATATCAGCTTATCAAAATATACCACACCCATGCGGTAGAGTCAATATTGACTCATTGTGACCTCATAGAATAGAGTATCATTGCCCCAAAGGGATTTTAAGGCTGTCATCTTTCTCCTGCAAGTGATGGGTGGATTCAAACCGTCAAGCTTTTTGTTAACAGCCAAGTGCTCAACTACTTTGGCACCCAGGGATCCTACACAATAAGAAGGTTACTATTATTATCTTTATTTTATGGATGGGGCAATTGATACATAAATATTTGAGGAACTTGCCAAAAATCCTATAAGTAATAAGTGGCAGGGCTTCAATTGTATCCCAAGCTTTCTGATTCCATTACCTACAATTTCTGACCTTCTTAATATCAAGGAACACTGAATCAGAAGAAAATGTGTATGGAAAAATGGACTAGTTTGGATCAACTGTCATTTTGCATTGATTTTGCCTTTTAGTTATAGGCAGAAAATCCTCACAATCAGAGAATAAGTTTCACACCCCATTTGCTTATGGTGCCTACTAAAAAAGACTTCTGGAAGAGATCATTTTGAAAAAACAAATTCTGTTTATGATTTAAACAGAAAGTATCAGGAAAATAGCAAAAAGCTGTCTGAGATGAGGTAAAGACACAAGGCGAGAAAATATTGGGAGCAGAATGAAGAGGCCAGGAGAAGACAGAAAGTTTGAAGAGCAAGATCTATTTCCCTTTTGTGTGTGCAAAGGCCAAAGGGTCCTGGAGTCAACTGGTCAGTCGAGTCAAGCAAAAGAATCCATGAGTTATCAAGCTACAGAGTGCACCATAAATGATAGCTGTCAACATATTGCATGTTATTAAATTGTGAAGGGGAAAATTAATTATAGTCTTGGCTATGAAGACTCTTGGAGGGAGCAGATATGCTAACACTCCTAAATGTGTACAGAAATGGGGCAGAAGGGGCCAGTGTGTTGCTAACTTATATTACGGAAGAGAAGGGACAGGAAAAGGAGAAGGCAAAAGGATATCAATTTTTGCTTCAGGTTTTTCATAAGAAATTGATATGATGGAAATTTAATGTTTGTAGAAACAATGTTGCTTGAGAAAAGATTTATTAATATGTATAATACTTAAAACTAAGAAATTATAAGTACAAATTACAATAATTTATTTCAAAATACTTTAAAAAGGATAATGTGCTTGCCAAAGATATTCTAAAAATTTTATTACCAATAGTTTTATTGGCACATAATTCACATAACATCCAATTGAATAGTTAAATTGTTCGATCCCATCAAGGGGAGTTGCACAATCACCACTACATCTATCAAAAGATACTTCTCATCACAAAATTTTATCACCTACATGTGGGAATTGGGAGTCCATTTATCCATTAGCTTCACATTGAGACCGAAAATTTGATGTGCGGAGCAAATCCCATTCTATAGTTGTATAACCAATATCTTGTGTATTAATTTTGTTCACCATACTCACAGAATTTTTGTCATTATTATTTGTTTTAAATGACACAAATTAAAATGATGAGTCGTTTTCATTCTTTTTTCCTTGAACATTGGAGAAATGTAAAGAGCGCCATTGGGATTTCCCCTTCCTTTGACTAATTTCATAAGTGCACCTTTTATATCCTTGTTTCTCAGGGTGTAGATGAGGGGATTTAACATGGGGGTTACTGCCCCATAGAATATTGAGAAGACTTTGTCCTCATCCTGGGACTCCTTTGACTGAGGCTTCAAATACATGTAGATGGCTGTCCCATAAAAGATGGTCACTACAGTCAGATGGGAGCCACAGGTAGAAAAAGCTTTGAGCCTGGGTCTCTATAGAGCAGATCTTCAGCACAGCAACCACAACACAAAAGTAGGACATGAGAATGAAGGTGAAGGGCAGGGGCAAGGTGAATGCACTTATAACCAGACCAAATGGGGTATCTGAACAGATGAGCTTTAACAATGCCTGGATCTCACATGTAAAATGGTTGATAACATTGTGTCCATATTAATGAGCTGGAATCACAGTAATTGGTGTGATTGCCACTAAGAAGAAACTGTTCCAAACTCCTAAAGCCATACCCTGTTGCTCATGATGATGGTGTGGTGCAGGGGATTGGAGGTTGCAACAAATGTGCCATAAGCCATGACAGCAAGGAGGAGACACCCAGTCATCCCCAGAAAAAGGATGTGGTCATCTGAGCATAACAGCCTGTAATAGGAGATGGTGGGAAAATCTCTGAAGCATTGGGTTCAGACGTTTGGCTCCCAGCTGGTTGAGTAACAGATATCCAGGAATGACAAGTTCCTAAGAAAATTGCATGGGTGTATGAAGTCAAGAATACCATCTGACTACAACAATAATGAGGCTGTTTCCAACTACTGTGACCAGGTAGAAGAACAAGAGTCCCAAGAAGAAGGTGGCCTGGATTTGAGGCTGTTCGGAAAACCCAACAAGGATGATTTCAGTCACCCCAGAAATAGTATTGTATTTTAAACTGTGCATTTAGTCATCTCAGGTACTGGAAGAGTAGGCAAAATATAATGTCATCTACATGAGGAAATCGAGGGGAAATATTTTATGAAGCTGTTAGAATGCATGCTCTGGAGATCTGAGTAATTGTGTAATCTTTGTCTTACTGGATTATGCTCTGTAACACAAGAACCCGATGATAAGACTATAACTTCTCTTTACTTTTCTGTTTTGTAGAACCTTACATAATCCGGAAGATTGATTAAGCCATTTAGACATTTAGAGTTGAAATGATGGTATTTATATCTAGTCAAGTGAGACATCTGGTTTCTGGTCAAATAAGACAGACATTAACATGGGGTTAAACAGAATTTACAGTCTCATGAGAGGGAATAGCTAAGTGATTGATTTTACCCTTGGCAAATGTAGAGATAAATGTGACATATCTCCCCATCAAAATATGGGTTTGCTAATTTTGTTTAGTTGTTTGACCAACTTATTTCTAAATTTAAGCTCAAGAGTTCAGTTGTGAATGCTTGAAATATGTTCTTGGTTTCCATTAAAAAAATCTCATAATAGAACTAACTACTTAAAGATGATAAATCAGAAAGTGTGTAAGTAGCTAAGGCAATCAGTCAACTCAATGGAAAAATGCCACCAGTCAAATTGGTGTGAATCAACCAAACGATTGACGGATTTACTGAAATATTACTCTGTGCTTAATTGTTCTGACATTTATTCTTAGTTGACAGGAGATCCTATTCTCTCTCTATCATTCCAAACAAGAGCTAAAATGGTCAGAGAAAAGTCTTATTAGATAAGAATTTATAGTAGCACAATAAATTGTGAAGAGGGACCATTTAAACTTGGGAATGAATGTTTTCAGAAATGTTAACAAAAAAACTGAGCCCTGTCAATCTTGGATGATTTGGTAAGATGTGAAATAGATAATTCACTGATGTCTTTAGAATTTCTTGTATTAGTGCTGGAGCTATTGGGGTATAGTGAGTTACACATCGGGCTGCTAACCACAAGGTCAGCAGTTCGAACCCACCATCTGCTACACAGGTCAAAGATGAGGCTTTCTGCTCCTGTGAAGATTTACAGCCTCAGAAACCCACAGGAACAGTTCTATGCTATTAATAGGGTCATTGTGGGTTGGAACTAATTTGATGTCAATCAATGTTAGTGCTACATATAATTGAGCAATTCTTTATACCCAAATTGGAGGCTACTATAATACAGAAAGTAAACAGGAGTGCCAACTGGATCTAAGTCCGAAGTCAGTTTCATTATATATGAAGGGGAATATCACCTAACCTTTTCCAGCATTGCTTCAAGAATTAGGTGGGTTAATTTCTATAACATGCATATCCCAGTCCCTGCTACTTTTATAGGCACCCAATAAATGTTAGTTCTCTTCCTGCATTCACGTCCAATGTAGACTTTTCCTTCAGCTCAGATTTCATCCTTGTGAACATGTGCCAAAATGTCATTTCATCCTACTTTTCTTTGTGAGGTTATCACATTACCAGAAACAATACAATCTGAAGTTTTCGGCTTGAGTAACAACTAAAGAAAGTTTGACTGTGTAAATCATTAAAATTTGTTCCTGATGGTAGGCGGGAAAGACACATAAAGAAATGAAAATTACTCACTGACTTCAGGCTGGAGGACAGCTACAGAGAAGTGCACCTCATTCATAACAGAAGCAGTTTGCAGTTGGAGACACCCCCACAAATGACTAATCTTCAAGAAGAAATTTGATTCCTTCAACTGCAAGGCAAAGGAGTTTAACATAGCAGCTGTGGTGATCAATCTTCCTATCGGTTGTGGTTATAAAAGCTGGAAAATCTTGAGTTAACTGTGCTGGTGAATCACACACATTTCTTCTTGTTAAAGATACTTTTCCTTTATTTATATAAAGGTGCCTTGTAATAAGGCTACCATGAAATGTCAGTGTCCAAAAATCAATAAAAGAAAATTCATTTTCTAGTATACATAATAATAACCTAGATGTCAGTTCACAACAAGCTGATATTTCTTCTTGTAGTGTCCAAAATTCTGTTACTTTGTTTCTAGCCACAGAAAAATGAATTGAAGATATATCATTTTTAAAGACACTGAGATATTTTCCAGGGGTTCTTTTACAGAATTTAGGAGTAAGGTTGAGTGCACATTTGGGGATCTGCAAATTCTTTGAATGTAGTGGTCATACCTAAGTCATTTGTTTTTTCAGACACTCTACCTTACAGAGAGGAAGCATGAAAGATGGACTCTTTTTTTTCTTAATCGTTTTATTTATTTTTTATTTTTTAAAACATTTTATTAGGGGCTCATACAACTGTTATTGCAATCCATACACACATCAATTGTATAAAGCGCATTTGTACATCATTCTCAAAACATTTT
>NW_022103917.1:13425937-13434545 GCF_000313985.2 Echinops telfairi
CCTATTTCTGATAGCCTATGTATTCCCTGTGCCAAAGTTCTCAAGTTGGTCCCAATTCCCTCAGTGATGGCCCTAATCGTTTGGGGTTTAACTTCAAGGCCTGTGATCCACCTTGAATTTATTCTTGTGCATGGAGTAAGATAAGGGTCTTGCTTCATTTTTTTGCAGGTAGATCTCCATTTTTTGCAGCACCACTTGTTAAAAAGGGCATCACCTTCCCATTTGATATTTTTGGGGCCCTTATCAAAGATCAGTTGTCTGTATGTTGATGATTTTATTTACTGCACAAGACCTCTTGAGAGTATTGAAAAGCAAGGATGTTACTTTGAGAATTAATGTACTCCTGACCCAAGTCATGGAATTTTCAATAGCCTCATATGCATGTCAAAGTTAGACCTTGAATAAAGAAGATCGAAGGAAAATGGATGCATTTGAATTGTGGTGCTTGAGAAGAATACCGAAAGTACTATGGCCAAGGAAAACACCAAACAAATCTGTCTTGGAAGAAGTAAGGCTAGAGGGCTTCTTAGAGGCAAGAATGGCAAGACTTAGTCTTACATACTTTGGACATGTTGTCAGAAGAAACCAGTCCCTGGAGAAGGACATCATACTTGGTAAAGTGGAAGGGTAGTGACAAAAGAGAGAGGCCTTCAATGAGATGGATTAATACAGTGGCTGCAACAGTAGGCTCAGGCATAGGAATAATTGTGAGCATGGTGCAGGACTGCGCAGTATTTTGTTTTGGTGTGCATAAGGTTGCTTTGGGTTGGAACTGACTTGATGGCACCTAACAAGATCAACAACAAAAACAACACCATTGTGTTGCCTTTAATTCCTCCCAGTATTTCCCTCTGTCTGCATCATTGCTTTTTGCAGACCTTAATCTTTTTATATATTGCCACCCTCTGCACCTAAGTTATGGATCTAATTAGAAATAACATGTGTTCATTAAATAGCATGTGGGGAGAGGAGAGTCCCCAACAAATCATTACAGGTCCGGTAGGCATAATTGTACAGCGATAATAAGTAAAGATTATAGTAAAGTCATAGAGAGCATGAGAGGTAGAGGAGAGATTGGAATAATGGAGTCAGACACATTTCATGGTAGCATGCTCACATCAGTCCCGCTTGGGGTCCTCATGGGGAGAGCCCAGCCATGAGAGCAGGAGAGAGCCTCCACTTTATTGCTAACCAAGGGTTATATCTCATTAGGGGGACATGATTACAGGTAACCACACGTCACAAGAAGGGGCAGTACAATAGGCATACACATCGTAGGAAGGGGATCTATAATAGGCATAAGCGTGACAGGAAGGGATGAGCTAGGGGTGTGCCTATAGGAATGGGAAGGTCTAGGGGTATACATGTGACAAGATGGGTGGACCCTAGATTCATGATGGCAGCCTAACCTTGGTCATCATTGGGTGGGTTTGACCTCTGTGGTGTCTCCTACAAGGAAACAGACAACTACTATCCTTATCAGAAGGGAGTGGGCCCTACTTGTTGTGGGATAAACAGTGGTGTCTGCTTGCTCCAGATGGCTACTCCTGATGATCTCCAAGTGTATAGTCATTCTCAAGCACCTAAGTCTGGCATATATTTGGGGGAGACATCCTTTTGTTTCCCATAATAGCATACATAAATATATATATTTTTTATCTCTGTCCAATGCGATGACTATAGGTGATAATCCATGGGAAACGAGTACACTCAGCGCCTGGATTTGGGTTTATAAATAACATTCTCCAGTGAAAGGAGCCAAAGATCCTTGAGGAAGTTGCTGAAAACACTGGGATAGGAAACACTGAAGATGAGCATAAGAACATCTTTTAGAACCAGAATGCTAAAGACTACTGAAAGAAAGGGTGGGTAGGAAAGAGAGAATATCAAAAGACACGGGAACCAACTAGAAAGAGCTTTTATTAGAGGAAACTCCATTATAAGGGCCTTCTGTACCAATTTACAGCAGGTTTGTGTTTAACAGTGTCTATGTGAGGAGCACTTGAAGCACTTGATGGTGAAGATCAAGGATTACAGCCTTCAGAATTGGTTACAATTCAATGTAAGGAAGACCTAAATCCTCACAAGTAGATTCATAACATCATGATAAATGGAGGGAAAAGTTGACGTTGTCAAGGATTTTGTCTTGCTTGGATCCACAATCCATGTTCATGGAAGCAGTAGTCAAGAGATCATAAGGTGAGTTGCATTGGGTAAATCTGCTGCACAAAACTTCTTTAGAGTATTGAAAATCCAAGGTGTTACTTTGAGAATTAAGGTGTACTTGACTCAAGCCATGGTATTTTCCATGGCCTCATATGTATGTGAAAGTTGGAAACTGAGTACGGAAGACTGAAGAAGAATGATGCATTTGAATAGTGGTGCTGGAGAAGAATATTGAAAATAACTTGGACTGTCAAAAGGACCAACAGATCTATGGTTGAAGAAGTATAGCCAAGTGCTCCTTAGAGGCAAGGATGGTGAGACTTCGTTTTACACAATTTGGGCATGTTGTCAGGAGAGACCAGTCCCCGGAGTTTAATAAAGTAGAGGGACAGCGAAAAAAAGGAAGTCTCTAAAGGAGATGGACTGGTACTGTGGCTCTAATAATGGTCTCAAGCATAGGTATAATTGTGAGGATGGTCCAGGACCAAGACAGTGTCTCATTCTGTTGTGAATAAGGTTGCTATGGGCCAGGAACCAACTTGATGTCCCTTAATAGCAACAGCCCTTTAAATGCACATAACCCTTTATGTTGCACATGCTTTGAAACACCCTCCCTATGAGTTCTCATTATCTAGGCACCTTTTCAACGTTAAAAAATAATCCCCTTTGCTAGCTCTCTCTATATTTCCCCCAGTTTTTCTTACCTGTTTTTGTTTGTCCCAATAGTTTGCATCTGGGTGAGAGTCAAGCAGCATTGCAATGATGTGTACTGGAATTTGGTGATTTTTGTTTTCCACAGAGGTTTTGTAGCTTTGGTAGTCTATATCTTTGACTTGGCAAGAAAATACTGCTGTGCATAAAATATTACTTTCAGTTTTTTCTTTTATCCATTGGGAAGAATATTTTGGTCCATGTGTCCCTTTACTGCCACCATTGAACTCAACTATGTGAAAGTCCCAGTCCCTTGGTTTAAGATTTGAGGAACTGCAGTGCAGAAGGAATTCGTTAGTATATGCTAGCAGAACAGACCTTCATAGCCATTTCTCTAGACGCCATACTCAGTGCTCTTTCCTCTACAATAGAGTTCTCCTAAGAACTCTACAGATCATCAGGCCAGAGTTTCAATGGGAGCTTTACAAGGGAAGTAGCATTTCTACCTTTTTGATTTTCAATATCCCCATTGGGACAATGTCTCCTGGGGACATCCTGAGATAACCTTAGAGAGAATAATGCATTCAATGTACCTGGATGAGAGGCTAGTTTGTTTCTCAATTATTAACTCCATCCCAATTATTAACTTGGTCCCAGTTGTCCCAGGCACAAGTGGCTATTCAAGTAAAGCAAAGATGAGCAGAGTGTCCTTAGTGGTGGGGAGAAGGTCAACTATGCTGGAAAGTGCAAGTAAATAAGCTCCATCTCAAGAGGCAAATGTGACATATACTTTTATTGTTGCTGTCTTTTGCTCTAAAATCACTCTGCTCATTCCTAACATCCTCCAAGGAAACACAGCCTTCAAAATATAGAACTTTGCAATTTACCCAGTAAAATGAATGAAAGAATCTTTTGGGGAAACAAAGTAATTTCTTTTTAGTTCTGCTTGTTTACTTTCCTGTAAGCTCCCAAGATGTCTTGCATGTTAACTGTTAATCACACCATCTGTTCAAACAGTTCTTGAGTCAATAATTTGATTCATACTTTTTTTCTAACAGACTCTTTTTAAGGACAATGTTTATGCCTCTGATATCCTTCATTTAGAAATATAGCATGCGTTATTTTAACTTTTTCATCATTGTAAGCAAACATTGATTCCCTCAATTTTTTTAACTTTGCAGAAAACAGGAGAATATTCTGCATTTAGCCTGTTAACTCTAAGTTTGGAGAGACATGCTGTAGGACAGTGACTGTATGCTTTCTAAAAGGAATGAAGATGAAGACAGGAAGTTGCAGTAAATATTTCTTCTGAGATTGTGAATTTAGGGAAAATGAATATATTCCAAGCATGAAGTCTAAGGAAACAGTCACAGAATGTACATAATGTTTTGGAAGGGGTTAACTATGCTGAGAAGCTCGCTGCACATATCTCATTTCATTTTCTGGAAGCAAAGTCAGGGGGTATAAGGGTCCCTGGGTAGAAGGATCTCAGTACCCCAGCAAGGTCAGGTTCAAAGCGTGGTGTGATTTTCTGTCAGGGGAGGAGGCAGAAGAGGTGTTGGTGTTTTTGAGGGTTGGTTATAGCAGTGCTGGAACGAAGAGGATGAGACTTGTAGGAGAGTAAAGGTGGACTTACAGTAACAAGCTGTCTGGGACCTCTAAAGGCCCTGTACCTGGGTGAGCATATGGGAAAGGTCAAACAGCATCACATGTATGCCCTCACACTGGCCCAGATTGGTGCCACTCTCCCGTGCTTTCCAAGTCCTTTGGTGATATGATATGTACTGCATTGCAAAATCATGTACAAAATGCAAAGGGAATTTAGAGGAGTTACATATAAATTTGTGTGTGAGTATTCACAAGAAAGGAGAAATTTGACTCACCAGGTCCACAGTGTGACTGAAAAGGACTTATAACACAGGAGGCATTCCTGTTGGTTTTCCAGGAGTTAGTAGGATTTCACTGATTAGAGGAAATAAGAATGGCATATCTTCTACAGAAACAGCTTCAATACTGTGCTCAGAGTTGGGAATGAATAAAGGATTAGTGAGACTGATAATAAGGTGTGTGATTGGATCAGCATGAGTCAGGGTACACACAAATCAAGATCACAAACCCTTAAATGCTGAAGAGTTGAGTTTTCACCTCCACATTACTAGATACTTTTGATTTTTTAAAATTGTTTTATTGGGAGCTCGTACAATTCTTATCACAATCCATACATACTTCCATTGTGTCAAGCACATATGTACATTCACTGCCCTCATCATTCTCAAAACATTTGCCTTCTACTCTAACCCCTAATATCAGCTGCCCATTTTCTCCCTCCCTCCCACCTCCCCCTCCCTCATGAACCCTCCATAATTCACAAACCATTGTTTTGTCATAAGTTAAACTGTCCCATGTTTCTCCCAGCCCTCTTCTCAGCTGTCCATCCTCCAGGGAGGAGGCTATACGTAGATTCTTTCTATCCCACGTTCCCTCGACCCTCCAGGCCTCGTCCCTCTCACCACTGGTCCTGAAGGAGTCATCTGTCCTGGATTCTCTGTGTTTCCAGTTGCTATGTGTACCAATGTACATCCTCTGGTCTAGCCAGATTTGTAAGGTAGAATTGGGATCATGATAGTGCGGGGGAGGAAGCATTGAAGAACTAGAGGAAAGTTATATGCTTCATCGTTGCTACCCTGCACCCTGGTTGGCTTATCTCCTCCTCACAACCTGTCAGTAAGGGGGTGTCCAGTTGCCTACCGATGGGCTTTGAGTCTCCACTCTGCACTCACCCATCTTCACAATGATATGATTTTTTGTTCTTTGATGCTTGATAACTGATCCCTTCGACAGCTCGTGGTCACACAGGCTGGTGTGCTTCTTCCATGTGGGCTTTGTTGCTTCTGAGCCAGATGACCGCTTGTTTATCTTCAAGCCTTTAAGACCCCAGACACTATATCTTTTGATAGCCGGGCACCATCAGCTTTCTTCACCATATTTGCTTATGCACACGTTTGTTTTCAGTGATCATATCAGGAAGGTGGGCACCCACTGATATGATTTTTAGTTCTTTGATGTCTGATAACTGGTCCCTTGTATACCTCATGGTCAGGCAGGCTAGCGTGCGTCTTCCATGTGGGCTTTGATGCTTCTCAGCTAGGTGGCCGCTTGTTTATATTCAAGCCTTTAAGACCCCAGACACTATATCTTTTGATAGCGCGGGTGCCATTAGCTCTCTTCTTTTGCTTATGCACCTTTGCTTATGCACACGTTTGTCTTCAGTGATTGTGTTGATACTTTTTATTTTTAAACAAAGTAATGACATACTCTGATATATATATATATACATCTCAGAAAGATGAATGACACCATAGAATAGATCCTGGATTGGAATGAATCGTTTCTACCTAAAATAAAATAAAATAAATCTGAAGATAGCATGTCTAGAATGGCTATAATAGTTCTATGGCATTCATGCACTCACATTACTTTCAGCTATGGTAATCCCGTCTCTTTCATTCTCATGCATATACCAAGATAACAGGTAGAGCTCCAGCCATCATGCCTGTATTCTAAGCATCAGAACAAAGGAATGAAACAAGAATGGAGCTCATTTGCTCCTTTAAAAAGAATTTCTAAGTAAAAGGAAATAGAGGAAAGAGGAAAGAACTAGGAGGCAGAGAGCATTTATAGAGGTTTAAATACAGACATGTACATATGTAAATATATTTATATAGGATGATGGGAAATAGATCTATGTGCATATATTTATAGGTTTAGTATTAAGGCAGCAGACGGACTTTGACCTCCACTCAAGTACTTACTCAATGCAAGAATAGTTTGTTCTATTACATTGGCATTCCATGATGCACACCTTCCCAATGTGATCGCTGAAGACAAATGTGTGCATAAGTAAATGTGATGAAGAGAGCTATTGGTGCCCGGCTATCAAAAGAAATAGTGTCTAGGGTCTTAAAGGCTTGAAAGTAAACAAGCAGCCATCTAGCTCAGAAACAACAAAGCCCACATGGAGGGGGCACACCAGCCTGTGTGACCACGAGGGGTAGAAGGGAGACCAGGTATCAGGCATCAAAGAACAAAAAATCATATCATTGTAAAAGACGGGGAGTGCAGAGTGGAGACCCAAAGCCCATCGGTAGGCAACTGGACACCCCCTTACAGAAGGATCTCGGTGAGGAGACGAGCCAGTCAGGGTTCAGGGTAGCAACTATGAAACATACAACTTTCTTCTAGTTCTTAAATGCTTCCTCCCCGCCCCCCCCTCCACCACCATCATGGCCCCAATTCTACCTTACATATCCGGCTGGACCAGAGGATGTACTCTGGTACAAGATAGGAAATGGAAACACAGGGAATCCAGGACAGATGATCCCTTCAGGACCAGTGGTCCGAGTGACAATACCAGGAGGGTGGAGGGAAGGTGGGGTAGAAAGGGGGAACCGATTAAAAGGATTCACATATAATCCCCTCCCTGGGGGATGGACAACAGAAAAGGTGTTGAAGGGAGACGTCGGACAGTGTAAGATATGACAAAACAATAATAATTTATTAATTATCAAGGCTTCATGAGGGAGGGGGGAGTGAGGAGTGAGGTGGAAAATGAGGAGCTGATATCAAGAGCTCAAGTAGAAAGCAAATGTTTTGAGACTGATGATGGCAACAAATGTACAAATGTGCTTGACACAATGGATGTATGCACTGATTGTGATAAGAGTTGTATGAGCCCCCAATAAAATGATTTAAGAAAGAAGTTATAAGCAATTAAAGCATAAACAACAAGAAGAATTTCCAGAAATTAGTCATATTTATCTCATTGACGAGAACTTAGTAATGTGAACAGCTAGAGCTTCAAGAGACTCTGAGAAAACAGGATCTTTTAGGTAAACAATGTCCCATGTGACTATAATTTGCTGATCTATTACTAAACTAGTTTAGGAAAATAGATAACCAAATAGGTAACTAGCAATCTCTGCCATTAGACATAATTTCAATGTGGGCTCATTTGGTATACAGAATAACTGAACTGAAAGAATGACCTAGTACATATGGCAGAAGAAGTCCAGTCTAACAAATGGAAAATGGTATTTAAAAAAAATTGCAGTTTAGTGAAAATTTACAGAGAAAATTGATTTTCTACTCAATGTGAACACATTTTGTTTTGTGACATTGTTTGCATTGTAGCAGGTTTCTTCTCGCTTCCTTTCTGTGTTGGCCATTTCCACTTCTTTTTGTTCTTCTATCTTATTATTTCCTGCCTTCTGAGGTTTCACCCTGGGGAAATGCTGTCCTTTTATTGTCATAAAGCTGAGTGCTCTAAGGAGTGCAAATCCCCAAGCTATCGTTTATTGTTCACCTCTCTATTCTTTGGTTAAATTAAAATTTAACCACCTAGAGGGAATAGTATCTACATATATTATTGGGGTACCTTTGTAAGCTTTATCTTCTATCCCTCTTTCACTTTCTTTCTTCAATATTTGAATTAGTATGGATCTTGGATACTTATTTGATTCTGTGGCTTTAATACACTACCATAGTAATTTTCTTTTTCTCAAATTCTTCCAGTTTGGCCATCAAGAGCTTTTTTTTTTAGGCTGGTTACTGTTTCTTTTATATCCTCTTCCCCAATCTTTCTGTTTGTTTGTTTTTAAATCATTTTATTGGGGGCTAATACAACTCTTATCACAATCCATACATACATCAATCGTGTAAAGCACATTTGTACATTCCTTGCCCTCATCACTCTCAAAGCGTTTGCTCTCCACTTAAGCCCTTGGTATCAGCT
>NW_022103917.1:13434735-13435959 GCF_000313985.2 Echinops telfairi
CCACCTTCCCTCCACCCTCCCGGTATCGCCACTCTCACAACTGGTGATGAAGGGATCATCTGTCCTGGATTCCTTGTGTTTCCAGTTCCTGTCTGTACCAGTGTACACCCTCTGGTCCTGCCAGATTTGTAAGGTGGAATTGGGATCACGATAGTTGGGGGTGGGGGGTGGAAGCATTTAGGAACTAGAGGAAAGTTGTAGGTTTCATCATTGCTACTCTGCACCCTCAGTGGCTAGTATCCTCCCTGCGACCCTTCTGTAAGGGGATGTCCACTTGCCTGCAAATGGGCTTTGGGTCCCCAATCTTTACTTCCCCTCATTCACAATGATATGACATTTTGTTCTTTGATGCCTGATACCTGATACCTTTGACACTTCATGATCACACAGGCTGGTGTGCTTCTTCCATGCCCCATACTTTCTTATGACTAAGTTTACATAATTATGTCCCCTGTGTGCTTTATTTCATTCATGGATGTATTTGCAGCATAGAGGTGAGTTCAGTTCAGGTTTGAAGTTTGAATAAGGGCGCTAGTCTTGGGTCCCCCACAAATTCCATCAGACCATCAAGCCTGGCCTTTCTTACGATGTTGACTTTTGTTCTATATTTTCCTCCGGGAACCTTTATTGTGACCACTTTCAGAGTGGTCAGCCATGGTAGCCAGGTACTATCTAGTTCATCAGATCTCAGGGTCATGAATGCTGAGATTTGCATGGTGTATCAGTCCGTTGAACTTGTTATGTTCTTGTATATTTCATTTTCTTCGTTTGTCCTTGCTTCAGATGGAACAGTACTTTAAATGGCTACTTGCAAGCTTCTTAAGGACCTAGCTGTTATACAAAAAGGAGGATTTAAAATACTGTTTTGTTGACAATGTTATGAGAGTTGATCTTGATGTCCCCTGCAATTATGGTTCTAAGCCTCCATTCCCTCAAGTTTTTTGTTTATGCCTAAGAAGTTTACATACCCTGAAGGTTTACAGAGCCGATCACCAGTTTTTACATTCGAAAATGAAACACATTTTTCTTCATCTCATTCGTTGCAATACCCTTAATGTATCATTACTTATCCCATTTCTTCCCTATGTTTCCTGTTTCCATTCCTCCTTCTTTCCTAATCCATATGGACATAGTTCTTGGGTAAATGCAGCCATTTTGATCTTAAAGGGTTGAGTACTCTTTTTTTAATCGTTTTTATTAGGGGCTCATACAACTCTTATCACA
>NW_022103917.1:13437839-13444748 GCF_000313985.2 Echinops telfairi
ACTGTTTGTTGGCCTTTAGGAGTGTTTTTCAGTCCAGTCTGTTGGGGCAACGCGCCCTGGCCCCAATTCCACCTTCAGAATTCCCTGGGGACCTCGCTGCTCCATTCTCTTGCTGTTCTGTTGCACCCTCTTAGTGTTTTGCCTCGGTTTCGCGGTATCATATCAGGCACAATTCCCACACTGTGTCTCCGGTGTTGTCCCTGTAAGGCTATGGGTCAGTGAGGGACGTCATGTCTCATGGTGGGGCTGGCCATGTGGTCCTCCTCTCTGTGGACTGGCTGCTCTAATTGGGAACATCGCCCTCACGGCTTAGTGGGCCAGGATGTGCACTACACTCTCCTCCTCCCCCTTGATCTGCTCCCGTACACTCCAATCAGATATGTCCCTCTCCCTGAGCTGCAGATTCAATGTCGTTCTTTGAAATAAATTCTTCTGCGGGGAGGAAAGGTTGAATACTCTAAGGTGTATGCACTGCCCTAATGCTATTATCCTCTTTAGAGATGAACTTATTGTTTGGCTGAAAATGTAGCCAGGGAGGGTGTTCAGCTCAGTCCTGAATGGTGGCTAAGGATCACAAGCTTGAGGGTTTCACCAATCTCTAGCTAACCCATGATCCTGGACTCTTTTATGATTTGGAATTTTATTCCACCTTTTTCTCCCATTCTACACAGGACCTTCTAATGCATTGGTTTTCAACCTGTGGATCATGATCCTTTTGGGGAGTCGAACGACCCTTTCACAGTGGTCGATCGATTCATAACAGTAGCGAAATCACAGCGATGAAGCAGCAACCAGCTTGATCACCTCATTTGGAATTATGAAGGAAATATATAGCTCACTGGAGGTGGGACACACACTCCCTGTGGACAAGACACATGGAGGGACACTCGAGCTCTGGGTCTGAAGGAGCCACATGGAGACCCCTGCCAGTGCTGAGATGCTTCCACTGCCACTGGATCCACAAGACTTTCCACCCATTGGCCTGTGATCTTCCTGCAATCGGCATCTTTGCATATGTTACATGAGTCTGAAGAAGAATTTTTAGATTGGTATCAAACATATGGGCTAATATGAGACTTACTGACTTGATCTGGACTGGCCTGGATGTTTTCTCAATATTCAATGGCTCTTATATACAAAGCTCTTTCTTATACACATATGAGTGTCTACGAATTTGTGTGGTCTACCCATACAAACACAGCCCATGTATGCACCACCAAATTCATGGATATTTTTATAGCAATGGGAAATACACATATACAAATATCCTCTGTCAAACCTGTATTATATTTGCGGATGTACTCACACTTTCCCTCCCACATTGTTCAGACTGGGTATAAACACCAGGCTTTTAACAAGGGTCAGCTTAATAACATATTCTTGAATTTATTTTTTTGAATTGGTTTTAACTTCCTGATTCATTGTAAGTGACCCATTCTTTTTAAAAAAAATATTTTTATTGGGGGCTCTTACATCTCTTCATAATCCATACATTCATCCAGTGTGTCGAGCACATTTGTATATTTGTTGCCATCATCATTTTCAAAGCATTCTCTTCACACTTGAGCCCCTGATATCAGCTCCCCATTTCTAACCCGCTCCTCTTCCTCCCTCCCTCACGAACCCTTGATAAGTTATAGATTATTATTTTCATATCTTACATCGCACTCCATTGCCCCTTACCCACTTTTCAATTGTGAGACCCCTGGGAGAGAGTTCTAGGTTGATCCTTGTGATTAGTCCCCCTTTGTCCCCCCACCCTCTCCTAATCCTCCTGGTATCTCTGCTCTCATTGTTGACCCTGAGGGGTTTATCTATGCTGGATTCCCTGTGTTTCTGGTTCTTATCTGTAGCATTGTGCATGCTCTGGTCTAATCTGATTTGTAAGGTAGAATTGAGGTCATGATAGTGGGGCGGGGTAGGAAGTACCAAAGAACTAGAGGCCAACAAACCATCCTTGAACTTACTACAAGCTTTTCTTTCTTGTTGTGTTTTTTTGTCATTGGTTTGTTGTTGTTGTTTTGTTGTGTATTGTTGCTTGGTTTGCTCTTTCTTGTTTTTGTGCATGTTATTATCTCTGCAGGTCTGTCTAAATAAGATAGGCTGGATGAACAATCTGGAGGAGAAAACAATGGGATGGACAATTCCTGGGAAGACATGGGAGAGGGGGAGGTGGGAGGAAAGGAAGTGGTGTCAACAAACCCAGAGACAAGGGAACAACAAATGATCCACATTGGTGGTGAGGTGGGTTTGGGAGGCCTGGTAGGGCATGAGCAATGGTAATGTAACCAAGAGGAATTGGTGAAACCCTGGTGGGGACTGAGCATGATAGTGGGACAGGAGGAAAGTCAAGGAAAATAGAGGAAAAAACTGGGAGGGAAAGGGCATTTATAGAGGTCTAGATAAAGACATGTACATATGCAAATATGTTGAAGGGGAGAGAGAGAGAACTAAAACTGTTTGTGATGACGTATTTACAACTCTTTTTTAAAACATACCATGGAAGTGTATGAAATGTGAAATTTATATAAATAAAACTATTTTCAAAACTTGTATCTAGACATGTAGGTGGGGTATTGTAATTAGAAATCCAGGCAGAGAGATACAATACTCATCAATGTAGGTAAGCAGTCATTATTAAGGAGTTTTGGCAGCAAAGAGTTGGAATCCAGACATAACTTCATTCTCTTTGAAGAATAATGGGAAATGCTTCTCTTAGGGGCAAAGTTATTCCTAAGTGCTAGAGGACTTAGCTACTGGGTAGATGAGAAGATCCCACATAACTAATTGGTAAAGGTAGTAGAGATGAAATAAGGTAGAAGTCAATTATGGAACGAATCACGAAAGAACTGAATATTTTTCCTAGATACTCCATACCCAAGTTCACAATGGCAATTAGGGTGGAGTCTAGTATGTAGAAAGATGGGTCAAGTAATACTCCTACACTTGATACCCCCATCCCAAACCTACTCCCATTTAATCACTTTAGACTCATTTGTGTCTATGGTAGTTATGCAATTTCATATCAACTTGACAAATAAGAGTGAAGGGGTGGAGTCGAGCCTGTCAATCAGGCCACAGCCTGGTGATCCCTCCTTGTGGGCATGGCCTTCTCATGAGGAGTCTGGGTCTTCCTTTTGTCCTTCCTGGAGGCGAGACACACTCTCTTTCTCTGCTTCGCATTCCTGTTATCAAGCCACATGGAGTCACACTGATGGCAGCCAGAGCCCTGAAGATATGTCCACGGCCATTGGACCCACGGGACTTTCCACCCACACACCTGTCATCTTCCTCAATTCGGCATCATTGTATGTGCAGCATGAGTCTGAAGAGAAATTTATGGGCTAATATCAGACTCATGGATTAATATTGAACTTATGGACTTGATCTGGACTGGGCTGGGATGTTTTTTTGATGCATAATTACTTCTTGATATAAAGTTATCTCTTACATATATATGAGTGTCTCTGGATTTGTTTTTCTAGTCAACCTGGACTAACGCAGTGTCCTGTGGGATGAAACAAGTAATTTACTACTCATACAGATAACATATTTCTTGGTTAACCATTCAGCTCTTTCGTGCCTCTGAAAAGCTTCACCTGCTTGATGAAGGAAGATACTTGGACATAACACAAAAATGAATGGCAATCTGAGGGAGCTTTGCAACTATTTACTTTACCATATAGTCTTAGATGTGGGATGGAAACCATTCTGAGTTTTAAATCAGTACACCTGACTGTAAGTTGTGTCCTTTACTGGTTCATTTGATTTCTCTGATTCTCTTTCATTCTGAAAATAGGGGTACTATTTGCCCTATCTATCTCATAGGTTTTTGTTTATATTTTTTTTAGTATAAAATGTGTCAATATATCTAAAAACAATTCAAAAGTTTCTCAATGTTATGGAAATACTAGCTCTTATTACTGCAAAAGATTTTAGTGCTGAGGACAGAATTCCTTTTACAATTTGTAATAAATATTTTATTGTGCCTTAGGTTGGTGCTTACACAGAAAATTAGTTTTCCATTCAATAATTCATGCACAAATTATCCTTGTGGCATTGGTTGTAATCTCCATAATGTTTCAGTGTTCTCCTCATTTCCACCCTGGCTTCCCATTTCTGTCCCTTTCCCCACCTAACCTTTCCTGCAGCTCAGCAGGAGAAGGACAAGGCTTTCTATTCCTTTAGAACATTACACCCTCGGAAACTCACAGGGAGAGTTCAACCCTGTCCTAGAGAGCCGCTGTGAGTCAGTGCAGGTAGTGAGTGTTTTTGAGTCCTGTGTTCTTACCTTTGCTTTTGGGAAACCATTGCCCTGCTGGTCTTGTACAGTTGATTATTCTAAGTAAAACATTGCTCACAGGGGTTATTGTTTATTTTATAAGCAGGGGTTATTTATTTTATAAGCTAGACTATTATTTGATTGAGGGTAGTTTCTGGGAGTGGCTTTAGTTTCATGCTACAAGGGTGACTTAAGGCAATAGTGGTTTCCTCCATTTTTTCAGACCAATAAGTATCATATTTTTAAATAAATTTTTCTCAGATAATTTTCCTTATGTTTGCATATTATTCAATAGCAATAACTTTGGCTTCAAGAGTGGCTGGAGTTCATTTTTATAATTGATGACTGGACTAGTGCTTTGCCCTTTCCAGTCTAATGATAAAAATCTGACTTACAGGTCCCTGTCTATGTAGCATATGTCTTATTATCTTCTGGGGAGGTCCCAGACAGGATTTCATTTTGTAAACAGCATCATTAAAGTTTAAATAAAGCATCGCCGATTCATTGTCAAGTAAACTGAGTTTCAAAACAACACCCAAGTCAAATCCTCTGTTTCTTGTGGAAAACTTTATTTTGGGTGCTGCATAAGTTGATAATTTGAAGATAAGCAGTCCAAACCCACAGTTCGCTCTGGGAGAAAGATGAGCCTGTGTGCTCCTCTACAGATATAGAGTCCCAGAAACCCTAGGGAGCAGTTCGACTCTGCCCTACAGAGTCACTGTCAGCCAGAATAGACTCTATAAGGTTTTCCCCCTTTTATTTGGTCTTCACATAGCATTAGAATTAGGGAAACAATTTCTGAATGTGTGTTTTCATGTTATTTTATGGATGAAAACTTCTCCTTCTTCCATCCCATTAATGTGTTAGATCAATAAATTCTTGATTGTTCACATTACAATATTAGCATTATTCTATATGGGATCATTTACACTCTTGCTGCTCAAAAGTGTGACCCAAATATTAGCAGCTTTGGAATAACTTGAGAGATTATTAGAAGTTACACTCTGAGGCTCTACCTTAGACCAATTGAATTAGAATCTGTATTTCATCAAGCTTTCCAAGGCAAATCATAAAGTTTGAAAACCATGGGTCTACACTGATTGTTGTCTCTTTGAGCTGACTCATTCAATCTTAGCTCCTTAGACTCGATTCCTGCACCCTACTCATCTATCTTTGCCTTGTGATCCGGACTTAGTCCTTATCTCTAGTGCTCTGGGTTTGCTGTTTGTATGTATTTGTGTTCCCCCATGCATTTGAATTTCCATTTTTCAATATAGATGTTAATTTAACTCACCAGATTTGTTTCTCTCTTTTTTTATTTCAATACATAAATATATTCTGCATATTAGAACTCTACACCCCAAGAATTTCATTTCTTACCGGTGCATATTCATCTAGCTAGCATTTAGGTAAGCTAGATCAACTCCCTGTGAAAGAAAGGAACTGGAGAAAGCCAATTTGGCAGCACCATAAAGGGTGTCGCAATTAGGAATGATCCTTGTTTACTTTTTTGTTTCTCTACTCTTAATTTTCCCACAGTCCTTTTCACAGTAGAACTTTCTGGTAGATATGCAGAGTACTTCCTTTACTTCTGGACTCCTTTACTTTATATACCAATAATTCTCTCGTTTCTGTATGTATACAGGGATGTGCTAGGGTAGGGAAAAAACAATAAAGGAACCCACTGTCATTCTGATCCGAGTGAGGAATGTGATATAAATCAAGAATAAATGGCACAATGAGGAGGATGCAGAGGTTGCCTTCTTGTCCCATCCTTATCTTAGCATGGCTACCAAGCTGCCTCAGAGCTACCGTGTGAAATGGATTGCCATCAGTAGGTTAGCGGCACAAGTACTGGTAGTCACCCTTATTCAAGGGAGCGATAGTTTTTAAGCAGTAGCCAGGCTTTATTGAAGTATGTGAGTTTGCATGTTAAAGACCAATTATCCTTTGGCACCGCATTCCCAACACACATCTTTGTTTATTTCTTAGCACCATACAGAGTATAAATATTTCAGAAGATACCAAAGTAAAGTCCTAAGGCTTAGGGTGTATATCTGTGTGTGTGTGTGCTGTTTTAGTCAGTCTAAACTGTACCCCAAGGTCCAACACCTGCATTTAGCAAGTTTTATTTATTTATGTTATTTATTTTTCATATGTTTGAAATGAACTTGTATGTCACTAAATACTACACCACTGAAGTTTTACTTTTCCTCCTTTTTTGAGTCACTCAGACCAATATTTAGATCTGAGGGGCAAGGTATCTGGAGGGCATCAAGTTTTGATTAAAATCAGTGAGAAATTAATTCATGCAGTGGAGAACGATCTTGAGTTTTTTAAAGATAAAACTGACTTATAAGTGATTCTTTTGACAACTGACCCCTATTTCTTGGAATCTGAAATAGGTTCATTTTGTATTAAAGAGTTATTTTTGAACAATTGTGAAAGAAAAAAAATGGCTGCTGAAAAGTATGGTGGGCTAAGAAACTCAAGGCCATCAGATAGATATCATTTTTTGACCACAATCTTTTTAAAAAAAATCATTTTATTAGGGGCTCATACAACTCTTATCACAATCCATACATACATCAATTGTGTAAAGCGCATTTGTACATTCATTGCCCTCA
>NW_022103917.1:13447314-13475889 GCF_000313985.2 Echinops telfairi
TCTCTTTCCTTCTTATTTTCCTCCTGTATGTGGTCTGGACAGATCAGCCACTCTTCACAGCCTGTATCTTCAGTTAGTTCACTGCTTCATGCTGGCATGCTGCCCTTAACGCTTGGCATACCAGGTTGAGGTCTGGTCCCTCTCTCCCTTTCCTGTGGAGACATAAACACTACTCTCCCTATCCTTTTTTTTTTTTTTTTTGGTCTTTTCCACTCCTTTTTAGTTGGCTGCCATATGCATCCCTGGGTTGGGCCTCACCCCAGGAATTTATGCATTTAGTGCTAAAGTTCTTTCTTATAAGTACACGGGTATCACTAGATTTTCTTCTCTATATAACCCAAAGTAACACAAAAACCATGGTCAAATGGGAGTCATAAGTAGAAAATACCTTGACTTTGGCTTCTACAGAAATTATTGTCTGGACAGTCACAACAATACAGACATAGGAGAGCAGAATGAGTTCAAAATACAGGTATCACAGTAACACACCACTTGCAAACGTTAGAGTCTACTTAGCTCGTACTCAAGAGCAAGTGAGTGTGAAAATTATGTGGAGCTCACATGTACAACGATTTGACTACATTGTGGCTCCAGAAGTTGACCAGTGTGACCAAGACAGGAATCACAAGCACTAAGAAAACACTGACCCAACCTCTTGGCACCAAAGTAGCGAGAGGTGCTCATTTAGACCAATCAGCCACCATAAGAGAGTAGATAGCTAATAATGGTCATTGTCCAAGAGAGAAGTACATGTAAGTAAGAAGTTTTGAATCAACAGAGAAAATACCCACAAAGGTTACAGAATAGATGAACAGCATTGTCCCAAAGAAGAGGAACTGAGATTTAGACTCTGAAGTGTTCCACCAAAATGAATTCCATCAGACACATATCACTTACTTAACTTGGTGAAGTTATAGTTTCTTCAGGGAGAAAAAGAAGGAAGATATGGTAAATGTGATGTGATATTAGGAATGCAACAGAGTAAGCCTCACACTGAATGATAAGGGAAATTTTCACCAGAAAGGGGAAAAACATGATTTGTACCATTCTTCCTGCATACCTTGGGTGTTCTCTTGGTTGCAGTTATGAAAAAACGTCAGTGTCAGTGTCACTTCAGTTTTAGAGCCACATATTCTAAGGCAGCGGTCCAGCCTCTTTAAAGATGATTTTTGGTTAACTTACATGCTTTCGTAAATGAATTTGTTTGGGTAGCTACACTTGATCCCATGTACATAAATTTACTGGCTATCATGAATTGAATCATGCCCCTCAAAAATCTGTGGCAATGTGGCAGAATCTCATGACTCTTAAGTATTACATAATAATCTTTCATTTTGTAATCTAATGTAGTTATCCTATGTTCAAAATTCTCACCCTCTGTTGTTAATGAGGCAGGATTAGAGGTAGAGCTTCTTGAAGTACAATGATGTTTGTGATATGATCAAATGTATCTGCCTTAAAGAAAATCAAATCAATGCAACCATTCTTCAGATTTAGTCACCAACCCTAAAACTAGTGATGGATACATTGAAAAATGCTCCCAAGGTCTTTAGTCTAAAATGGATCAAGCATGCAGTCTAGATGCAAAGTTAATTATGGGTTTGGGGAATGAAAGAGCTGGAAACAAAGAGGAAGGAACAGGAGTTGGAAAAATATGGACTTGGAGATCGAATGAGAGAATTTTGCAAAACCAACAACTTCTTCACCACAAATACTTTGTCTCAGAACACAAACCATAGTTAGACTTCTGGAATACATAGAAATCAAGTTGACTACATCTGTGGGAAGAGACATTGGAGAAGTTCAATATTAGCAGCTAAAACCAAGTCAAAGGCCAACAGTGGAACAATCTATCAATTGCTTATATGTAAATTCAGGTTTAGGTTGAAGAAAATTAAAACAAGTCCATGGACACCAAAATATGACCTTGAGTATACCAGGGGTAACAACAACAACAACAACAACAAAATGGAAAAAAGCTCCACTGGGTGGAGCTGTCATAATACATATTTTTCCTGGTAGGTGAGCATGGAGCAACTCGCTCTGAGTTAATGAACTCAGTGGCGTCACCTGGGGAAAAGGCTCTCTCTAGTCACAGTGAATGTTTTTCATAAAAGCAGTTTTGCTCAACCCATGTTATTTTGTGATAGCCAAATTTAAGACAACAGCATCTGTGGCTGTGAAATTTTGTTTCCTGCTCTGGCAAAATGCACCAGAAACTGTTTTGATGTTGAAAACGGCTTACAATGACAGCACTATGCGAAAAACTCAAGTGAACAAGTAGTTTTCTTGTTTTAAAAAAGGTGAAATGTTGATTGATGACAAGCCTTGTTCTGGATGTCCATCAGTGGGTGAAAATGTTGACTTGTAGTGCATTTGAAGTTCATTCCACCAGGTCAGACTGCAAATCAAGCTTTGTATTTAGAGGTTCTGAAAAGATTGCATAACAGTGTGAGGCAAAAGAGGCCTGGTTTGTGGCAGATAGAGGACTCATTTTGCGACTACGACAATGCTCCTGCTAATGCAGCTATCTCACTGTGCCAGTTTTTGACAAAACCCAGCAAGCCTCCCTTGGCCCACGCACCTGAATCACTTGACTTCACTCCGTGTGACTTCTTTTTGTTCTCGTGAATGAAGAGGGACATGGAAGGACAGTGATTTGACGACATAGAAGAAGTAAAGGAAAAAATGAGAGAGGTGCTATCAGCTGTTTAAACAGATGAGTTTGAAAAATGTTTCCGAGAATGGACTAACAGATTTGATAAATGTGTGAAGTGTAATGGAGGGTACTTTCAAGGTGATAAGATTTTTAAAAATTTAATTTTAAATCACAACTTTGAAAAAAATCCAGGGTTTTGGTGAGGAGACTTGATGAGTTGTAGGATGACATCAAGAACATCATACACGAGGAAAGAAAAAGGTCATTAAAAAGACAGGAAAGAAAGAAAAGGTAAAAGCCCATGTCAGATTGGGCCTCCACTCAAGTACTCCCTCAGTGCAAGAATACTTTGTACCATTAAACTGGGTTTCCATGATGCTCACCTTCCCGACACGATGGCTGAAGGCAAAGTGGGTGCATAAGCAAATGTGGGGAAGAAAGCTGATGGAGCCCAGCTATCAAATGATTTGGCATCTAGGGTCTTGAAGGCTTGAAGGTAAACAAGCGGCCATCTAGCTCAGAAGCAACAAAGCCCACATGGAAGAAGCACACTAGCCTGCGTGATCATGAGGTGTCGAAGGGATCAGTTATTAGGCATCAAAGAATGAAAAATCAAATCATTGTGAATGGGGGGGAGTGCAGATTGGGGATCCAAAGCCCATCTGTAGGCAACTGGACATCCCCTTCCAGAAGGGCCGCGGGGAGGAGACAGCCAGTGAGGGTTCAGTGTAACAACTATGAAACATACAACTTTCCTCTAGTTCCTAAATGCTTCCGTCCCACCCACTATCATGATCCCAATTCTACCTTGCAAATCTGGCTAGACCAGAGAATGTATACTGGTACAGATAGGATCTGGAAACACAGGGAATCCAAGACAGAAGATCCGTTCAGGATCAGTGGTGAGAGTGGCAATACCAGGAGGGTGGAGACAGAGTGGGGTGGAAAGGGGGAACCGATTACAAGGATCTACATATAACCTCCTCCCTGGGGGATGAACAACAGAGAAGTGGGTGAAGGGAAATGTCGGACAGTGTACGATATGACAAAATAATAATAATTATTAATTTTTATTAATAAATTATCAAGGGTTCGTGAGGGAGCGGGGAGTGGGGGAGGGAGGGAAAAATGAGAAGCTGATACCAAGGGCTCAAGCAGAAAGCAAATGCTTTGAGAATGATGACGGCAACAAATGTACAAATGTGCTTGACACAACGGATATATGTATGGATTGTGGTAAGAGTTGTATGAGCCCCCAATAAAATGATTAAGAAATAAAATAGAACAAAAGAAGTAAATTCAGAAAAAAAAGACAAAGAGGAAGACCCTCAATGAACTGGATTGGCACATTGGCTTCAACAATAGGCTGAAACATAGCAATGAAGGTGAGGATGATGCAGGAAAAAAAATGTGGAGGTCAGAAGAGACTCTGAAACTTGTTCTTCATAAGAGAGTAACTAAGGAAAATAGAAGAAATGATGAAATCCAAAGAGGTAAACAGGGAATATGAAAGGGAAGCTTGAGAAGAAAAAATACTATAATGGAATACAAAGACCTAGAGTTCGAAAACCCAAAAGGAACAGTATGGTGAGCATAACTTAAATTGAAAGAGCTCAAGAAAAAATTCAACACTTGAGTTGCAATAATGACAGGTTCTATGGGGAAAATATTGACTGATGCAGGAAGGACAAAAAAGAGGAAAGGACTACACAGAATCACTATATCAAAAAGAACTTGTCTACATTTAATCATTTCAAGAGGTAGTATATGCTCTAGCAATAATAGTACAAAGGAAGTAGTCCAAGCTGCACTGAATGCCTTAGCCATCAACAAGGCTCGAGGCATTGACGGAATACCCATGGATATGTTTCAACAAGCTGATGAGGCACTGGAAGCCTTCACTCATCCAGGAAATTTGGAAGATAGCTACTTGACCAACTGAGTAGGAGAGATTCATGTTTGTACTCATTCTATAGAAAGATGACCCCAAACAATTCTCAAATTACAGAACAATATCATTGATGTCACATGCAAGCAATGTTTTGCTGAAGATCATCTAACAAGAGTTGCAACAATACACTAACAGGGAGGTTCAGGCTGGACTCAGAAGAGAATGCGGAACAAGGGATATTATTGCTGATGTCAAATGAATCTTGGCTGAAAGCAGATAATACTGGGAAAATGTTCACTTGTGTTTCATTGACTATGCAAAGGCACTCAATTGAGTGGATCATAACAAATTATGGATAATCTAAAAGGAATGGGAATTTCATAAAGCTTCACTGTACTCGTGCAGAAGCTCTGGCAACTGTGCGAACAGAAAAAGGTTCTGCGTGGTTTAAAATCCATAAAGTCGTGCTTCAGGATTTTTTCCTCTCACCATGATTTAGTATTTTGTATGCTGAGCAAATTACCAATGACACTGGATTGTATGAAGAATAATGTGGTGTCAGGATTAGAGGAAGTCTTATTAAAAGCCTGCAATATGCACATAACACAAGTTGTTAGATGAAAGTGAGGAGGACTTGAAGCACATGCTGATGAAGATCAAGGATTGCAGCCTTCAGTATGGATTACAGCTCAATGTCAAAAAACCCAAAATCTTCACAACTGGCAACAGCATGATACACAGAAAAGTTTGAAGGCGTCAAGGATTTCATTTTGTTTGGATTCACAATCAATGCTCATGGAAGCAGTAGTCAAATAATCAAACGATGCACTGCACTGAATAATGAAAACCAAAGGAAGATTGATGCATTTGAACTATGGTGTTGGTGAATTATATGTAAAATACCATGGACTGCCAAAGAGCAGAAAACAAATCTGTCTTAGAAGAAGTGCAGCCAGAATGTTCTTTAGAGGTAAGGGAGGTGAGACTTACCACATTGTGCCAGTCTGGATAGACAAGAGAAACAAATTCTTGGACACTCATATATGTATAAGAAAGAGCTTTATATAAAAAAACAATTTAGTATTGAGAAAACATCCCAGCCCAGTACAGATCAAGTCTGTAAGTCCGATATTAGCCCATATATCCGATACCAATCTCTAAATTCCTCTTTAGACTCACGCAACACATGTGATGGCACCGAATGCAGGAAGATCACAGGCCAGTGGGTGGAAAGTCTTGTGGATCCAGTGGCAGTGGAATCATCTCAGCACTGGCATGGATCTTCCCGTGGCTCCTTCAGATCCAGTGCTCCAGTGTAGCTCCATGTGTCTTCTCCATAGGAATGTCTCGCAGGGAGTGTCAGTGTCTTGCTTCCAGTGAGCTATTTATCTCCTTACTGCCTCCAACTGAGGTCATCAAGCTGCCCCATTCACTCTTAAGTCTCAAATTGACAACAGATTTTGTAACTACCACACACATGTTATTAAAGAGGGACCATCTCTTGGAGAAGGACAGCATGCTTGGTAAAGTAGAGTGGCAGTGAACAAGAAGAAGGCCCTCGACAGATGGATTGGCACAGTGGCTGCAATCATGGGCTCCAACATAAGTATCATTTTGACGATGATGCAGAACTGACTCGACAGCTTCTAACAACACCAATAACATGTTAATGGGTAAGGATGCAATCTCCAGGAGTAGGTAATATCTTGGATATATATTTTTTGAGACATAAATAAAGATTATATGAGTGAGCAGAAATTTACTCCTATCACCAAAAAAGGAAGACCCAGAAACAGAGTACATTCATTGCACCCAGACTTCGTATGGTGGGAACATTTTATACCCAGGGGAAGACTAATGCCAAGACACAGAACCACCGCTTTCGCTGCTGCTGAAAAGAGAAAAGGAATTTCAGTCTAAACTGGGAACTCACCCAGAGAGAAAACCTAGGCTCTTAAACTGTGAGGGAATTAATTTCTGGGTGTTAAAGCCCTCCTCTTGTGACAATTCTGTTATAGCAACACTAGGTAACAAACACAGTGGTGAACATATCTGTAAAGAATCTCTATACTTTTCTTGTACTTGAATGATTCTAGATGCTATCCATTGCAAAGACACATAACTCAAACTCCTCTATTAAAAAAAAAACTGTCCCTACCTCAGGAAATAAAAACTACTGTGCTACCATTAAAAGTTTGTCTTAAAAAAGCCATTTAAGTGAAGTGTCAGCTAAATCCACATGGAAGAAGCACAACAGCCTTTGTGATCCAAGGATTGTAAATACCATAATAAAACTCAAGAACACAGGATGGAATTATAATAGAGCTTCGATTCTGAGTACCCAGTTTGCAGGAGGTTATGAAGGACTATGAAAACCCCAAATCCATTTGCAGATTCTCCTGGTGGATTAAGCCTCTGGTTAATCCCCTTTTACCATTGACTAGGGATGTGAATAGCCTTGCTGTCGGAGTACATTGGAAAATGAATTAATTCAGATGTTGTTAGATTAAAATTTAACACCTTATTATTTCTTCTCCCTTTTGATCTATTTAAAATTTATTTTAGTTTTTGTCATTTTCTTCTTTTCAATTAAGGTTTCTTTGTTTTATTTTGTTATTGTTGTGTGTTGTGGTTGTATATTCTTCATTTGAAATCAAGGATCGGTAAACTTACAGAGACAATAACTGGATTAATAGTTTCTTATGGTTATGACAGGGAAGGTTGGGTAAAACGGGGAGCTAATTGTAAAATAATGAGTAAATTGTTCTAATTTTTTTTTGTGATGGTTGCACAACTCTTTTTTATATGTATAAAAGTATGGAGTGTGAATTATATGTCAATAAAGCTTAAAAATTTAAAATGCCTGCGGTTTAGATATTGAGTACCTGATGTTTTGGAGAGCATTTTCTTAGACACAAAAATGTAAGGGATAACAAAAAAATCAAGGATTTAGACATTTAGTTCAGGGAAATTGAGAATGGATTTAACCCTGACGAGGAGTCAGAAGTGTGCTAAGAAGTCTGTGCCACCTTAATTTCATGCACTCCTTGCCCTACACAGCTGTGTTTGAATAATAACTCACAGGTTCTATTTAAAATGTTGGAAAGAGTAAATAGTAAGAAAATTCAGTATTAACGTGACCATTTACTTGCTGTGTGGGCCAAGTGAACTATTATTATCTATGGAACAAGGAAAAATATATACCTTTTCTACTAGAATTGTGAAAATCCAACAACATAATAGATGTGAAAATTATAAAGATATAAACACATAAGTGATTATTATTTCCAGAAGATTAGGCCTACACCCAAGTTCTTTCCACTCAACCTCATTACCTCTTTTCAATATGTAAAAATGTCTAGGTATTCAATACACCTACTCCTAACTTATCAACCTAGTAAGGTTGCAAAGACCAGATCATTATGAAAAAATACCAAACCACTAAGAATAATGGTCCAGAGAAGTTAACATCACCTTAACCATTTCTGATAGCATTATTCTTGTCTCAATCTTGGAATTTATTATTTCGAGACAATTATCATTAATATGCAAAATAACACAGTAGTAGTTTTTTACTCTTGTTGTAAATGCAAAATGTTGGATAAAAATAGAGTTGATAGGTGAAGAGTTAGTATAATTGTATTTTTAACACTTTCTTTTATCTTCTCATGATAAAAAAACGAGATTAAGCATTTAAAACAAGATTAAGGTTAAGGACCAGAGTTGGATAAACAGTTTCTTTGGCTGTTATAGCCTAATCCCACCATGTCTGTATTCCTGTAAATAAGAGCATTCAATAGGCCATCCAATCTAATGACTCATTATTTGATAGGAACACAGAGAAGAGTTAAAGGAAGTAGTGCAGAGCGACATTGTCCAGGTTCCTTTACTCCCATATGAGCCACATCTTGGATGTTGTCTAAAATTAAATTTCGGAAACAACTTTCCTACTGAGGTTCACTGACCCAATTCCCACTGATCAATCAGGGGTCAGGACTAAGAAAAAATCACATTAAAAGTTGTAAGAAAAGAGAACCATTTTTAAATGTTCAACTTAAATCTTTCTTTGTGAACTGAAAAAAAGAGGAAGCCTGACACTTCTTTATATAAGACTTGCTACAAGAAAAGTAGTTAACAATGTATTTTAGCCTGAATTATGTAGAAAGAGCTCTAAAATTATAGGCACTTAGCAGAGGAGAGGCTTCTGCCCATGGTACAGACTTAACTCTATTTATACTCAAAGACTTGAAAAATAAGAGGTATTTGAGCCAAGCTCACAGCCATAGGTTAATCTGAACTGACTCATGAGGATGGGGAGGTGTGGAGGCAGAGTGAAAGCTGCTCTCAGAGGAATATTTTTGCACAAGCACTCTTGAACCTTAAAGGACAGTAAGACAATTTTCATAACATTTTTGTAAATTAGGTCCAGGATAGGACATCTATAGATTAATGGTTGTGTGACTTACAGTTACATAACTAATGTTCATTGTTTCCCTACATTTCTATATAAACGTCCTCGTTTTCTGTACTTTAGAGAAATTTGCAATTATGCAAGTAATTGCCAAACTAGTTGTAATGTCTTCCAATAAATGTCTCTTTAAATTTTTAAATGTCTTTTAAAATTTTATTTTAAAAGTATACATGTTCTTACTCTTAGACGTTTTCTGGTGTCAGAAGTGGGATTCAAAGTACATTATCTTCAGTAACCCTAGGGACATTATGAACTTGAGATCCTGGTAAGAGAAGGGGGATCTCATTTGGGTTCCCCGTGTCCTCAGATTCCCCCAAATCATTCCAAGTAAAAATCCTCTTGAATGAAGCTTTAATTCTTTCAATTGATACTCTTTAAGATTTAGTGTTGGATTTCTTTTCATACTTTCACTTTCAGCTTACAGTCTAAATATTTTGATGAGTTCATTGCCGAATTTAATTTGGTGAAACTGCACTGTGAAACTCTCATGTCTTAAAGTATGACCCTGGCAGAATAAGGATTTCCATGCATTAGGTTTCAAACCATCATTTTATTTAAAATACACATTTCAGGTCTCAGAGCACATTTAGATTTCAGTGAATTTCCAGGTGTCAGTAACATATGTGTTCACTGATTTAGTAAAGTTGTAAACTCTAGCTTTAAGCTCTCAGACACCTGGCTTCTGTTATGAGTAAATACTTTGGCTCTCATACCTGCTTGTTTTTGCAACACTGGCATGCCCCTTTAAAGATAGTTTGCAGAATTATAAATTAGCCGAACATAATCAAGAGCTACAATGTCATATCTCTGTTCAATCCATTCAAGCTACGTAAATACCTTTTGCTCTCGCCTTCAACTGCTCCTTTATAGCCTTCCCTACTTTCTTAATTCTTCTAATAATGCTCTGTCTGAAAATCCTCATACTTTGATTCTAAAAGAAACTACTGAAGATGTAAAGCCCATTGTGGAAATGTATTTTAAACTTGGTACTGCAAGCTCTAGAATGGACCCTAGGGAAACTCCTAATAATCCTGGTATATCCTTTGACCCTTGAGCATGCACAGAATTACAGTGTTTGTTACCATTTCTTGGTTACACTTAGGAAAATCAACAATTTACTTGGACAGTAATACCTCAGAAGTTTTGTGATGCTCTATCTTTCCTCATGCTGATATGCAGCCATTGTAATTTAAAGGGAATCTAAATTTTTATTATAGTGCGTAGATGTTTTGTTAATATATTCCAACTCTTGCCAGGCTTGTTTTGAAGATAGAATCATTTTATTGCAACAGTAAGCAGTTGATGGACATACAATTTCTAATAACTAAAAAAAAATATGTGGCTTG
The DNA here is from genome assembly GCF_000313985.2 of Echinops telfairi. NCBI lineage: Eukaryota > Metazoa > Chordata > Mammalia > Afrosoricida > Tenrecidae > Echinops > Echinops telfairi. Next base: position 13,457,682 of record NW_022103917.1, read on the forward strand.
ATTAAACCTTTCTGTTGAACATCACTATTTGGATTTTATTGAACACCTTTTGACTCCTCACAGAAATTATTAGAAATAACCTGTAGACAAGACAGCTAAACAAGCTGCTTCTCCAATTACTTTTGTCCTTATCCTAAGCGAAGGAACCCTGGTAATGCTATTGAATTAGGCATTGGGTTATTAATGAAAAGATTGATGGTTCAAAACCATGAGAGAAAGATGAGGCTTTCTACACTTTTAAAGATTTTGAGTATCAGAATATATATATATATATATATATATATGATCATTTTATATATATATGATCATTATAAGTCAGAATCAACCTGACAGCAGTGAGTCTGGTTATTTTTTTTAATGTTGTTGTTTTTGTTAGGTGCTATTGAGTCAGTTTCGACCCATAGTTACCCTAGGAACAATAGAATGGAACACTGATGGTCTTGCACCGTCCTCACATTGGTCCCATGCGTGAGCACCGGGTCAATCCATCTTGTTGAAGACCTTCCTCTTTTCACTCTCCCCCTCACTTTAAATGATAAAGGAAAATATTTCCTCGAATTGTTTTTGATTAGTAATGGTGAAGAATAAACTTTAGAAATGCATTTAAAATACCAACAATTAGCCCAAGCAGAAGAAATGGTAAAGGCTAAATTGTTTATTAAAAATAATAGTTAAAATAATAATTAATTATCTCTTGTCTTTTAAAATAGCTAGGCTAACTTATACATATATGAATGAATTACAATGAACAGACTCTTCTTATTCTGTCATCAATCCCCAAATACTCACTGCCACCAAGTGGATTACAATTCATAGCTACAATATATGGGGTTTCTGAGGTTGTAAATATTTTATTGGAGCAAACAGTCTCACATTTCTCCTAATTTCCTGCAGAGTAACTGGTGGATTTGAACTGCTGGCCTTGTACTTACCCTGTTTCACTGAAAATAAGACAGTGTCTTATAATAATTTTTGCTCCCAGAGATGTGGTAGGTCTTATTTTCAGGGGTTATCTTATTTTTCCATGAAGAAGAATATGGTACACATTTATTTATTTTATTTTATTTTATTATTTTTTAAATCAATTTATTGGGGCTCAATTTATTGGGGCATCACAATACATAGATCAATTGTGTAAAGCACATCTATACATTTGTTGCCCTCATTATTGTTAAACAAAAAAATTGAAATTTATTACCTGTGTACGGTACGGTAGTAGTTGTCATCACAAACCAGCATAACCAGACAAACTGTGAATCCTACAGTATCAAGAATTTCTTGTTACTACCATTATTTCCATGTACAACAATCTAATGAGTTCATTTACTCATTTATCCAATGACAGTCATGTCATCATCTTCTGGAACATCATCATAACAATCCAAACTCTGAATTTCCTGGTGAATTTCTTGTGACTCCATTTCTTTCAGAATCCATGGACCAAATCTGTCATGTTTAGCAATAGCACTGTCCTTAAATGAGTACTTCTTGTCGAGATAGCCTGCTCGTAGTGCATTTGCAGTGCAACTGTCACTGATTTTCTCCCATGAATTCTTCACCCAAGTCACAACCTCGTGCAGTTTAGGTTTCACAAAGTGTCCACGCTGATTTCTCTCCATTCTATTTTCAATGCAGTCATTAATTGTGAGTCAGTCAGCCTCCGTCAGGGCACAGGGAGCAGCAGGCGGGAGCTTGTCCTGGCGGTGGCGCGGGCTCTCTGATTAAAAGAGAGCTTGCACTTCCTGTCTGCTCCTGCTGCTGCGGCCAACAGTGAGCTGTGCAGCATTTCCCGCCGCCACGGTCCAGAGTCCAGAGTTACAGTAGCTTCGGGGGGCCTTATTATCGGGGAGGCCTTATGTTCAGGGGAGGTCTTATTATTGTGGAGATCTTATTTTGTGGGGGGCCTTATTTTCAGCGAGAGGCAAAACTGTAATTAGGTCTTATTTTCGGGGGATGTCATACTTTCAGGGAAGCACAGAAGTATCGAAATGTCTACCCTAGTACCAGTTTAACTCAGTGCCATACACTTGATTCGACTAGATTCTGACTCAAAGCAACCCTGATGAACAGAGTAGAACTGCCCCTGTGGATTTCTGAGACTGTAACTTTACGAAAAAGCCCTGCTCCACAGGAGAAAGACGGGGTTTTCTACTCCCATCGAGAGTTCTTGTCTCAGAAACTCACAGGGCTGGTTGACCCAGTCCTATAGGATCACTGGCAGTTGGCATCGACTTGATGGCAGTGTTTGGTTCTGGTTTAACTCGTCTCCCAAAGCAGAACCACTATGCCACTGGAGTGTCATTCCTGCACTACCAGGGCTCCTTTATTATTCCATAGAGTAAAGATATTGATATTATATTTAATATTGAATATTCTCACTTTTATTACTTATTAAATTTGACTATTAAATATGTATTAAAGACAAGAAATATAAAGGTTTATTCTAAGAAAATTTGTTTTATATCATCAAAGTTCTTATTTGCTGTAACTAAAGATTAACAGGTAATAATTTAGAATTGAAAAATTTTGAGTTTTATTGTCATATAATTCACCATACAATTCAATGTAAAGGTTTTTCAATCCTACTGAAAACGGTTGTTCAATCATCACTACAATCTATTTTAGAACAAATTTTCATTCTTTTCCCCTCAAAAACCATGTTATTGGGACCTCTTACAGATATCCTATCATTCCATAGTTCAGTCACATCAAGCTGTATTGTATAATTCTATGACAGTTTCTCAACAATTTCTTCCTTCTTGAACTCCTTGATATCAATTCCCCTTTACCTCCCTCTCCCCTACTGTACCCACTAGGAACCCTTATTTTACTTGTCTCTGTAGGTTCATCAATCTTGGGTTTCATATACCGAAGAACAGAGAAATATATGACAATTCAAGAGGGCTACCCAAAATGACAAACTACATCAGAGATAATCCTCAATATAAATAAAACAAAACCCGCAAAAAGTATTAAAAACCAGATCAGGTCAAAGTGACAAGGTTTTAATTATTAGTCAGGTTTATCATTTGATCCCCTATAGTCATATTTCCAATACTCTCTGGTAGTTTACTGCCATCCCTCGATTATGGATCGAGGGAAATCACCAGAGGCTTATTCCCTGTGCAGATCTCACAACTGTATCTTGAGCTCCCACTGTCATTGATAGCCTTCTGCAAACCAGAATCTCACATTTAAGTTCTGATACCATTCCTTCCTTGTCTTCGGATTGTATGATGTACAATCCTTCATTCACTGACATTGGTGTGCTTCTTCCATGTGGACTTGGTTGACATCTCACTTAGATGGCTCTGCTTGTTTGGAGACCAGCCTTTAAGACCCCAGACACTATTTTATATGATAGCCAGGTACCATCTAATTTCTTCAGCACATTTTGCTCTACCGCCCCTATCTTTTGTGTTCCCTTCCTGAGGGTGAATATCCAGCAGGGTCATGATGTAAGAACCAATTGTTCTAAAATTGAAGCTAGGAGTGTGAGCCCCCAACCCATTTAGTGTGAGCTCCCAACCCATTCCTGAATCTATGCTTTTTATTTAATCTGCCTTTGGCTCTATTTAGAGACTTCCCTGTTAATTTATGGTAGAGAGTCATATCAATCATCTTCCTGGAGCATAAAGATGTTCCATTAATAGTGTCCTTGATTAGCCTTGTATTAATTTTTAAAGCACTGTTGAGAGAAGGATATTGGGCCAATGTAGGCTAACTACATATCACAATAGCAGAATTAATCACTGTGCAGAATAAATCCTTTTGTGACTGGGCACTATTTACACAAACAATGGGAGTTGGTTGTCAGGGAAAATTTACAACAATCTGGACTGAAAATGTCAGTCACGGGTTTGCCAGAATAAGATATATCTTAATACAGCATTAGGGAAGTGATGTTGTAAGTCAATGTTGGTCCATCTACCAACAGTTCAGTACTCTTGGTATAGCTATCTTCTGCTACTTCACATATCATGAATTTTCAGCCTTCAGGTTTAAGTCTTCAGGTTACAGGTGTGTTTGAGGTAGAGCCCAGTTCATTGGATCTCTCTTGTGCGGCCTTTGGAGAGTTTTGCGTGCTTTGCACATCCAGGATTCAATGCTCCAGGGTTCTAGGTCAATTGGCTTGGGTCCCCAGGGAGTGTCCAGAAACTCAGGCCAAGATGGCTTATTTTGTGCATATTACCAGGGATTCGCCGCTCCATTTAGGACCCTTAAAAGTATTTTTAGCCATTTCCCCCCCCACTTAGAGGTCAGTCCTCCCTGTTTTTCTACCCAAAGACATGCACTTGTCTTTTCTCAATATCTCTGGTCCCTTACCCTTCTCCTGACCTGACTTTCCCATCAGCATTCTTCATCTATCTGATAAGGAATGTTTACCTGTCTGTGGGGGGGGCCTCTTTATAACACTGCATAGCCGTCACCAAGTGGTCAACATCCCCTCCCACTCCAATGACAATTTGATCCCAGCTGACATGAGAAACCCTACACCAAAGTGACCTTCAAGATACACACCTAAAGAGGATGGTGTAGGGTTCATTGGTGCCAGTTAGGCTCTCTACCAGGCTGTCTGCCCACCCTGGCCAGTAGAATGGATGGGCTGCAAGCCTGACCTGTGGCTGTCCTGTTGCTTGTCCTTACAGCAGGGGACTCATAGAGTACTTGTCCTTTTGTGATTGACTAACTTCACTGAGCATAATGGCTTCCAGATCCTTCCATGCCATGAGGTGTTTCATAGTTTCATCGCTGTTTTTGAGGGATACATATTATTCCATTGTGTATATATAGAAGAGGGTTTTTTATCCAATCTTCAGCTGATGAGAATTTACTGTTTCTCACTTTTTCCTCCTTCCCACTTCTTGCTATTGTGAATTATGCTTCAATGAACATGGCGGAGCCTATGCCTCTTCATGATTTGTTTATTTTTTGGAGGATATGTCCAGTAATGGTATTGATGGGTCATATGATATTTTTATTGCCATCTGTTTTAGGAATCTCCATATTGCTTTGCACAGTGGTTGTACATATACACAAACCCACCAGCAATGTTATAAGAGTTCCAACCTCTCCACGCCTTCCTCAGAATTTGTTGTTCTTTGTTTTGCTTTTAATTGGGCTACTGTTAGGGATATTAGATGGTATTGCATGGTTGTTTTGCTTTGCATTTCTTGGATGACTAGTGAACAAGATAATTTTCTCATGTGTTTATTAGCCATTCAGGTGTCATATTTTGTGAATTGTCAATTTAAATCCTTTGCCCCCATTCTCAGTGGTTTATTACTTTTTTTTCTTGTTGTAGGCTTGTAGTGTACTGTAGATTTTAGTAATTAAACCTTTGTCTATTATCTCATTGCTAAATATGTTTTCCCAATCTGTAGACACTTGTTTTACTCTTTTGATGAATTCTTTTGATGGAAACAAGTGTTTTATTTTCAATGGGTGAGCTAGTTAAACTTTATTGTGCCAACCTGGCTGATAAACACATGTGGGGTTAATTGAAGGGCAAAGAGATAAATGGTTCGGTGAGCCTCTCCTTTCTAGTTCTTGGGTCTCTTGCTTTCAGATGGTCAGATTAAATTGTAGCTGCCTTAGCCAGTTCCTTGCTTCAGCTTGCAAGGCTCACTTCCTGCAAGACATCCCCGAGGAGAAGTCACATGGACCTACTCCTATACAGCCCAGGGTGCTGGAGCAGCCATGTGGAGATCCCTGTCAGCACTGAGATGCTTACACGCTCACTGATTCAGCTTTCCTTCTGCAATCGGCATCATTGCATGTGTTTTGTGAGATGGAGGAGGACTTTGTGGATCAGTGTCGGACATATGGGCTAATATTGGACTTGTGGGCTTGAGCAGCACTGGGTTGGGATGTTTTCTTGATGTGCACTTACCCTTTATATAAACTCTCTCATACATATGAGTTTCTGTGGATTCGTTTCTCTGAACATATCCAGACTAACACAATGAGTCTCATTTATCTTTTCTGTCTTCCATGGTGTGTGCTTCCTTTGTTATATCTTGTAGCCCATGTACGCCATGTACTAAGGCTCTTAGATTTGTCTCAATTTTTCCCTTGGTGATCCTGATCGCTTTGGGTTTTACTTTTAGGTCTTTGATACACCTTGAATTTGTTTTTGTGTATAGGGTGAGTTATGGGTTTTGTTTCATTCTTCTGCAGATAGATACTTAGATTTTCCAGCACCATTTATTGGAGGAGGCATATCACCTTCCTATTTAATGCCTTTGTTGCAAATCAGTTTTCTGTAAGTGGATGTTTTTGTTTCTGGGTTTTCTTTACTGTTACTTTGGTCTATATATCTATCATTATATCAGTACCAGGCTGTTTTGACAACTGTGAATGTGTAGTAGGTTTTAAGGTCAGGTAGTGTAAGATCACCTAATTTGTTCTTCTTTTTGAGATCTTTACTTATCCTGGGCTTCTTCCTTTTCATATGAAGTTGGTAATTCATTTTTAAAATTAGCTTAAAAAATGATGTTGGAATTTAGATGGAGGTTGCATTGATCTTGTATATTGCTTTAGGTAGTATAGACATTTTCATGATATTGAGTCTTCTTATTTATGAATACGGAATATTCTTTCCTTTGTGTAGGCCTTTTATTGGCTTCTTTTAATAATGCTCTGTAGTTTTATTTGTACAAGTCTTTTGTTTCTTTCGTTAGGTTTATTCCTAAGTATTTCAGCTTTTGTGTGGCTATTGTAAATGGCATTGCTTTCTTGATGTCTTTTTCAGAATTCTCAACCCTCATATATAGGAATCTAATTGAATTTTGCTTGTTAGTCTTCTATCCTGCTACTCTACTAAACTCAATAGTTTCCAACCATCCTACTGTGGACACCTCAGGATTCTTTATGTATAAAATCATATCGTTTGTAAATAGCATGTTTCACTTCTTCTTTGCCTAATTATACTCCCTTAACTCCTTGCTGTTGTCTTATCCTTCTGGCTAGGACTTCCAGCATGATGTTGAATAAGAGTGGGGATAAGGAACATTCTTGTGGGGTTCCTTTATTCAGTGGATATGCTTTCAGCATTTCTCCACTGAATGTAATATTGGCTATTAGTTTTTCATTTATGGCCTCTATTGTGTTGAGTATTTTCCCTTCTAATCCTATCTTCTTGAAAGCTTTTATTAGGACTGGGTTTTGGATATTGCCAAATGCTTTTCCTGAATCAATTGATATGATTATATGGTTCTTATCCATTTTCTTGTTTATGTGGTCAATTACAATAATTGTTTTTCAAATGTTGAATGATATTTGCATCCCTGGTATAACTCCGACTTGATTATAATGGATTTTTAAAATATATTGTTGATTACTATTGACCAGGAATTTGTGCATCTATGTTAATAAGGGCTATCAGTCTGTAGTTTTCTATCTGTCTTTGCCTGATTTTGGTATGAGGGTTATGATAGCTTCATAGAATGAGTTTAGGAGCTTGCTGTCCCTTTCTATTCTGGAATAGTTTGTGTAGAATTGGGGTCAGCTCTTTTCTTAATACTTGGTAGAATTCTGTGAAGCCATCCTGTCCTGGGCTTTTTTGGTTGGGAATTTCCTGATGACCTACCTAGTCTATTTCTTCTTTTGTTATGGGGTTTTTCAAGTTATTAATGCTCTTCTGTGTTAATTTGGGAAGGGGGAGTTTTTCTATGTACTTGTCCATGTCATCTAGATTATCTACTTTTTGGAATACATTCTTTCTTAATACCGCATTGCTATTCTTTTTATTTCATTTGGATCTGTTGTAATGCCATCACTTTCACCCCCAATTCTAGATATTGTCGTCTACTCTTTCTGTTCCTTTGTTCAGAAACCTTGTTCACTAGTAGTTTGTCGACTTTCTTGATTTTTTTCAAAGAACCAACCTTTAGTTTTGTTGATTTTCCATTGTTTGTCTCTTTTCCAGGTCATTTGCTTCTGCTTTAATTTAAGCTTTTATTTTTTTCTGTTGTTGGAAAGTTTATGTTGCTGACTCTGTTCAGATTATTGGAGGTGTTGTTTTAAAGTATTGAACATGATTTAATCCTTTTTTTCCCATGTGTGCATTAATTGCTATAAATTGACGTGTGGTAACTAACTTTGCTGTGTTACACAGGTATTGGTATGTTGTGTTATTCTCATTTGTTTCTATGAAATTCCTCATTTCATCCCTTATTTGGACTAATACTCAGTCTTTTTTGAGTAGTGCCTTGTTGAGTGTTTAGGTGTTTGCCTTTATTCTCTCGCTCTTTCTAATGTTGATTTCCAGTTTTATGACACTGTGGTCTAACAAGATGGTTTGAATGATCTCTATGTGTTTGAATTTCTTAAGGCTTGCTTTATGGCCTACTATATGAGCCATGCACATTGATGAAGAATGTGTATTTTTTTGCTGTTGGGTGGAGAACTCTGTAAATATCTAGGAGGTTTAGTTTTCGATGGTGCTGCTCACCTCTATCAGTTTCTTTATTGAGGTTATTACCCGTTGATTTATCTTCTTTGAGAGTGGCATATCGTAGTCTCTTACTATTATTATTAATCTCATGATTTCTCTCTTTATCTCTTTTAAGATTAGGCTGATAAATTTGAGGGTCTTTCATTGGGCAAATATATGGTTATTACAGTTATGCGTTCTTCGTCTATTGATCCCTTGAGCATTATGTAATGTCCATTCTTTATGTCGTGTTCTTTAGGGTGTATTTTTTTGGAGATTAATATTGCCATTTCTGCTTTTTTTAAATTGCCATTACCTTTGCGATGGTAAAATTTTGCTATCCTTTTATTCTCAGTTTTTGACTTTGAATTCGATGTGTGTCTCTTGAAGGCAGCAGATTAATGGATCTTGTTTCCTAATCCCGTCTATTGTTCTTTGTCATTTGATTGGTACATTTAATCCATTGGCCTTAGATGTTCTTAATTCTAGATGTAGATTAGTCACTGTCATCTCGCATTATTTGTTTTTTGCATTTTTATGGGGGGGTGGTCTATGTAAGGAGTTTATTCATGTCTTCATTTCCACATTAGATCTGTATTATTTGGAGTACTGTTTTCAGTGTACTGACTTCTGGGTGGTTTTACACCCTGTTGTTTTCTCACCTTTGAGTATTGTAGTTGTTGGATTTCTAACCATAAAGATTTGGGTAATATTCTTTGTAATGCAGATTTTTCCCCACGAATTCTCTAAAATTTTCCTTTATTGAGAATACTTTTATTTCTCCTTCATATTTGATGATGATTACAAATTGCTGGCTTTGCAGGTTAGTAGGCCAATGAGGAACTCATTACGTCACCAATGCTCCTTATGGATATTCTGACTAATTTCAGTTGGTCACTTTTCTGGAAAAGCATGATGGAATATTTTCCATCTGAATCATTTTAGAAAACTGAGTTAAATGGACAGTGTAGTGTGTAAAGGGGTAGGCTGTGAAGTCAAACATACCTGGGTTTGAATTTTGGCCCTGTTGTTTCCATGTGACCTTGGCCCAAACCACTCATTTTAGTCTTAGTTTTGTCATCTGTAAAATAGTTTCTATCTTATAATGCTGCTATGAATATTAAGTGAGATAATGCAAACAACCCTATCCCTGGTTTATAGTAAGCACTCAATAAATAAATATTCAATTCTATCATTATTATAGGAACTGGTATGTATTTATAAGAACAGAACCTGCTCGAGTGACAAAGACATTGATCTGAAGTTGGAGAACATGATCTTTTTGGTTCTTTCAGGCCTGGGATTCTGAGTTTATGATTCTTTGGGTGGGAAATAAATAAACTTTAGTTACTCACTGATGCCTTTGCTGATCAGATAACCTCAAAGCCTAGACATACTGCATAATTCTCTGACAGCAATAACTCAGCCAGCAGTTCCCAAGCAGAGATGTGGGAAAAAGTCCAATATCCGGGAAGACTAGAATGTACAACTTCCTGTGGTCTGTCTAGTGAAATTTGACCAGATAAGAACCATTAATAAGACTCTCTCAAAATAGAAAATCTTTTTTATCATTAAAGGCAAATATATTGATGTTAAATACCTGAACAAATGATGTTAATTTGAATAGTCTTCTATTATTGCAAGAAATATAGAAAAGTGTTCAAGAAAACTTTAAAAAAGATTTTTTCCTAAATTGTGGCAAGAAATGGAATGAAATATTTTCTTAGTCTTAAAAAGTAATGGCCCTTCTGCCTTTGCAAGGGGAAAAGTGTTAGCTTCTAAGAGGTGGCTTCAGAGGCACCCTAATATGGTGCTTAAGAAAAATTAAAACCTCATACCCTTAACCTACATTCATTAAGGCTTATCATTTTACCTTGGGTTCCACATATATTTCCAACTATAGCAAGTCACTTGAATAAGAAAATAAGCACTTCAATGAAGCATGTAATGGCTATAAATTAAATTGTGAAGAAGTTCTCTTAAAAAGCCAAAGGACATGATCCTTGGGAAATGACTTATTTTTTCTGTTGTCTTCTCTGCAATAATTACAGAAAGCTGCCAAGTAAATGTTTTGATGATTAGATTTAGCTGGTGATCTACCCCACATTCTTTCCTTGAAACACATTTCTGCATTGGCCATACCCTCCCTCTCTCTTTTCCCCTCCCATCAAGCAAGGGCGAATTGGATTACTTTTTACTTGGAAAGGTCAGGGTTTATATTACTAGCGAAGAAGCATTTTGTAAGCACATCCAAACTATGGGTATGATAAAGCTTCAGCAAGAAGTAGCAGTTTAATATTTCAATGACAAGGTTGTTGTCAAGCAAGCCCGACTTTAATTCTTAGTTCTGTAAGTTAATTGTGCAACCTCTAATTTCTCTGCATCTCAGGTTTTTCATCTGGAAAATGGATATAATTCTAAATACAGGAGTCAAAGAGAGTTTTTTGGGACATAACAAAACAATACAACAATGCTAGATGCAAATGTTCAGCAAATGCTAGCTGCTCTTATTACTAAGAAGCAGATTCCCTCATCATGTTCACAAGCTCAGAGAGTGTAGCTGAAGTGGTAATTGTGCATAAATGTGTTTGATAAAGTTTTAGTTGATTCTGTGAAGTTGACGGGTCCTGGGATTAGGGATATTTGTGAAGGACTGCCGCTGTAGTCTCTTAGAACTGCTTCAGACGCTGGGACTACAGCTATAGAAGGAGTGGTTTTTACAGAAGCAATTTGGACTCCCCAAATTCTAAAGCAAAACAGATGAAAACAGCCTTTATGTATGACAAGGCAGGATAAACAATGGGAAACAATCTCTGTTAATTTTACTTTCCAGCCAAATGTAGACACTTCCTTATTGAACTTTTATTTTAAATGTTATAAACCCACCCAGCAGGTTGGTATACAGGTTCTTCTCTTCCAATTGGGAATATGCCTTACTGAAACTGGAGAGTAATTTTGAGGCACTCTATGGAAACTATATCTGGGAACTTCCCCTGAGAAGAGAAGAAGGAAAGCTGCAAGCTACTGTAGGTTAGTTATTTTCATTCTGTTGCGATTAGAGCTAAAGCATTAAGAATATGGAATTGTTCACTTTTGTTGTAGGAGAATCGGTTTCCCAGGATAATGGTGTTTGGTAGGCCAGTGGGGTCTAGGTCTTAAGGAAACGGACTATAAGTCTAATTCAGCTATGAAGTTGAAGCATTTAATCATCTTATCTCTTAGAGATTTAGATTTTATGTCGTAAAGAATATTAGTGAAATTTACATAAGATAAATGAGGCACATCTTAATTTGAAATTTGATAAATTATAATCATTTATGCCTATGTAATCACAAATTCAATAGTTATAGGATATCTTCACAATCCCAACAAATTATCTTGTGTCCTTTTTCAAGAAATCCCAAGCCCATCAGAAACTTTTAGTCTGTTTACTAGTCCCCAGATTAGTTTTATAAGTTCTTGAACTTTGTGTAAATGGAAATATTCAGTATTCATTATTTTTGTGTCTGGATGTTTTGTATTATGTATGTTTTGGAGATATACTCGTGCTGTTGCATATATCAGTCATTTATTGTTTCTTATTGCTGAGTAATAATCCATTGTATGAAAAATGAGATTTGCTTATCAATTCTCTTATTGATGTAATTTGGGTTGCTTATAGCTTAAGGCTGTCTTGAAAAATGTTGCTATATACCTTCTTGTACAAGTTATTTTGTGGGCATATGTCTTTGGCTCTGTTCGTTAAATATCTATGAATCTTATGAGTCTAATGATTGGACCATAGGGCATATATAGGTTTAATTTTATAAGAAACTGTTTAGAGTTTTCCTAAATTGTTTGTATCCTTTTACATACCTACCAGCAAAATATGAGTTCTAGTTACGCCATGTCTTGCCAATAATAGGTTTTGTTAGGTTTTGCTTTTTCTTTTCTATCCAAAATACCTGCATTTAAAATCTAAGTGTTTATATCATTTTTAGTTTCCTTTAAGATATTGAAGAAAGGAATAAAAACTTTGTATATCATAAATTTCAGAATAAAGTGTTTGAATGTTTCCACAAGAAAAAAATCTTGAAATTAACAGTGACCTCTGGTTTCCCACACATTACATAGCTCTGTAAATCATTAGCTGGTGGGGAGTTGTTTCTGTGTAATCTTGGGAGCAATAAATTTCTACTATTTATTATGTAACTATGCTAGTGAGAGAACACCTCTATTTTATTTCATAGAAAATACCAGTTAGTGTGGTCAATTTTCTGTCCTCATCTTACTTAAGCTATCGTCAGCATTGGACAGAGTTGATCCGTTCCTCTTTGGTATTTTTTTTGATTAGTTTACAGGACAACACAATCTTCTGATTTACCTTTTATCTTATTGACTACTTTGGTAAATATCCTTTAGTGATTTTTTTCCGCTCTAATCTGTAAAACTTAGTGTTCCTCAAGCCTCAGTTCTTAGATCTTTTGTATTTCTAGCTGCATATTCTTTGACGGTTTCATTCAATGTCATGACTTTAAATATACTGTGTACTTTGACAATTCCTATATTTTCATTTCCAAGTCAGAGTTCATCTATGAACTTCAGACACATTTCTAACTGCCTAACTGGGATATCTGCATGTCTGTCTAATAATCATCATATGATTGACATGTGCAAAATGGCGCTCTTGCTCTCTCCCTGCACCTCCCTCCAAAAGCCTCCCTAATCTCTGTTATGTCCACTCTCAATGGCAGCAGGATAATTTTAGAGAATAAACTTTTGAATCATTTTCGTCTTTCCATTTCACCATTGACTTTTGGTGACTCCTTTCAAATGTTTTCAAAATTCTGCCACTTCTCATTACTTCTGTTATTACCTTGTTTAAAGTTTACAGTTAATTACCTTGTAATAATTTATTGAATCTTTAAAGAACTGAAATTACCATGATCTTTTACCCATGCAAAAGATGCATTTTCCTTACATGGCTAAAGTCTATTTTCAAATAAAATTCAGAGGAATCCTTCAAAAATGTAAGTCAAATTAGGAATGCCAGTGCTCAAACACCTTCAGACACACCCACAATTTCCTTAAAGGTAAAAACTAAAGCCCAGAGAAATACTTTCGAAATGGTGGAGTAAACTCTGACAATTGGATTAGCTATTAAAAGGACAAGCATATTGGGAGTAATGGTGAATATAAAATTCTTCAAAACCCTGAAACTTAGCCAAAGGCTTGTGAGATTTTGAGAAACATATTTTGAACGGGGCAGTTGAATCTTGGGAAGAATAGTTTTAAAAGTTTTAACATGCCCCAATGCTATTTCTCTTCTGCTCCATGGTAGCCTTGCAAACCCAGTCTCACCATTATGGTAGTCAAGAAAACCGGGAAACCCTTAGGAAAAGGGAAGTTTAGGCAGACTAGACAAACAAACCCAAGGACATTCATATTGTTTAAGGAGATTTATATACAAGAGCAGTTGAATATTGAGAAAAACATTCCAGCCCAGTCCAGATCAAGTCTATAAGTCAAATACTAGCCCATATGTCTGATACCAATCTTTAAAATCCTCTTCAGACTCACGAAACACTTGCAATGACACTGAATGCAGAAAGATCACAGGCTAATGGTTGGGAAGTCTTGTGGATCCAGTGGGGTTGTAAGCATCTCAGTGCTGGCAGGGGTCTCCATGTGGCTTCTACAGCTCAGAGCACTAGCATAGCTCCATGTGTCTTATCACCTGCAATGTCTGCCATGGAGTGAGCCTGTGTCCTGTCTCCAGCGAGCTATTTTTCTCCTTAGCCAAGGTGGGTGGTAATGTCAGGTCCATCAAGGGTTGTTTTTCATCCCTGATGTCAAAAATCACTATTGGACATAGATTTTTTCATACTGCACTTTCCCTGTAAGCAGAAGCAGATTTTAGCACATCCAATAGGTTTTGCCTTTACTAGGTTCTCATATTTTCTCATTCCAGGAAGAGGTGTTGACCCTTATATAGGATTGTGAGGAATGTAAGGAGGAGGGGGTATAGATCAGTGTCCTCAGGCTAACACATAGGTGGTCAAATCAGACAAGGAATACAGACTTTGCCAAATCAGTCCAGGAAAGTCACTAACAAACAAATGGCTACAACAACAAGAGCAAACAGAACCCACAATAAACCCTTAGGAAAAGGAATATTTGATTGCCATATTATATTGGCATTTATAATATATTGCCATCTTATAAAAATCTCTAATTTTTAATGATAAATTGTAAGACAAACAACCAGCAAGGTATTACTATAGGTATGATATAAAGAAGTCAACCAAAAATATTATTGTAGAAACTCAGGTGTTGAGATTACTAGCAAAGGTTTAAATCAATTATTAAAAATGCTTCCAAGAAATAAAGGGAATTATATCAAAAGACTTAAAGGAAAATGTGAGAGCAACATCTCACCAAATACATACTACTAATACGGTGATAGAAATTACATAAAAAGAAAGACATCAATTTCTGCAGTTGATAAATATAATCATTGAAATAATGAGTTCACTAGAGGAGCCCCTCAGAAACGGTGATAATTCATTGCTAGTAAAACTTGACCGACACAATATACTGAATGAAAATGAAATCAAAATCATAAGCCAACTCAAATCTGTAGGAAGAAATAAAGAGCACTAGTAAAGGTAACTGTAGATAAATTTTTAGAGGGTAAATGAATCTTTATTTAAACATTTTATTCACTTAACTGATTAAAAATGAACAAATATTTGTATGAGAACATATAAGACAAACAGAGAAGGCAACAGGGTTCTATAGAAGGAAAATTTTGTGTACTATTAACATTAAGGAGCCTTGGTGACCTAGTGGTTACTCATTGGGCTGCAATTTACAAATTCAGCAATTTAAAACCACCAGCCACTCTATGGGAAAAAGACGGCTTTCTACTCCCATTAAGAGTAAAGATCTTGGAAAGTCACAAGGGCAATTCTACCTTATCTTATAGAATCTGGGAATAGAAATGAAGGAGATCCCATGATAGCATTTTACAAAACAAATTAGTTGTTCATAGCAAAAACCTGTTTTTCAACAACATAAAAGGCAACTGTACAGATTGACTTCTTCAGATGGAATACGCAGAAATCAAACGGTCTACATTGGTGGGAAGTCATGATAGAGAAACCATATCAGCAGCTAAAACCAGACTTAGGATTAACTGTGGAACAAACCATGTATTTCTCACATGAAAGTTCAGAAGAAAGCTGAACACAATTAATAGAAATTCATGAGAATGAAAATGCGACCTTGAGTCTATCCCACCTGAATTTTGAGAACATCTCAAAACCAGATTTGACACACTGACCACTAATGACAAATGACCTGTGGGAGAGGAAAGCCGACGGCCATTGAAGAGGCAGGAAAGAAAGAAAACCTCAAAGTGGATGGCAAAAGAGGCTCTGAAACTTGTTACTCATTGTAGAGTAACTAAACCAAAGAGAAGATATGATTAAATTAAAGAGCTGAATAGACCATTTAAAAGGGCAGGTTGAGAAGACCAAGCCAAATATTATAACAAAGTGTGCTAGGACCTTGAATTAGAAATCCAAAAGGGAAGAACATACTTAGCATATCTGAAACTGAAAGAACTCAAGAAAAAGTAGATACCTGGAGTTCAAATTTTGAAAGATTTTATAGACAAAATATTGAATGATGCAGGATGCATCAAGAGAAGATGGGAACAATATAGAGTCACTGTATGAAAAAGAACTGGTTGACATTTCACGATTTTAGGAGGTAGTGTATAAGCGAGAACCAATGGTGTGGAAAGAAGTTCAAACTGTACTGAGAGTATTAGTCAAAAACAAGGCTCCAGGAATTCATGGAACACCCACTGAACTGTTTCAGAACTCTGAAGAAACACTGGAAGCACTCACTCTTCTATGGTAGGAAATTTGGAACAGAGCTACTTGGTCACCTGACTGGAAGAGATCCATATATGTACCCATTCCAAAAAAAAAAAACCACCCCAAAACCATGAGCCAACAGAATAGAATGCCCAAGCTATAGAGCTATATCGTTGATATGAAACACAAGTAAAATTTTGCTTAACAGCATCCAACTGCCGGAGTTAAGAAGTTCAGGCGAGATTCAGAAGAAGATGTGGAACTAGGGATATCATTGCTGATGTCAAATATATCATGGCTCAAAGCAGAGAAA
Source organism: Echinops telfairi (assembly GCF_000313985.2). Lineage (NCBI taxonomy): Eukaryota > Metazoa > Chordata > Mammalia > Afrosoricida > Tenrecidae > Echinops > Echinops telfairi. The sequence continues at coordinate 13,474,297 of NW_022103917.1, forward strand.
AATGTTTACTTGTGTTTCATTCACTATGCAAAGGCATTCTACTGTGTGGACTATAATAAATTTTGGATAACCTTGAGAAAAATGGGAATTCCAATATGCTTCATTCTGCTCATTCATAACTTGTACATGGATCGAGGCAGTTGTTTGAACAGAACAAAGGAATATTGCATGTTTTAAAATCAGGAAAGGTTTGTGTCAGAGTTGTACTTACTCACCATACTTGTTCATTCTCTATGCTGAGAAAATTATCAAAGAAGTTGAATAATATGAAGAAGACTGTGGCATTATGATTTGAAGAAGGCTTATTAACAACCAAGGATTTGTAAGCAACACAACTTTGCTTTGTGAATATGGGGATAATATGAAGCACTTGCTGAAGAAGATGGAGGATTGTAACCTTCAGTTTACAGATTACAGATTTATAAATTACTGAACATAAGGTAGACCAAAACCCTCACTACTGGATCAATAGGTAACATCATGATAAATGGAGAGTAACTAGAAGTTGTCAAGGATCTTGTATTGCTTCTGTCCACAATCAATACTCATGGAAGCAGCAGTCAAGAGAATAAAAGACTGTTTCAACGTGCACAGGACCTCTTTAGAGTATTGAAGAGTAAGGATGTTTGAGGACTAAGGTGAACTTGACCTAAGCCATGGTATTTTTCTTTGCATAATATGCATATAGGAGTTGAACATTGAATAAGGAAGACCACAGAAGATTAGGTGCATTTGAGTTGTGGTGCTGAAGAAGAATATTGAAAATACCATGGACTACTAAAAGGGCAATCCGATATTTGTTGGAAGAAGTACCTTAGAGGTAAGGATGTAAGACTTTGTATTACTTTCTTTCCACAGCATGACTGGTAATGTGGAAGTGTGATAAAGAAGAGGGAGGCCCTTGATGAGATGGATTGATACAGTGGCTGCATCAATGGGCTCAGGCATAAGAACAATTGCGAGGATGGCACAGGACCGTGCTGTGTTTTTTCTGCTGTGTATACGGTCTCTATGACTCAGAGCCAACTAGCCGGCACCTAAGAACAGCAACACTGACAAACTGTAAATTCACATAGCTGAGACCTTGATTTTAAAGAGCCCATGTGATGCTATATCTTTTGATAGCCGGGCACCATCAGATTTCTTCACCACATTTGCTTATGCACCCACTTTGTCTTCAGTGAGCATCATGGAATGGCAGTTTAATAGAACAAAGTGTTCTTGTCTTGAGAGAGTACTTGAGTAGAGGTCTTGAGAGAGTACTTGAGTAGAGTACTGCTTCCTTAATACTAAACCTATAAATATATGTACATATCAAAGACCCAGAGCAAAAAATCATAATGTGAATGAGATGGAGGAATGCAGAGTAGAAGGCCAAAGCCAATCTGTAGGCAATTGGACATCCCCTTACAGAAGGGTCTCTTTTTTTTCCCTTTTTAAAAAATCATTTTATTAGGGGCTCATACAACTCTTATCACAATCCATACACACATCAATTGTGTAAAGTGCATTTGTACATTCATTGCCCTCATCATTCTCAAAACATTTCCTCTCCACTTAAACCCCCGGCATCAGGTCCTCATTTTTCTCCTC
>NW_022103917.1:13476614-13499873 GCF_000313985.2 Echinops telfairi
TGATATGTTGTTCCATGTGGGCTTTGTTGTTTCTGAGCTAGATGGCCACTTGTTTACCTTCAAGCTTTTAAGACCCCAGATGCTATATCTTTTGAAAGCCGGGCACCATCAGCTTTACAGAAGGGTCTTGGGGAGAAGATGGAGCAATTAGGGTGCAGTATAGTACTGATGAAACATACAGCTTTCCTCTGGTTGTTTAATGCTTCCTTCCCCTTGCCCCCCACTATCATGACCCTAATTCTACCTTACAAATCTGGCTAGACTAGAGCATGTACGTGGGTACAGATAAGAGCTGGAAGCACAGGGAATATAGGACAGATACATTCCTTGGGACCATATTAAAAGTAGCCATACCAGGAGTGTAAAGGGAAGGTGGGGGGAGAAAGGGGGAACCTATTACAATGAACTTACTGTAACCCTCTCCCAGGGGGATGGACAACAGACAAGGGGGTAAAGGGAGACATTGGACAACGCAAGACATGAAAAAATAATAATTTATAATCTTCAAGGGAGGGGGAAAATGAGGAGCTGATACCAAGGGCTCAAGTAGAAAGAAAATGCTTAGAAAATGATGATGGCAACATATGTACAAATGTGCCTGACATAATGGATGGATGTAAGGATTGTGATAAGAGTTGTATAAGCCCCCAATAAAATGATTTATACAAAAATAAAGAGCCCCTGTGACATAGTGAGTGAAGCATGGACCTTGATTAGGACATCTCAGATTTCTGGAAAAATAAATTTCTATTTATTCAAACAATCTACTATTTGTGTTATAGCAGTACTAAGAAACTAAGACAGTATATCAACAAATATGATCAATTAAGTAAAATGAACAAATATTTAGAAATTCAAACACTATCAAAGAAATAGAATATCTGAATAGATCCATAGAAAGTGTTTGAATTAATGATCAGAAACTTCCCAAAAAGAATAGCTCATGCTTAGATGATTCAAATTAATTCTTCCAAACATTTAAAGAAAAAGTTAAACAAATCATCCAAAAAATCTTCCAAAGAAAAGAAGAGAAGGGAATATTTTCCAATTTGTTCAATACAGCTAATATTATCCTTAGCAAAAGTTAGGCAAAAACTCACATAAGCAAATAACTCACATAAGCAAATGCGGCGAAGAAAGCTGATGGTGCCCGGCTATCAAAAGATATAGTGTCTGGGGTCTTAAAGGCTTGAAGGTAATCAAGCGGCCATCTAACTCAGAAGCAACAAAACCCACATGGAAGAAGCACAGCAGCCTGTGTGATCACGAGGTGTCAAAGGGATCAGGTATCAGGCATCATCAGAACAAAAAATCTTACAGTGAATGGAGGGGGGGGTGGGATGCGGGGTGGAGACCCAAAGCCCATTTGTAGGCCACTGGACATCCCCTTACAGAAGGTTATTGGGGAGGAGACGAGCTACTCAGGGTGCGATGTAGGAACGATGAAACATACAATTTTAGTCCCTAAATGCTTCCTCCCCCACACTCTCATGATCCCAGTTCTACCTTGCAAGTCTGGCTAGACCAGAGGATGTACACTGGTACAGATAGGAACCGGAAACACAGGGAATCCAGGGCGGATGATCCCTACAGGACCAGTGGCGAGAGTGGCAATACTGGGAGGGTAGATGGAGGGTGGGTTGGAAAGAGGGAACCGATGACAAGGATCTACATGTGACCTCCTCCCTGGGGGACGGACAACGGAAAAGTGGGTGAAGGGAGACGTCAGACAGTGCAAGATATGACAAAATGACAATTTATAAATTATCAAGGGTTCATGAGGGAGGGGGGAGTGGGGAGGGAGGGGAAAAATGAGGAGCCGAGGCCAGGGGCTTAAGTGGAGAGCAAAGTTTTGAGAATGATGAGGGCAATGAATGTATAAATGTGCTTTACACAATTGATGTACGTATGGCTTGTGATAAGAGTTGTATGAGCCCCTAATAAAACAATGAAAAAAAACTCACAAGAAAGAAAAACTACAAATTAATGCTTATATTAATGTAGAGAGAAGCCTTGATGGTATTCAAATTGAATCTAGCATACATATGTATATATCATGATTAAGGAGATATATACCATAACTGCAAGGTTATTTTAACGTCTTACCACCTTCAATGTAATTTCTGTACTAATTAGAAAAAGGGCAACATATACATAATCATTTAAATCAAAGCAGATAACAAATTTGAAAAATATATAGCATGTTTTCATTATAAAAATATTACAGCTCGATCGAAGCAACATGGCGATTCCCGGCTGGCAGCGACTGATGCGGGAGTTAGGGTCAGGCTGGGGATGGAGAAGCCACGGCGACTGTCATTGGCCGAGGAGTAAAAAGTGCACTTGGAAGTTAAAGGGGCTTTGTCGTCAGGGCTAGAGACAGGGAAAACCTGGGAATCCCGAGGAACACGTATTCCCCTCCCCCAAGCGTTTTTCAGGTTGGAAGCCCGACGTTTGAGGGAGAAACTTGTGAGAAAATAAAGGAAGTTAGGCCAAAATATATATATATAGCAGCTCTAGGAATAGAAGGGAGCTTCCTCAACCTGATAAAATCATACACACACACACACACAAAGTCCTCACAGCTAACATATGCATAATAGGTAAAAATGGGAAGACAATGATGTCCACTTTCATATACTTAACATTTTACTGGTTTCTGGGAAGGATAATTGGGCAAGAGGAAAAAAATCCAGATACTAAAGGAAGAGAAGCAGCTTTTCCTATTCATGATACCATGATCTTGCGTATAAAACATCTCAGATGTTCACAGAAAAATTATTTGAACCATACAAAATTTCAGTAAGTTTTGAAACATCAAGATCAAATATAGAGGTATTTCTATGCACTCACAATGAACAACTAGAAAATTAAATTAAGAAAGAAATTTAATTACAATAGCATCATTAATAATAAAATACTATGCAATAAATAATAATCAGAAATAAATTCAATAAAAATGAGACCTGTATATTGAAATCTATAAAATATTATTGCAAGAAATTGAATAATACTCATATAAATGAAAAAACATTTTAGTATCAGACTGGTTGTCTTCCTATTGCTAAGATGATAATACTTCCCAAATTGATCTATAGAATGAACACAATTCCTATTAAATTACAACGGTCTTTTTTGTGGAGATTCATAAGCTGATCCTAACATTCACATGGAAATACAATGAACCATACATCATATAAAACAATCTTTAAAAAGAACAATTTTGGAATACTCACATTTCAAACATTACTCCAAAGCCTCAGCAATCAAAAGGGTGTGTTATGAGCACAAGTATCAATGTACAGATCGAATATCCAGAAATGTACCTATGATCAATTTATCCAGGAATAAGCCTATGATCACTTTTTTCTTGAGAAGGCCATCAAGAACATTCAATGGGGTAAGAATTCTCTTTTCAGAAAATGGTGTTGGGATCAACTTTATACCCATCTATAAGATAATTATATTCGACCTCCACGTCATACGATATATACAAATTCACTCAGAATTTATCAAAGGCATAATTAGAAAAGCTAAAATTATATAATCCTTAGAAGAAAACATAATGATTAAAATTCATAAAATCAGATTAGACAATGGTTTCTTAGATATGACATAAAAATCACCAGCAATAAAAAACCGAATGGATAAAAGAGAAGGGGAAGAGGATTCAATGAAATGTTCTACATGGACATAGTGATCTGAGTCACAGTGGTTCTGAGTCTAGGGCTTCTTGAGCTGATCCCTCAGGTGGCTTCACTGAAGGGCCCTGACTTGGGCTGGGCAGTCCAGTTGATTCACAGTCCTGTGCTGGTTCCCCGTGGAGTCACCACTGGATTTGAGGTCTCCAATCATGCCTAGGAGGTCCTGTAGCAGGCAGTTTCTGCCATCCTGAGGCTGGGAGGAAGCCAGAGACAATGATAATGGCAACATGGACCCACAACACCAGGAGGACTAGTTGGATCAACCTTGGGAATAAGTTAATTACGTTATTGTCTGCTGACTTTGTTGGGGATGAGTTGCCTGGGGATGGGAAACAGATTGGTGCCTACTACATTGATCACATCCAAGAAACCACACAGATAAAATATCCAAGAAAATGATGGAAAAGAAAACAGGGGATACTGTTCAAAGCCTATCTTGTAGTGACTTAGGATGTCCTCAGGACACAGGAGGAATACATCACCCACATGAAGGAGCAGAGACTGGTTTGGGCTCCGCATGAAGCTGTATGGTTAAATAAGGCTTATAAGGAAAAGCCCAGGACTTGCACAGCCTTGTTGTCAGGATTTCCACCCACTAATAAATATATTAAAAGCTGAATACATATTTTAAAAGCTGAAATCTCTACCTATGAGATTAAGAATTTAAGGATTTAGGAGACTTAAAAAATTTTTTTTGTGGAACCATTGAGGGTGTGGCAGGAGAGAAAAAAAGAAGGTCACTGCTGTTCTAGAGACTCTTAAGAAAAAGGGAAGGAATTTCACAGAACAAGTGCCTGAAAAAGAAGTTTGCCAAAGATGAAGCTTATCTATAAGAAAGGTAAGCATTAACACAAGGAATATAGAAGGATGTACAAGAACTGAAATTTGAATGGCTAGGACGGTAAGAAAAGCTGGCAATGACTACAAATCTGGACAACCCAAGCTGGCATTTCTTATCAGTATCAGTTATCAATGGTGTGAGTTCAAAGGTTTGACACCATTGCAGCTTCTTTACCTTTGCCAGAGGCCCCTTTGTTAAGCTTAACAAGGTGCAATTAACATTCACTGCATGGGGGCATCCAAACCTGAAGTCAGTGAATGAACTGATCTATAAGCATGGTTTTTGGCAAAATCAGTAAGACCTGTAGTACCCTGACACGTGACACTCTGATTGCCCAATCTCTTGGTATATATGATATCATCTTCAGGGAGGATCTGATTCATGATCCGGAATTGCTTCAAAGAATCAAATAACTTCCTGTAGCCCTTCAAATTATCTTCTCCACGAGGTGGGATGAAGAAAAACACCACCCATTTCTCAGAAGGCAGAGATGCTGGCAACAGGGAAGATCAGATCAACAGGCTTATGCGAAGGATGAACTACGGTGGCTGCCGTGATTATCTTTGCTATTTGGTCAGTTAATAAACCAGTAACTGCTTTCAAATGGAAAGCAAGGAAGACTGACAAAATATCTCTCAAAGAGGAAGCAAGAATCGCTCAAATAGAAGGATTGGAAATATTGCAACATAATGACTTTTAGAAATGTCTGTAGGCATCAATTGTAGCAAGCATATTTGTACATATGTTGCCATCATCATTTTCTAAACATTTACTTTCTATTTGAAAAAAAAAAAGACAGCTCTCTAGGCAAGAGTGGGTATGAATTTAGTGAAGTCAATGCCATCCTATACTGAAATCTATAAGAAAGGCTATAAGCCAGGGGGTGGGAAAAGAAAATCAAGATCTGGTGCAAAGTCTTGCTAAACAGCGGAAGCATTTTCACTTGGATCAGGACATTGGAAGATCTGATCCAGAGTTGAGATCCAGCCCTAGGAGCTTTCATTTGTGTCCTCCAGACAGACCCTCGATGCTGGGTCACAAAGCAGTGTGTCTGCAGATATGGATGTCAGAAGCAGATAAGATTTACCTTAAAAGGTCAGACTAAAACTACAGTATAAGAAATCCAACAGAAGCATGGCAAACATAAACACCAAAACTGTCAAAAAAATAAAACAGTCAAAATTGGAGTGAGGGCTGGCCTAGGGTGCTGAATATTGGATATGAGAAGTTGATGCTAATTCATGCAAAAGGAGAACTTTTGAATGAGCTTCAGTTTGTCACACTCCAGAAGCCCACCCAAGGAGAATTAGGATACCTGGAAGCTGAAAGGCAGCATCTATAAGAGCAGTGTAGCCACCTGAGAGACTGAAATTGGAAGACAAAAGAAAAGAGTTGCTACAGAAACTTGAAGGAGCTACTAAATTAACTATTTGCATTAACAACTAGAAAGCCTCAGAGCCAGCCCTTTGTCCATGTCTTCTATAAGTAGCCTGGTTCCTTAACACTCAGTGGTGGTAGTGGGGCTGGGGGGAGGGGGGCGGCGGGGATTTCTGATTACTTCTATTAGAAGGTTTCTCAAGTCCCTTAGCCTCAATAAGCTAAATTACAATACCCAGGGCGATTGGATGGAAATCCGTATAAACTGGGCTTCATTCTGCAAGAGAAATGTAAAAGGAGGCATCCCTCTAAAACCATAGTACGCATTTTCCCCACTAGAAGAACATCAAGCAACTAGCTCTGAGTTAGTGCACCCAGTAGCGTCACCTGAGAAGGTTCTCTCTGATCAGACTGAATTTTTTCATATAAACAGTTTCGCTCGACCTGGTTTTTTGTAATGGCCGATTTAAGAGAGTAGGGTGTGGCTGTGAATTTTTTTTCTTGCTCTGGAAAAATGGCACAGAAACTGCTGTGATGGTGGACATAGATTACAAGGACAGCACTACGGGAAAACTCAAGTGTATGAGTGTTTTTCTCATTTCAAAAAAGGTGAAATGTCGATTGATGACAAATCTCATTCTGGACATCCATCAACTTCCCAAACAGATGAAAATGTCTATAAAATTATTGCACTTGTACTAAAAGACCAACGACAGACCATTGAAGACATGGGGAAATGATATAGACTATCTTGGAAGTCAGTTCAATGAATTTTGATGGAATATTTGGGAATGAAAAGGGTGGCTGCGAAATTTATTCCTCCCATTCTGACTGACCAGGATAAAGAATGTCAAGTGGAAAAATCCTGTGCTTTGAAAGAACATCTCCAAAGCAACCCAGACTTTTGCCCCAAGGTCATTACTGGTGAGGAGACACGGTGCTATTCTTATGACCCTGAAACCAAACATCAATCAAGCCAGTGGAAGATGCCATCATTGCCTTGCCCTTCAAAAGCTTGTCAAGTGAAATCAAAGATCAAGATGAGGCGCATTCATATTTTTTATGATGGGATTAGTGCATTTGGAGTTCGTTCCACCAGGTCAGACTGTTAATCAAGCTTTCTATGAAGAGGTTCTGAAAAAGTAGATAACAGTGTGAAACAAAAAAGACCCGATTTGTGGCAGATAGAAGACTGGTTTTGCCACCATCACAATGCACCTGCTCATGGAGCCATCTCAGTATGCCAGTTTTGGGGAAAAACAGCATGCCTCTCTTGCCCCATGCATCTGACTCACTTGACCTTGCTCTGTGAGACTTCTTTTGGTTTCTGTGAATGAAGAGGGACAATAAAGGACAGCAATTTGATGACATAGAAGAGGTGAAGAAAAATAAAACACGAGGGAGGTGCCGTCAGCCATCCAAACAGATGAATTTGAAAAATGTTCCAAGAATGGAATTGCAGATTTGACAAATGTATTCTGTGTAATGGAGAGTACTTTGACAGTGATACGGCTGTTTTGTAAAAAGACAAGTACTTTGAAAACAAAAATTCTGGTTACTTTTGGGTATCCTCTCTTAGTTATATTCCTTTTGGACTCATCACCACCATTCACGGAGTCCAAGTGGTTAAGTTCCCCAGCCATGTAGCCATATCACCTACTACTGATCCAGGTTCCAAGTCTGTGACGTCTTTCACCTCTAGGTCCCCTGTCTTCCTTGTCCTCTCCTGTCTCTCTTCAGATTTAAAAGGCACATTTCTTATAGTGTCTCTCTCCAGTTCACTGCTGTGTATTTTTTAAGTGTAACTTATGTGGAGGCTTACATTTCAGATACTTAACTTTGCACTTCACGGTTTAAACTACTAATCAGTGTCCTCCCTTCCGCTTCACTCAACACCCAGAATTTATCCTCCCTCTTTTGCCTTCCTCCAACCCCTTGGGAAATTCCAGTCTGATCCCTTTATCATGTTTTGTTGTCTATCTAGCATAACAGTAGTCTTTTTGATTGGCTAATTTCACTCAACACTATCTTCTTCAGGTCCATCCATGCCATGAAGTACTTCGTGTTTCATCGTTGTTTTGTAGTGATGCATAGTACTCTTTTGTGTGTATGTATGAACGTTTCTTTATCTATTCTTTTATTGATGGGCCTTTAGGTTATTTGTCTTCTTGCCATTGAAAACAGTGCTGTGATGCACATACCTGTTCCTGTTATGACACTTATTTGTTTAGGATATAAACATGGCAGAGAGATTTTATGGAATTTCTATTCCCAGTTGTTTGAGGTAGCTTTCCACAGTGGATGTACTTATTTACAGTCCCAGAAGGAGCCCTAGTGGTGTACTGGTTATACATTGGGCTGTGATCAGTGTGGTCCGAAGTTTGAAACCACCAGTGGCTCCAAGGGAGAAAGACTGAACTCTCTATTCCTGTAAGCAGTTACATTCTCTCTCCATGAGTCAGCATTGATTTGATGGTAATGGGAAAAAATCAGCAAGTGCATGAGTATTCAATTCTCCCTGAACCCTTTCCACCATTTGTTATTTTATGTTTTTTTTTCCCAACTTGACTGTTATAGCGTAAGGTGGTGCACTGCATATCTCCTGAATGACTAGTACCGTACTTATGAACATTTCTTCAGGGTTTTTGGACATTGGATGCCATTTTTGGTGAGTTGTCTATTCAGCACTGTTCCCACTTTTTAGTTGGGCTATTCATCTTTTTATTTTCTTTTTAAAAGATAATTTTATTGGGGCCTCTTACATGTCTTATCACAATCCATACATTCATCCAGTGTGTCAAGGACATTTGCACATATGCCGCCATCATCATTTTCAAAGCAGTCTCTTCCCACTTAAGCCTCTGATATCAACGCCCCATTACCTCTCCCTCCCTCTCCCGCCTTCTCTCATGAACCCTTGTTATGATGTAGATGATTATTTCCATATTTTACATCATCCTCCATCACTCCTCACCCACTTTTCTGTTATTCGTCTCCCTGGGAGGGGGTTATAGTTGATCCTTGTGATTGATTTCCCACTTCTTCCCCCACCTTCCCCTAATCCTCCTGGTATTTCTACTTTCATTGTTGGCCCTGAGGGGTTTATGTATCCTGGATTGTTTATCAACAATTGTTCTAACAATCTGGCATTCTGTGATGGTCACCTTCCTGACATCATCGCTGAAGACAAAGTGGGTACATAAGCAAATGTAGTGAAGAAAGCTCATGGTGCCCTGCTATCAAAAGATATAGCATCTGGGGTCTTAAAGGTTTGAAGATAAAGAAGCGGCCATCTAGCTCAGAAGCAACTAAGCCCACAGGGAAGAAGCACACCCGCCTGTGTGATCAAGAGGTGTCGATGGAATCAGGTATCGGGCATCTAAGACCCAGAACAAAATCATACCCAATGTGAATGGGGGAGGCATGGAGATTTTCAATATATAAAATCATATTGTCTGTGAATAACGATAGTTTCACTTCTTCATTCACCAGACGAATACCTTTGTTGTCTTTCCTTTGCCTTATGGTGTTAGCTAGGACCTCTAATGCAATGTTAAATACGAGTGGGGACAGGGGACATCCTTGTCTGGTCCCCTTTTTCAGTGGGATTGTTTTCGTCTTTTCTCCATTGACTACCACGTTGGCTGTTGGTCTTTCACATATAGCTTGTCTAATATTGAGGAATTTCCCTTTCATTCCTATCTTCTTGAGGGTCTTCTTGAGGAATTTGTGTTGGGTGTTGTCAAATGCTTTCTGTGCATCCATCAATGTTATCATGTGGTTCTTACAGTTTTTCATGTCACTGTGACAAATCATCCTAATGGTCTTTTGTATGTTGAACTATTCCTGCATCCCTGCTGCTATGAATCCCACTTGGTCATGGTAAATTATTTGTTTCATATAATTTTATTAAGGATTTTTTGTTAAGGATTTTTGCATCGATGTTCATTAAAGATATTGATCTGTTTTTCTTGATTCTTGTGGGATCCTTGCCCACTTTAGGTATCAGAGTTATACTAGCTTCATAGAAAGGGTTTGGGGTTTGCCATCTTTTTCCATGTTCTGGAAGAGTTTGTGTAGGCTTCGTGTCAGTTCATCCCTGAATGCTTGCTAGAATTCTCCTGTGAAGCCATCTGGCCTGGGGGATTTTTTTGTTGGTACTCCCTTGATAAACTTGTCTATCTCCTTTATTGCTATGGGTCTGTTGAGATTCTTGACGTCCATCTGGGATAGTCTAGGGAGGGATTGTTTTTCCAAATATTTGTCCATGTCTTCCAAGTTATTGAATTCATTAGAGCACAGGACTTCGTAGTACTGTGTAATTGTCCTTTTGATTTCTTTAGGACTGTAATATTTTTATGGGAGTAGAAAACCTTGTCTTTCTCCCTCAGAGTGGTTGGTGGTTTTGAACCGCTGACCTTGCAGTTAATAACCCAACGCATAATCACTATTCCACAAACTGTACAGAAGGTTTAAATGTATACTAGTGCATCTAAAAAGAAGGAAGACAAGATGAAGATAGAATATTATTGTGCCAAAGACCTTGGAATTTATCTTCTGCTGGAATATTTGCTCTAGTTGATACAGCAGCAAAAACTAATGAAACCGTTAATGACAATTTGACAGTTTATCTCAAAGGTTCCAGTGTCTTGTGGTCTTAAAAGCACCCCTTTTTGAGAAGCAGCATGATGTATGCTCAAAAAAATTTCTCCAGGGGACCAGAGTCAGTATATTTGCAAATTACACTCAAGTGATACTGATAGTTCATATCTGATGTAAAAAATCATTCTTTGTGAGCAACAAACGGGACAGTTTGAAGAATAAAACAAATTGTTTGCCAGCCAGTCCATAAAAGAACAGTATAAGAGTGTCCAGACCCAAAGTGAATCGTTAAGGATCTCGAATGCATTGAACCACCTCAATGATAAGCTGCAGGCCTGGAGGGGCTTTTAATAAAATCCGTGGGAACTGTATGTTCAAGGAGATACGGACCCTCCATGGGATGTGCCAGAGGTTGAGAGGTCTCAGGAGCTCCTAAGAGAAGATGAAAAACAGGCTGAACAGATAAAGGAAGAGCACAAGCAAGATTTGAGTACTGCACAGTTGATAGGACAAATCTCCAGGGATGTGTGTTAGCTTTAGGAACAGATCTGAAAGGTACCTCGGAGGAAATCAGGATGATACTTCAGGGAGATGATTGCTTACATCAACAGAACAAATATAAGCATCCTATCCCTGCTGGCTGATGAATGTGTAATTACAACCCTGTGAAGAGCAAGTAAACACAACTCTCTAGCAGGGAGCCACTGGCCAGCGCTTACCTGAAAGCACCACCTGGGTGCTCACTTTCTTCCAGAAGGTGAAAAAGTGACTGCTTAATTTAGTTTTGTTTATGGTGTAACTCTAAGCTCTCAAAGAGCTTTTATTTCACATCATATTTTCAAAATATCAATTTGTAAAATATCTTGAGTGTAATTCTTATTTATTTTAAAAATAAGATATCTGAAATGGGACAATATGCTACACAAATATATGGTATTTGCACATTGCTTCTTTGTTGCTATTATTAAAATGGCTTTGAGGAAGTTCTAGAATATGTTCTGACTGTTGAGTAATAGTTTGTTCAGCAGAAAGTAGATTTTTCTTTTGTCTTCTTGTGGGTCGACTATGAAGATGGCAGCAGTGTGATGTGATATTTTTGTATTAATGTGCAACTCTTATAGTTTGAAGTTAAACATGAGCATAAACTTCACTTCAAAGTTCAAAATCTGCCTGAAACAGGCATCGTGTTCATTTCCATCTACCGATGGAACACGTTGTTTCCTTTTTGTCCTTTAGTATTTGTCGGAAGAAAGCAAAAATCTGAACTACTGAGTGCAGTAGTGTAAACATGCTAAGACCTTGCTAAAGAGCTCATGATTAATTGCATCGAGGGTAGCAGAAATTAGAGGAGGAACACAGTTTCTCTAAAAGACACAAAAATCATCAAGCAAGCAGCTGCTACTTTGAACTCAATGGGAATTTATACATGTTCAAATGTGTTTCTGGTGTGTCCTAGGTATGCGGATGATGTTCAATAGAAGCATGATGTGGCTTCTGTTACAAGGGAAATGCTTTGACAGTAATTTAAATAAACCATGAACAGAGGGAAAGGAATCTTGGCACAAAGATATCAAAAAGAAATCAATACTTTATCAAAATGGTTTCTAACATTTACTAAAATTACTTTGCAGTTCTACTTTTCAGAGGTTTCGATTTATAACTTATGGCCAAGAGTGGGTGGTCAAAGAGAAGAGTATCGCTGGGAATTAATAACTTGAAGTATAAACCAAATAGTTTGTAAAAACAAACATAATTTTAGATGAACAAGTTTGGAGATTATAACTAATAAGTTATCCTGCAATTTAGAATTTTAGCTTAACTGACCTGGACACTTCTTCAAAGAAGAAAATCCTCATAAAAGATTATAAAATAAATATTTATGCACTTGAAAACATACTTATTCTTCAGTCTCTTATAATGGAAGAAGCAATTTTTGGTCAGCCATTTTATACAGCAAACAAACAAACAAACACCCCCCCCCAATCATTTTATAAGAATAAGCCTCTCTGTTCCATGATACACACCTTCCCAACATGATTGCTGAAGACAAATGTGTGCATAAGTAAATGTGGTGAAGAAAGCTGTTGCCAGACTATCAAAAGAGATAGCATCTGGGGTCTTAAAGACTTGAAGATAAACAAGCAGCCATCTAGGTGAGAAGCAACAAAGCCCACATGGAAAAAGCACACCAGCCTGTGTGACCACAAGGTGTTGAAGGGATCAGGTATCAGGCATCAAAGAACAAAAAATTATATCACTGTAAATGAGAGGGAGTGCAGAGTGGGGATCCAAAGCCCATCTATAGGTAACGGGACACCCCTTATAGAACAGTTGTGGGAAGGAGACGAGCCAGTCAACGTGCAGTGTAGCAACAGTGAAACATACAGCTTTCCTCTAGTTCCTAAATGCTTCCTACCCCCCCCCCCACCCCCACTATCATGATCCCAATTCTACCTTACAAATCTGGCTAGACCAGAGGATGTACACTGGTACAGATAGGAACTGGAAACACAGGGAATCCAGGACAGATGATCCCTTCAGGACCAGTGCTGAGAGTGGTGATACCAGAGGGTGAAGGGAAGGTGGGGCAGAAAGGGGGCACTGATTATAAGGATCTACATATAACCTCCTTTCTGGGGGACGGACAACAGAAACGTGGGTGAAGGGAGACGTTGGACATTGTAAGACACGATAAAATAATAATAATTTATAAATTATGAAGGGTTCATGAGGGAGGGGCAGCAGGGAGGGAGGGGGAAAATAAGGAGCTGATACCAAGGGCTTTAGTGAAGAGCAAATATCTTGAGAATGATAAGGGCAATGAATAAACAAATGTGCTTGACACAATGGATGTATGTATGGATTGTGATGAATTGTATGAGCCCCCAATAAAATGATGGGAAAAAAAGAATAAGTCTCTCAAAGTTTTATTCCTAAGTGGAAAGGAATCCTCACTACCAAGATTTTTATGTTCTTGAAAATAATAATACATATAATAATATATGTTTGGAGATGTTCATTTCATTAGAGCTGAATTCAAATCAAGTGAGTTCTGAGCCTAGAATTTTAATTAATGAAGAATTTTTTCTTCGCACGTGTTTTTCAATACATAAGTGCATATGAAACCAATATGTCCAGACACCAACACAGGGAATTGACTTTGTGAAGTGATTCTAGGCTGCCCAGTTCACTCTTTTAGATAATGAAAGTAGATGTTGATAGTTTGAAGTTTATTTAACATAGAATTAAATGAAGTTCTATAGTTTTTACCTTCTTAGTTTGGCCATGAAAATGTTTATAGAGATATATGTAGTTGAACTTTGTGATTTTATTGTCTTCATTTATTTAAGATCTTATTGAATTCTACTTAATATATAGTTCTGTTCTGGCCATTTAAATCATTTGACATAGAAGGGGCTATATTGAAATATTTATAACTATATAAATCTTCATCAGATTAACTGTTAATATTTTTATAATACAAAAATATTTGGACAAAAATTAAATAATATAAATATATCTCAGTATGGTAGTGCATAGTTGGGTCTTTTAGACTGTAATTTGCAAAATATGCTAATCTCTAACATGAAAGACAAGCTTATTTTAATCTAAATATTCTCCACATTTGTAAAAGTCAGAACTAGTGTTATGTATTTTATAGGCAACTTTTAACAGTTTATAATATTTGTATATTATCATCTAAATGTCACATATGCAAAAAGTATTGCTAGCCAAATGAACAAAGTTTAGCTGCAACTCTGTATCATGTAAAGCAAATAAATGTAAAATTGCTGTTGTTGCTACTGCTTTATCTTTATTATATTAAATACCACAAGTTCAGGACCGAACGAAATATTTACCAAGGTTAAATTCTGCACAAGTTTCCATTTGATTTGTCTTCCTTGTGAAAGAATGCAAATACCTCCTATAGATTTTAAAAAATAGATAACATTCATGTCATCAAAATTTTTTTTTAAAGTTTATGTTTAAAAGTCTCTATCAAGAAAGTGAAAAGGCAAACCACAGAATAGGAGAAAATTTGGCAAATGATATATCCTATAAAAGCTACAATACTCCAAAATGGTAACCATGTATGGCACGGTAGTATTATCCCCTGTAAGTTTCTGAAACTAGAACTCTTTTCAGGAGTAGAAAGCCACATCTCTCTTCCCTCTTAGTCTCTGGTGGTTTCAAACTACTGACCTTGTAGTTAGCAGCCCAACGTGTAACCACTACACCACCAGGGCTTCTTCCTTTAAGAGACTTGAATTTAGTGTATGTTACACTCTTGTAACCACTAACTCGTTATTGAGTAGATTTAGACTTATACTCTGTTGCATCTGAGAGTAGAACTCTACTCCACATGGGGTTTTCAATGGCTGCTTTGCATCCCCAGGGACTCCTTTCACTGACTAGGAAAGCAAAATTAAAAACATGGCTGATAGCAAGTGCTGATTAGGATTTTGATCAACAAGCGTCCTCATACATTGCTGTGGCATGAGTTCCCTTATTTCTCTAGTCTTGTAAACATATCTATATCATGTCATAAAGCTCATGATTTTTGGACAAATAGGAATGAGCAACTGGTGGTTCTAAATAAACAATATTTGGTATAACCAAATATTCCAAATATAATGGAGTATTATGTATTCATAAAGAAATAAATTACATGCTGCAACATCGATGGACTTTGAAAACATTATGCTAATGGAAAGAAATCAGTCAAATTGAATATCATCTTCCATTATTACAGTTATATGAAATGTCTAGAATAGGTAACTACATAAAGACAGAAAATTAGTGATCACCAGAGAGGCTGAGGGGAGATAGAATTGGGTAGTGAGTACTTGAGTATGGGGTTTATATTGGAACAATAAAAATATTTTGAAATTTTCTAATGGTAGTAGTTTGCACTTTTTTCGCAAATATACTATACAAAGGCACTCAACTTTGTGGATCATAAGCAACTATGAATCACATTGGGAAGAATGAGAATTCCAGAACACTTGCTCTCATATGGAACCTGTCCATATATTAAGAACAAAACAAAGGACTACCTGTCTTAGATGAAGAGCAAAATAAGGGACTACTGAATGGTTTCAATTTAGAAAATGTGCATGTCAGGGTTGTGTCTTTTCACCATTCAATCTGTGTGCTGAGAAATAATTGGAGAAGCTGAACTATATGAAGAGGAACACAATATCAAGATTGGAAGAATCAATATTTGCAATATGCAGATAACATAACCTTGCTTACTGAAAACAAAGAGGATTTAAAACTCTTCATGACTTACACTCAATGTAAAGAAACAAGAATTTTTATGACTGGAGTCAGAGATAACATCATGACAAATAGAGAAAAGATTGAAGTTGTCAAGGATTTCATTTTACCTGGATCCACAATCCGCAACCATGCAAGCATCAGTCAAGAAACCAAATGATGTATTGCATTTGACAAGTGCTGCATGAGACCTCTTTAAAATGTTTCACTTTGAGACCTCGGGTGCACCTGACCCAAGCCTTGGTATTTTCAAACATCTTCTGTATGTGAAAGTTAGGTATTGTATAAAGGAGATCAGAGAACAATGGAACCATTTGAATTATGGTGTCGGTAAAGAACAACATCCCATAGACTGCCAGGAAAAATGAACCAATAGGTTTTGGGTGACATACTGTCAAATTCCAACTTAAGAAGAAAAGCTGTTGGTACTCTGTCCTTCTTTGAACATGTTATCAGGAGGGACTAGTTCCTGGAAAAAGACATCATGGTTTGTAAAAGTCAGCCAAAAAGAGGCAAACGCTCGGTTATGTGGGTCAGCAGTGGCTGCCACATGGGATCGATGATAGCAATGATTGTGATGGTTGCAGTAGGGTTACTATGAGTCAGAACAACTAAACGGCACTTAAAAGCAACACAAATTTGATATATTTTTATGATGCATTTCCCCAACTTTGTAAATGTAAGTACTGCTATTCATCGATGTGTCACAAAAGCCTACAACAACGCTTTGCACACATACGTATTTTCCTCTCTTTAAATGTTTGTAGGTCTGTGTGCGTGTGTTTTCATGGGCACGTAGATTTTGTTATCAAGTGTATGGATGAATGGGGATTCGATCACCTACTTGTTGCTTTGCTCACTTCACTAGAGCCACACTTGTCTTCTTTCGGTTTTGTTCATGTGCCCAGTTCTTCCTTTGTTTCTTCTAATTTGTTTCCTTATTCTAGAAGACTCACCTCCTCACTCTTCAATTTTCACAATAACAATTGAATAGAAACCTTAAAGTTGCAGATTATGTATCACTTCTTTTGTGAGATTTTACCATCCTGTCCAAAATAGGTCGCACCAATTACTCCTTGTTTCCATTTCTTGTTTTTATTTCTTCAGACTTCTTATTAACATGTTCTTTAAATTATTAGATATGTGTCCATGCTCACTTGTTTAACATCTGTATTTCTTTGAAATTGTTTTCTTCATTATAGATCGCCCCCACTAGCAAATCATCTATCACATAAAATATATTCAAGAAATACTGATTGAATAAGTGAGTTAAGGTATGCACAGAGGCAAAATGGGAAATACCCTCCAATGCTCACATATAATTACATACAAATGCCTCCATGTGCTCTCAATATTTACAGTTATGAGCTTCAGCCAAGAAAAGTGTGATAACTTTTCTGCACACAGGTTAAAGTAGACTTTAAATGTGCAGGTATGTCTGGTACCAGAGTATGTAATAATACACGTGCTGATAAGAATAATTATCATAGATAATGCTTTAAGGTGTTTACTATCCACCAAATACTGTGTTTTATAATCTACATGGCCTATCATTTAGAAAGTTCATAGTAAACTAATGAAGTAGGGCCTATTGCAATGTCAACCCTACATATGAGAATAGGGGTATCCGAAAGGATAAAACAACTTGCCCAAGATTACATAACTAAAGGTATTTGAGTCTGGTTTTAATTTTATAATTTTTCTGACAATAACGCCTATATGTACAAGTCAGTGTATATGAAGTCTCGTCAAAAAGTATTGCTACCAATTCATAGCAAACTTTATTAAGTACGGTGGTAAAATGTGAAATTATTTTTTATAGCATATCCTCAATCTAGGTCTGTACACTTTTGAAGGTGATATTGCCACATCTCTCAACCCTTCCCCCACCCGAATTTTGCCAAGGGAAACAGTAAAAGCCCCAAATCCATTTGTAGGATACGTGGATTAAGCCTCCTTTGAATCCCTTCTGATCATTAGCCAGTGATGCGAAGCCTATCAGACAGAGTGCATTGGAAAGTAGATGAAAATCTAACACCTCATCATCTGTTCCCTCTTTTGACTCATTTTCAATTGGTTTGAGTATGTAATCTTTTCTGCTTTCTTATTGAGGTTTTTCCCTGTTCCATCGGTATTGTTGTTTGGGTTTTTGTTCTTTCTTTCTGTTTTTCAGTAGATGAAATGCAGAATAGGTAAATCTATAGGGACAGCAACTGGATTGATAGTTTCTTAGGGTTCATGCAGGGGAGGTAAAGGGGGAATGAGAATCTAATAATAATGAGTATAAGACAGAAGAAAATATTCTGAAATGTTAATGTTATGTAAATAAAACTTTAAAAATACACCCAACAAAAAATGGAATTCTGCGCTGTTCAATTTCCACCACACCAAAAGGGCGGTTATGATATCTTCAAGGGACTCCTTTTAAAATATTATTTGAGTTTGAGGACCAAAAAAAATGTCTGAAGGTAGAGGGTCAGGCCTGTAGTTTGGATGGACTATGTTTTCCCAGTGAAGTTTTTGTAGAGCTATTTACCCCTTGCTACCCTTGAAGAATGAACAGGTGTGTTGTGACTAGAAAAAAATTCCTCTATGCATCTTTCCTGTTTTTTTCCTTACTAATGCAATTTTCAATTTTCGTAAAACTTCTTCATAACAAGTTCTGTGATGACCATCCATCCTTGAGAAATCTGCAACAACTACCCCTTGAGAATCCCCCCAAAGAGTCACTATACCTTTCTGTGCTGGCCTTTCTGCTTTGAATTTCATTGACCCAGCAGGTCCCGTTGACCCAGTAGGTCACTCTGTTCCTTGGACTTTTTGTTTTAAGGCACTCTAAGGGGCGTGTATGACTGAGGGAACTTGTCTACAGCTGCCCATTGATCAAAAAGATATATTTCCGCACAATTGTGAGGCAAAATCCATGTATGTATGATAATGTTTTCTTTACTCTGGAGCGAGTGTGTGCGTATATGTGCACACTGCACAGTGGACTCTAGTTTGTGGAAAACTTCAACTGGTGTCTATTGTAACTGGAACAACAAATACATTATGGGAAAAATGAACACTCTTTGTGGGTGCTCATTTACATGCGATGACAATGGTTGATTTAATAGTTCTGCTTCTATGACTTTTCAAAAGCACAAAGAGCATTTGGTAGGTAATTTATTTTATTTCCCTCACATTTAGTGCAGATGTTACTGTCAAAATTAAAATAAGTGATATATTTTTAGTTTTTAAAAAAATGTTTAATTTCTTTCTTTCTTTCTTTTTTTTGGTTAAACACTTCTAGGAAAAGTTATGGTTCTGCTTGTCCAGAGCTTTCCCCCCCTTTGACCGCTCCCTTCAGTACTGCCGGCACTCAGTATGAAGGTCTTTTTCGGTGATGTTGGTTTTCAAGGGGTCACTTCAAACCCTCTAAGATGTGAGCTTGTGATTTTGCACATCTTAGGAAGAGATGCATGCCAGAAAGCAGAGCTGCCCATTAGCAATGCCAAGTCATAGGTGCTGTTTGGCAGAGATGAGAAATTTAAGCAAGCTTCCCCAGCTATAGCTTCGTTCCAGAGTATTATCTGCTTGTTTATTTTAGTACTCTGAACCACGTTTGAATATGATATCCTTCACAGCAAATACTTAGCATCAAGACACTTTAAACACGCATCTCAGATCAGTTGTTCTTATAACAGAATCTCTTATACTTTCTATTTATCCAGAGTCCTGACTTCATGTCAAAAACCTTCTCACAGCTTATTCAACATTTCCAGATGTAATGGATTGTTCTTTCTAGCAAGAGGTTCTGTCTAACTTCTTCCTGAGGTAACCCAAAGAGAAGACATTAGCTTACCTGTCTAATTTTCTCTTGCTGCTAAAAAAGCTACCTGCCTCTCCCCCCCAATAAATTTCTCTCTGTGGGCACAAGGCACATCTCTTTCCTTGTTCTTCTCTATCTTCTCTTAGTCACCAATGAAAATAATCAAACTCCAATCAGTATTAAATTTGCAGTTTTACTTTCTATTTTTCCTTTTCCTTTTGAGGAATCACATTTGGTCTTAACCTATCTGGCATTTGACTTTATCTGCTCATTGTGTCTTGTTACTTAATTAATAGTATCTTCCCTTTAATTTCAGGAATACTTTAGTTTCAATGTGAGGGATTAGAAAACACCAAAAAGGAACTTCACACAAGCATTTGTCCAAGGTTTAATTGGTTTCTCTACAACAAATTTTCATAACACTATAGATACTCTTCTTAAACAGTTCTGTATGATTTTAAACTGCATTTACAATAGTGGTCAGCCAGTGTTATGTCCATTAGGATATTAATTGAAGGGGTTTTACTGAAGTGAAAAAGAATGTATTCAACTTGGAGGGTTGCCTTTCAGGTTATATCTGGTAATATTGGTGGAGTCGGAAAGGGAGAAATCACTTTGGGGGCTTTTTATTAGGCACACATTCACTGTACACAACATTTTGTTTTCCACAATTGGACTGGTTCACTGTCATTTTGACCCAACTTCAAGACCATGGCTTTTGAAAAACAAATTAACAATGAGAAAGAAAAATCTATCCAACCTCATTTACCAGAGAAATTAAAACTAATATTACAACAAGAAAATAATATTACAGCCTATCATCTTGTCATGGAATATTTATAAACAATATAGCCATTTTTGCTACAGAAATAAGTAAATGAATACTCATTCAATGCTGATAGGTATGAATTATAGAGGGTGAGTGACATAAATGATCTCAATGAATTCTCAAATTAACTTTATGAAGTGAGCACTCATGTTATCTTCATTTTATAAAGAAGGGAACTGAAATTTAAACATGGCAAATAACAAGCTGAATTGTGAGCAGCAGGCGTACATTCATCTTTTTCTGACTTCAAAACTTATGTAAGTCTCAGAGAGTGTTGTGAATACAGGTGATTTTAAATTTCTTCTGTATCTCCTATCTATATGAAAATAACAAACTTTACAATTTTTATAATAAAATTTAAACTCCTGTTTTTGTTAGCGGTCCTTCCTGGAGTTAAATCTCTCTATATTTGTGAGGCCACCTTCTATGGAAGTTTCAGCCAATAATCTAGATCATCAGTTTGAAACTACTAACTGCTTCACAGTAGAAAGACGAGGCTTTTTATTCCTGTGAAGAGTTACAGTCTTGGAAGCCCACCTGGAGAGTTCGACCCTGTCCTGGTGGGTTCCTGAGTGGCAGAATTTATTTGATGGCAACACACACACACACACACACACACACACACTATCCAATGATCAAGAGATACAGTTACAGATTCCATAGGGGCAACATTTGTGACCCTCAAGAGTGACATGGGATGGAAGGGCTCCTTGCTTTAGCAGAGGGCTTTCTAGGAGGAAAGCCTTACATAGCACTTGAGTAATTTTCCTCTTTATCAATTCATGCCTTAAAAATGGAAATGTTTCCACAAACTAATGAATAACTAGAAGCACTCACTAGTCTGGGCCAAGAAATTTGGAAGATAGCTACCTTGTCCACTAATTGGAAGAGCTCAGTATTTCTGCCCATTCCAAATAAAGGTGACCCAACAGATGGGAAAATTATCAAACAATATCATTAACATGCAATTAATGTGTTTGTAAAGAGAATAAAAAAACAGTTGCATCTTTGGTAGAGTTGTATGTTAATTATCTTTGCTAAAGATAATTCACAAAACAGTATATTCACAGTGAGCTGTCAGAAATTCAAACCAGACTCAAAAGAGGACATAGAAGGAGGATTATCTTGCTGACATCACATGAATTGTGCCTCAGAGTAGAGGCCACCCAAAAGACTTTTGCTTGTGTTTTATTGACTGTGCCAAAGCACTTGAATGAATGAATCTAGATAACACTGCAAAAAGACAATTCCAAAATACCTAACTATGTTCCTGAAGATCTTGTACATAGAGCAAGAGGCCGTCATTTGAAAAAAGTGAGAGGGGACTACATGGTTTAAAAGAAGGAAAGGTGTGTCATTTCTTTACACTAATTCAATCTGTATACTCAGCAAATACATGGAGAAGCTGGACTATACAAAGAAGAATGTGGCCTCAGGATCGGAGGAAGGCTCACGAACAGCCTGTATGATGCAGCTGATACCCCCTGCTCACAGAAAGCAAAGAGGCCTTAAAGCCCTTGCTAGTGAAGATCAAGGATGACAGTCTTCATTGTGGATTACAACTCAATGTAAAGAAGACCGAAATCCTCACACCTGGACCAATGGATAATATGGTGTCAAATGAAGAAAAAAATTGAAGTTTTTAAGGGGTTCATTTTACTTGTATCCACAATTAATGCTCATGGAAGCAGCAATCTGTATAGGAAATTCAGACTAGGTGAATAGCTAAAGTCACTGTATCAATAATTACTTAAGGGGAGGTTATGGGGAAATGGGGAGCTAACAATGAGCATTGGAAAGAACAAAATGTTCTGAAACTGTGGTAATGATTGTAGAGCTCTTCTTAATATTATTGAACTACTATATTGTATGATGTTAATTATATTCTCACAAAACTGTTTGTAAAAGCAATCATGAAATCCGATAACTTATTGCATTGGAAAAGTCAGCTGTACAAGACCTCTTGAAAACGTGGACATGGACAAAACTAATGGACACTATGCTTAACAAACTCAGCCAATCTTAGCAAAAAAAGAGAAGGAGCTGAAGAAGAAGAAATGTGTTTTATTCACCAAAAGACAAGACTTCGATAACTCTTAGGAAGCCTAGGAGGTGAGTCAGAAAAGAAAGAAAGGAGGGATCAGAGAGGTGGGGAGAGAAAAAGAGGAAAGTTTAACAGGAAAAAATAAATAATAAGTAAATAAATAAAATAAAATGTCATCTCATTTGCATGTAACAAATGGACAATGAATAAGAAGACGGTCTTTGAAATGGATGCCTTTGAGTGAAATACATTGACGGTACCACGGACTGCCTGGAGAAAAAACAA
Organism: Echinops telfairi; assembly: GCF_000313985.2. NCBI lineage: Eukaryota > Metazoa > Chordata > Mammalia > Afrosoricida > Tenrecidae > Echinops > Echinops telfairi. The sequence goes on from NW_022103917.1 coordinate 13,499,388, forward strand.
ATCTGTCTTACAGGAAGTAGATAGAGAATTCTCTTTCATCCTAATGACTTTGGACATGTCATCAAAAGGGACTAGTCCCTGGAGAACATCACACTCGGTGGTACTAATGATATTGTTCGATAATTTTCCCATCTGTTGGGTCACCTTTCTTTGGGATGGGCAGAAATACAGAGCTCTTCCAATTAGCCGTTAGCAAGATGAATTGGCACAATAGTTGCAACAACAATCTCAAATACAACAACGATTATGAGGCTGGTTTAGGACTGGGTAGTGTTCAGTCTTGCTGTACATCAGATTTCTATGGACCAGCACCAGCTTCACACCGCCTAACAATAGCAGCAGCAATTCACATCCATCACTTCTTAGCCCAGATCATGACAGCTCGTGCAAAAAGCATACCCCTTTTTGCAATCTTATTCATTCATTCTTTCTTTTTTTTTAGTCATTTTATTAGGGGCTCATACAACTCTTATGACAATCCATACA
>NW_022103917.1:13501293-13531290 GCF_000313985.2 Echinops telfairi
CCCCCGGAACTGTCAGTCCCGTTGTTTTCTCCTCCAGATTGTTCACCAGCCTGTCCTATCCAGACAGACCTGCGGAGACAACAACATGCAAAAAAACAAGACAGAGCAAAACCAAGCAACAATGTACAACAAAATCTTTATTTCTATAATAAAGAACATTACAATATAGGAATACCTCATTTACTAAAATAAAAATTTAAATGCAAGGATTAAAATGTACTAGTTATTATTTATTATTAATAATAGGCCCTCAAAGTTGTCCTGTATTCATCGCTAAAATGACTCACTATGTTATAATTTCACCAGTTCTGCTAAGTGGAAGGATGTTTTTTCCTGCATGCTTATTGGAAATAGAAGAAATGCATTTGAATCTAATTATCTTACAAAAATTTTGTTTAATATTTCTACCTTATTATTATTGTAAATCAACAGAAAGTTGAGTAGATGAGTTTCCATGGAATATTGTCTTTTTTAGAACTCTTTATTTCCAATTATTTTTCTTATGGCATTTTTTACATCTTTGTTCCTCAAGGTATAAATTAGGGGGTTCAACATAGGGGTCACAACACCATAAAATGCAGAGACGACTTTGTCTTGGTCTTGGGATTCCTTTGACTGAGGTTTCAAGTACATGTAGATAGCAGTTCCATAAAAGATGGTGACCACAGTCAGATGAGAGCCACAGGTAGAAAAAGCTTTGAGCCTGGCCTCTGCAGAGCGGATCCTCAGCACTGCAACCACAATGCGAGCATAGGAGATAAGGATGAAGGTGAAGGGCATGGGAAGTGTGAATATGCCAATGACCAGGCCCAGAATAAATCTGAGTGGGGTGTCTGAGCAGACAAGTTTCAATAGGGCCTGGACCTCACAGGTAAAGTGGTTGATGATATTGTGTCCACAAAAATGAGCAGGAAATGCAATGACTGGTATTAGGGCTAAAAGGAAGGCACTGGCCCAGGTCACCATGGCCATTTGTAGGCATACCTGATGACTCATGATGATGGTGTAGCGCAGGGGATTCGAGATTGCAACAAACCTGTCATAAGCCATGACAGCAAGGAGAAGACACTCAGTCATCCCCAGAAATAGAGCAATGGTCATCTGGGCATAGCAGTTGGTATAGGAGATGGTTGGGTAGTCTCTCAGACCATTAAACAACAAAAAAGGCACCGAGTTGCTAGAGTAGCAGATGTCTAGGAAGGATAGGTTACTTAGGAAAAAATACATAGGAGTATGAAGTCTCCCATCAATTCTAACTACAACAATAATCAGACTGTTTCCCAACAGTGTGACCAGGTAGACCACTAACATAATACAATAAAATGCAACCTGGGATTTTGGATGATTGGATAAACCCACCAGGATAAACTCCATCACTTCACTGTCATTTTCAATAGCTGGAATATCCATTTTGTTGTATCTGCTGAGAAAACAGAAGTCATTAAATTAATTTTAATTTAGGAAGCATTCATTGGGAATCTGCTATGTCATCAGTCTTATACAAGATGCTATTAAGAGGAGATGCTTCAAAACAAGTGATAACCTTTTGAAAATTTGCATGGTATTTTGGGAGATAAGACAATCATACACAACAAGATTAATTTGCAAACTAGCACAACATTTGACTCTTAATTTCTCGCTCTGTAAAATGAAAGGGTTTAGATTCTACCTGAAATATGCTCTGATTACTCCTTTAAAGGAAAATACGATACTCAAACATAATTAAACTCCTGTTTCATAGAATTACTGATTGCTCATCCCCACTATGGATATTAGCCAGAAATTTGTCTTTAGTTGGTTCGTACAAATGTTATAAAATATGAGTCCAATTTACTCTCATTTATCACTTACCCTATATCCAGTCAATTGCCAAATCCCTAGCCATGGTATTTCCAATGGCCACATATGCATGTGAAAGTTGGACACTGAATAAGGAAGACTGATGAGGAATTGACACATTTGAACTACGGTGTTAGCGAAGAATATTGAAAGCATTATGGACTGCGACAAGGATAAACAAATCTGTCTTGGACGAAAGGATGGTGAGACTTTGTCTCACGTGCTCTGAACATATTGCCAGGAGGGACCAGTCCTTGAAAAAAGATCTCATACTTGGTAAAGTAGAGGATGAGCGACAAAGAGGAAGACACTTGATGAGATGGACTGATAGTGATGCAACCACTGTGAGGATGGCAAAGGAGCCTGGCACAGGACTGGGCGGTGTTTCCTTCTCTTGTACATAAAGTCACTTTGAATAGAAATGGACTCAAAAGCACTGAAGCAAACCAACAAAATATGTTTTAAATCTGCCCAAATCTCTCTACACGCACAGTTGATACTTTCCTCACCACAGTCACCATCACCTCTCATCTGGACTAATGCGTGAGGTGCTTCATAGGCCACCCTATCTCCACTTTGGCCTCCCTATCGCTTCTCCTCCACACAGCATCTTGGGTAATCTCTTACAAAGACACAACTATGAGCATTGCTTTCCCATGTTTAAATCTATTTGAGGACTTCCAATTGGGTTTAGAATGAAATCTAACTTATTTATTGCAACCGACTAGACTCCAAATTATCTGACCTTCACTTTATTTTGTCCTGTCTTCTCCTGTGCTCCACAATGTTCCAGCCCGACTGTCCTTATGAAGCACTTCAAGGTACTTCTCACCGAGGGATTTTGCACATTGTGTTCTCTCTGAGAAAATTTTCCTCTTTTCTCACTTTCCTCTTTTCTTGGTGAATGCTCCGAGTCATCTTAATGTTTCAGCTTAAAAGGAGCTTCCCCCAAGATGCCTCCCCTGACCATCCCCACCCCTTCCAATCTTTATTACAATCATTCATCATACCTTGAGTTTTTCCTGTGTAGCTTTTATCACAGTTTATATTTACAGTATATATTTGTGTGATCATTTCATGTCTGTTTTTCTCCAAACTTTTAAGTTTCAGGAGGGAAGAGACCCTAACTGATTTGGATACTGCCTATCAAGAAGCATGCCACAAAATTCAGGTTTATTATATATTTGTTGAATTAATTGAAGCTGGTTTTGTAGCTTTTCTGTCTCACCCAATGCAAAGAAATTGATTTGACTGCAAGTGTGTTGAATTGCCTGAAGGAAATGAATGTGTGAACGTAGAAAGCCTGTGATGAGAGCCAGCATTTTATGGTATTCAGTCTTATTTATTCCCTGTATCTCAGAAATGAACTCCAATATTGTACCTTTCCCCCCCAGCCCTACAATTTGCCATTTGCATGGAGGGAAAGTGCTGTAGTGAAGAGAGGAAATGGAGATTATTCTAGAACCTATAAAAATGTTATTGCCTTTCTTGATCTATTCAGGGCTATATTTATATTGGTGTCGTTTTATGACACATGAACGCACTTACAGACTAGCACATCATTTAGGTTAATATTTTATCCCAATAGTCTGTAAGATCCCCATCCATTTGAATCACAAGGCAGGATTTTGAGTGTTTGTGGTATATAGTTGCAGACTCATGAGACAGATGTAATGCCTTGGCAAGCAATGGAGAGGTTTGTAGAAATTTAGCAGCAGGAAAGACGATCCACAGTAACAATGTAGGCAATCTCTCTGAAATATCTACGGAGGACAGATTTCATGTCTCCAAAAGCAAATGACCTTTATAGACAGATACTTCAAGAAGTAGGGTAAGAGATTATAACAAAATCCTCAAAAGCAAACCCACACAAAACAACACCTGACACGGCACAGGGCAGCTCTAAATAGAAAGCATAGTCATACACAAGCGCATTGGAAAAGCGATGCAAGCCCAGCTAACGAAGGCCCTCAACGAGATGGAATGTCACTCTGGCTGCATCAACAGGCTCAGGCACAGGAACACTTGTGAGGATGGAGAGGACCGTGCAGTGTTTTGTGCTGTTTTGCTGAGGGTCACTATGGGTTGGAGCTGACTCGGTGGCACCTAACAACACATGTCCGACTAAGATTGCTTCTAATGGTCATGGAGGATTGTCCTTCTGGGAGACCCTTGATTACCTCTATCTAGAATTGGCGCTTTGGTTTTGTCATGATTCTTAGATTAAGAATTACAAAACAGGGTCAATCTGAAGCGTGCTTACAGTCAAGTGGAGAAGGACATCATGAGAGGTTAAGTAGAAGGGATGCAACAGTGGGTTCCAACAGAAGAGCAATTGTGCAGATGGCACAGGACCAGACAGGGCTTTCTTCTGGTGTGTATAGGGTTGCTAGGAGTCAGGGACCAACTGCAGGCCACCTAATAGCAGCGACAGCAATAGTGCTCTGGGACTGAGACAGAGATCAGATGATCTGGCATGGGTGCACGGGGTAACCCCCCTGGCCCTCATTTCTTAATAGTCTTTGCCAGGATGAAATCATCAGAACCCACACTATTGAAATTGCCACTAAAATTTCACAATACAATGGCAACATATTCGAATCAAATAGCCTCAGTTTGATTTTCAAGGCTCCCATCTTTTTGCCTTAATGATCCCAAGCTTTTGCCAGTATGAATAGCTGGAGAACAAACCCACTTTTGTGTTTACATTGTGGGTTTAGTGTCACCAAACTAGCCATAGAATTTTTTATTGAAAAATTCAGTGTTTTAACACTGTGCAGGATAGCAGTTTCTGACCTGGCTAGACATGTGGCTAGACTCAATTCACTTCAAAAGTTTGTGGGAAAAAATAGAATGAAAAGGTAATGGAATTTTTCCATGAATTTTTGAAGCCCTCATATATACACAGCTACCAGGCATTTCTAGTAATATCTTGGGACATTTTCAAAGCTTTTCTTTACATACGTTCCTCAGAGAGCCTTTTCTAACCTACTTCCTATGTCGGGCATACTTCCCAGTCGACCTCATTTCATCGTTAGTACTAAAATTGAAGGGTGCTTCGAGTATTACCCCTGTTCTCCGAGCTATTCAGAAAGATTCCATGAGCACCACCTATACTCTATGAAATTAATAGTACTTTCAGAGTGTAATTTCTCTTATCCATATCAGACTGTATATGGTATAGTGGTTAAAGGCATAGCTTTTGGAGCCAAGTTCAAATTCTGGATCCAGCACTGATGGTGACCATGGTAATTTACTTAACTTATTTACATTTTAGTTTCCTCAACTGTAAATTCGGAGCAATAACAGTACCCACCTCAAGGGTTTTTGTGCTTTATAACTATTAGCTATTAATTTTTTAAACGAGGCTTCATTCAGGAAGCAGCGCACCTAAATTGCCATGTGAGGGGCTTTTCTTTTCTTGAGAGTAGAAAAGGAGAATTCCATAAATGAAGACAGACATAAGCTCTAAGGTTATGAGCCCTCTGAAAGAAGAATTTTATTTTATTTCCGTAGCTCCAGTATGGGGCTTGGTTCCTGATAGATGGTGAGAATACCCCCAACATTTTAAAATAGAATTGTGTTTACTCACCTGAATAACAATAACAGAACTTGGCAAGGTCTTAGTGTGGTGATATGGTCCCTTAGGTATTGTAGCAGCAGCAGCAGCAGCTCACTTGACTGTTGGAGTTTTCAAGGGGAGTAAACTTCAGGCATTCCTGGGGAAGCCTGTGCAGAACAACCGTTACAAATATACATATTGATTTGTTTCAAGTGACAAAATTTGTCTTCTTTCCTTCTTGCCAGCGTATATGGCTCTTCACTTGCTCTTACAATAGGTTGTGCCTTGGTTCTGTTCAGCATTTTAGAAACCAGGACTCAAAGTGGTCGAGAATATAAACAAAAGAAGAAAGAATCTTAAAAATTATCTGTTACCTTTTGAGTCTATTAATTCCACTTCCAAAGAAGTGATTTCACTAAGGAGACTTCAGAGACCAGGTTGCTAACAGGCAATTAAATCCCACTGCAGAGTTGGAGTTATATATTCTTTTGGGAGTGTTATTTCTTTCATTAAAATATTAAGTAACTTTTTGCCCATTAATTCTAGTATCTCATTGAAATAACTTTTGATTAACATTGCCACCTCTAATTCTAAAGTTACCAGGGAGTAGAGCCATCCCTAAGGTTTAGAATACTGAGTGATTAGTGAGAGTAATGACTGTAAGGATGGTATAGGACATGGGAAAACTATGAGTTGGAACTGAGTGGATAGCACTTAACAGCAACTCATATTTTATGGGCAGGTTCTCAACACTACTGCAGATAAAATTAAAGAGGTAAGGAATGAATGGTGCAGTGGAGTGATCATAATCTATCAAGACTCTCTGAAATATTTTAATTAATGGTTTAGGTAAATAAATTTCCGTAATGCTCTCCTTGTTTTCTTGTGGCATGTATTAGCCTAGTAGGCATGGTTCTGCCTTTGTAAATGAATGTTATTGAACGTTTTTCCCTCTTACCAAACCCCATTGTTCTTGTAAACAGTGTCCAGTCGCTTAAGAATGTAATCTGTACAAGTTAACAATTTATGTATTATGGCCTGCAGTTGACCTGTTCTTGTACAATCTCCTCTTCCAAGCAATGTTTTAAACTCTGCATAATTTGTTAAAATAATGAGACTATCAATATCGTTAGTACCTTATGACTCAGGGGGATGCTTTATAATGTTCTCTATCATAAAATGATATTGATATCTCTAAAGTGAACTAGAGACATATATAAACCATAGATAAATCAATGGATTTGGGGACTCACATTTAATTCTAGCTCTAGTCTAAAAAGAATTAGTTATTCTTACATGGCCCTACTGGATACTTGCCCTAATGAAGAGCTCACTGAAGATATGGGTGCTACAGCAAAGTGTGGTGATGAAACCAGAGGCTTGTCTTAAAACAAGCAGCCAGCTAAGTCTTCATGGAAGAAATACACTAGCCTGTGTGCTCCAAGGGTAATACATAATAAAATCTAAATCCGACAAAAGAATGGTAGCATTTGTCTTCAATTGTCACCATGCAGTTTGCAGAAGGCTATTGATGACAGTGGAAGCCGAAAATCCATTTGCAGAGTCCCCACCTGGATTAAGCCTCAGGTGAATGCCCTCTGAACATTGTCAAGGGATGTGAGTCTCCTTGCTCTCAGACAGAGAGCACTGTAAAATCAACTGTGGCAGATGTAGTTAGGTTAAAATGCAATGCCTTATCATTTGATCTCCCTTTTGACCAATTCTGAAGTTGTGTCAGTTTTTAAGATTTTCTGTTTCTTTTCCATTGAGATTTTTCTGTTTTGTTCAGTCATTGTTGTTTTTGCTTCAGGTTTGTGTTTTGTATGGTTTTCTATATATGAAATCAAGGTAAATTGATAGAGGTAAATCTATAGAGCCAATAACTGGATTAATAATTAACTGGGGACATGGCAGGATAGGATGGGAGGATGGGAAGCTAACAATGAGTATAAGAAGAAAGTGTTCTGAAATTTGTTGTGGTGATGATTACACAACTCTTTTAATATGATTGAATGATTAAATTGTATGATATGTGAAGTATATGCCAATAAAACTTTAAAAATTGAAGTTCTATTTCAATTCTGTCTGTGATAGAATAATATCTATATGCCTAAAGGAAGACCATTTAATACAGCTATTATTCAAATTTATACACCAAGCACCAATTATGAAGAACTTTGAGAATTTTATCCACTTTTTTAGTTTAATGCATTGAAAATTATTGGCTATTGGAATGTGAAAGTTGGAAACGAAGAAGAATACTGAGTGGAAAATATGGACTTTTTGGTACAACCAATGGCATTCACATGATAGAATTTTGCCAGACCAATAATAGCTTCATTGGGAGTATATTTTTTCAACAACATAAATAGTAACTATTCACATGCAGCTTTCTGTATGGATTATCACTCAATGTAAGGAAGACCAAAATCCTCACCACTGGGCCAATATGTAACATCATGGTAAATGGAGAAAAGGTTGAAGTTGTCAAGGAGTTTGTCTTGCTTGGATTCACAATCAATGCTCATGGAAGCAGCAGTCAAGGGATAAAAGACATATTGCATTAGGTAAATCTGGTGCACAAGATCTTTTCAGAGTTTTGAACAACAAGGATGTTACTTTGATAACTAAGATGTGCCTGATCCAAGCCATAGTATTCTCCATTACCTCATACGCATGTGAAAGTTGAACATTCAATAAGGAAACTTAAAGAAGAATGATGGCATTTGAATTGTGGTACTGGAGAATATTAAAAGTGCCATGGACTGCTAAAAGGACAAACCAATCTCTATTGGAAGAGGTAAGGCCAGAGTACTCCTTAGAGGCAAGGATCTCAAAGTTTTGGGTTACATACTTTGAACATATTGTCAGGGAGACCATTTCTGGGAGAAGGACATCATGTTTGGTAAAATGGAGGGGTAGTAAAAGAGAGGAAGGCTCTCAGTGAGGTGGATCAACACAGTGGCTGCATCAATGGGCCCAGACATAGGAACTGTGATGTTGGTGCAGCGTTTCATTCTGTTGTGTGCATAGGGTCGCTATAGGTCAAACTCGACTTGATGACACCTAACAAGAGCAATATTCATGTGTATCTCACCAGATTAAATATACAGGAATCAAATGGACTATATTTGTGTGCAGAGATGATGGAGACACTCAATATCAGCAATATCAGCAGCCAAAACAAGGCTGCAAGGCGGTGTTAGAAGACACCATCAATTGCTCATATTCAAATTCAGGTTGAAGCTGAAGGAAATTAAATCAAGTATATAAGATCCAAATTATGACCCTCAATGTATCCCACTTGAATTTGGAGACTGTCTCAAGAATAAATTTAATGCATTGAGCACTAATTACTAAAGAACAGATGAGTTGTGTGATGACATAAAAAACATCATACAGGACAAATGCTAAAAGTCACTACAAGGTCAGAAAATAAAAGATCAAAGTGGATGTCAGAAGACACGCTGAAACTTGTTCTTGAATGCAGAGTAGCTAATGGGAATGAATGAAATGATGAGAACCGAGAATACTAGAAAGATGCTTTATTGTTTATACAAAGCATCCTACTGTATGGATCATAATAAACCATGTATAACATTGTGAGGAATGGGAATTCTAGTACACTTCACTGTTCTCATGAGGAATCTGTACATAGAGCAAGAGGCATTCATGGCTTGAAGTCAGGAAAATTGTACATTGGGGTTTATTTTTTCACCATACTTATTCAACCTGTCTGCTGATCTGAGAAAATGTACTACCTGAAGAAGAATGGGCGTTAGGATCAGAGGAAGCTCATTAACAACTTGTGATATGCCAGTGATACAACCTAGTGTGCTGAAAGCAAAGAGGACTTACTGATGAAGATAGGGGGCTACAGCCTTCAGTATGGATTACAACATTATAAAACAAATGAAAAAACCTCAGAACTGGCCCAATAGAAAACAGCATGATAGCGTGTTAAAGAGCAACAAGTCACCTTGAGGGCATTTGACAGCTGGATCGTGAATTAGGGGAGACAGGAGAAGAACTGATGCATTGAATTGTGGACGAACATTGAAATAACCATGGGATGCCGGAACAAACCATCCAGTATTGGAGGAAATACAGCTGGCATGCTCCATAGAAATAAGGATGGCAAGACTTTGCCTCACATACTTTGGGCATATTATCAGGGTAACCTAGTCCCTGGAAAAGGACATTATGTTTGGTAGAGAATCAGTGGAAAAGAGGAAAGCGCTCAATAAGGTTGTGTTGTTCAGGGTTGACTAGAGAAACAAATTCATAGACACTCACATGGGTATAGGAAAGAGCTTTATATACAAGAGCAATTGAATATTGAAAAAACATCCCAGCCCAGTCCAGATCAAGTCCATAAGTCCGATATTAGCCCATGTGTCTGATACCCATCTATAAAGTCCTCTTCAGACTCACGAAACACATGCAATGATGCCGAATGCAGGAAAATCGCAGGCCAGTAGGTGGGAAGTCTTGTGGATCCAGTAGCATTGTAAGCATCTCAGCCCTGGCAGAGGTTTCTGCTTGGCTTTTTGCCAGAAATGTCTTGCAGGGAGTGAGCTTGTTTCCCACCTCCAAATGTGGTCCTCAAGCTTCGATCCAATTGACAGGCCAAACTCCACCCCTTCACTCTTAAGCCTCAAATTGAAAACAGATTATGTAAGTACCACAAAGGTGAATTGTCACAGTGACTGCAACAATGAGCTCAAACATAACAATAACTGCTAGGAAGATCCAGTACCCTGCAGTGTTTTGTTGTTGTACATATAGGGTCTGAACTGACTTGAAGGTCTCTAACCACAGCTCAACTGAAGAGACAACTACTCACAGGTAGATGGTTATATGTGAGTCACAGTGCATTTTAAGTGAATATTTGTAACCCTGGCGAGCTCATTAAAATTACAGCACACATACAAAAAGAGTTCAAACCTATGTTATTCAAGGTCAACTGTACTGTTTTCCAATAATATAGTATCTATGAAAATGAGATGAGCAATGTGAGTGAAGAAGTGAGTAGGGCATTGTGGTGGTTACATAATCTGGTGTCAATTTGGGATTTGAGAGAATTAAGAGTGAAGGGGTGGAGTCTAATCTGTCAATCAGGTGATAGTCAATGAAGCCTCTGTGTGGGCATGACCTTCTGAGAATTCTGGGAAACCCTGAATTTTCTGCATGGAGGCCGTACACAGACTGTCTCTCAATTCACTCCCTGGGAGACATTGCAGCTGACAAGACGCATGGAACTACGCTAGTGCCCTGAGCTGGAGAAGCCACGTGGACCTGCCCTGATGCAACCAGACTTCTGGAGCCCGAGAAGCCATGCAGTGACCCCTGCCAGAGTTGAGATGCTTACAGCACCACTGGATCCAAAGACTTTCTGCCCACTGGCCTGTGATTGTCCTGCACTCGGCATCATTGCATGTGTTTCATGAGCCTGAAGAGGACTTTATAGATTGGTGTCAAACATATGGGCTAATATTGGACTGCACTGGGTTGGGATGCTTTTTTAATGTACAACTACCCTTTATATAAAACTCTCTCATATACGTATGAGTTTCTATGGATTTGTTTCTCTGCTCTACTCGAACTAATACAGCCATCAGCCTATGTTACATATCCAACAGACACTAGGAAACTACTGGGAGTTTTTAATCGGGGGAGAGGGGGGGGTAGCATGATGAGATTTTCCTTTGGAAAAATCACTTTGAATGGCTAAACTGGAAGAAGAAAAGATTTGAAGCAAGGGAAATAGGAGCTTGTTCCAGTGATCCTGGAAAGCAGAGATGAGATTGTAAACTAGGAAAGATGTATTGAAAATAGCTAAGAGAGATGGATTTTGGAAGTATTTCAATGCAAGATCCCATAAAATTCACTGAACGAATTGTTGCCAAAGGTAAGTGAGAAGGAGATGTAGAGCCTACTTCTGAAGATAAAGGTAATACCATCATGTAGCATTTGTAATGTGCTTTTAACTTTTTAACATCTATGATCTCATTTGATCTTTCCACTGCCATTTTGTCAGTTAGGTTAGGGAATATATTTTTGCCTCTTGACAGATGCAGTCCAGAGAGGTTAAGTGATTCTCCCAGAGTTTCATAGCTCATTAATGGCAGAACCCAGACTAGAATCTAGACTTCCTGACGCCTAATCATGCATTTTTCCCACCCATCATGACATTGTATTTAAAAAGTGCTTGACCTGCTGCTCACAGTTAATGAGAAGTGGCTACTAGTGTGAAAAAACAAAGAGAAGGAGAAGGCACCCAAATAAGATGAGTGCCTACTACTTTTGAGTCCGTTTAGAATTCAATAATAAAAATTCTTGATATAATAACAGTAACAAAATAGACTATCGATTAATTATGTGACAGGCACAGCTGTAAGCACTGTATATAAGTTAACAGATATAACCTAGAAAAATCCTATGAGCATCTTCCTGTTATAGATGATGAAAATGAGACAAAGTTGCCCCAGATTAGGATCATGAAAGCATGTTGCTTTTCCCTTTCTCTTCTGAACAATAAACTTGACTTCTTCCTACTATTTACCGAATATTCTGTGACTCCTCCAGGCTTCCAATTGAAAGGGCATAAATCCAGGTATTAGGAGAATTGCATTTTAACTTCAATTCTATAACAACTAGATTTTGTTGACATCACAGTTGTAAGATATGAAAATAGTAATAATTTATAATCTACCAGGGGGTATGAGGGTGGGGGTGGAGGAGAAAAATTAGGAGCTGATACCAAGGGCTCAATAGAAAGTAAATGTCTAGAAATGAATGAAGGCAACATAGGTACAAACATGCCTGATGCAATCAATGTATGGCCTGTAGCAAGAGTTCCCAATAAAATGATCTTTTAATTAAATAAACACTAATAATAAGACCTGTTTTGCTTATCTTGTTAAACTCTTTGGGCAGTGATATGAAATGTATTTAAGTATATAATAAAATGTGAAGTACATTATAAACATAAGAACTCAAAAGATACAAATTGACCCAGTAATATTGCCTGTGTGAATACCTTTTTCTCTACTAAACAGAGAACTGCTTGAAGGAGGGAGCAGATATACTGCCTTCACCACTGTATCCCTGGCAATGAACAAAATGTTGGCAATATATACAAAACCAAACTAGTTGCCCTTGAATTGACTCTGACTCATGTTAGCCCAATATGTACAGAGTAGAATTCTACTCTGTGGAATATTCAAAGTTGTGACCTTTTGGAAGCAGATCATGATGTTTTCATTGCCAGATTCCTTTGAGTGGGTTTAAATAACCAACATTTAACTTGTTATTTATTTTTTTAATTATTGATCTTTTTATTGGGGGCTCTTAAAGATATTATTATAAGTCATAAATCAATTACATCAAGTGAACTAGTACAGATACTACCATCATCATTTTCAAAACATTTACTTTCTACTTGAGCTCCTGATATTAGCTCCTCTTTATTTCCTCCCTCCCCCACCCTACCACCTTCAGGAACCCTTAATGAATTACATATTATTATTATTATTTCATATCTTATACCATCTGATGTATCCTTTCACCCATAGTTCTGTTATTTATCCCCCTCTTAGGGGGTTATACATCCATCAATGCTATCAGTTCCCCCTTCTCTCCCTCCCCCCCTTCCAATAGCCACACGGAACCGTTACTCCCATTACTATTTTTTAGGGATTTAAATATCTTGGATGCCATGTGCCAAAAGCTCTTACTGTACCAATGTACTTATGATGGCCTAGCAGCATGATTGAGGTCCAACTGGGGCCAAGATAGTTGGGGGGGGGGAGTATCAAGAGCAGTTCCTCATGTTGTGGTGACCCCCCAAATCATAAAATTATTATTTTTGCTACTTCATAACTTTAATTTTGATACTGTTATGAATAGGGTGATCCATGTGAAAGGGTCATTCAACCCCCAAATGGGTCGGTACCCACAGGTTGAGAACCATTGATCTAGAGGAATATTGTGTGTTTCATCAGACCTACAATGCACCCTTGATGAGTTGTCCCTTCTGTGAATCTTTTCTGTGAGGGTGTTTCTGACTATCAACAGATGGGCTTTGGGTGTCCACTCTGACCCCTCTCCTTCACAAGGATATGTATGGTTGTTTGTTTTTCTGTTCTGTTGCTTGATACCTGATCCTGTCGGCATCTCATGTTCACACAGTCTGGTGTGCTTCTTCCATGTGGACTTTGTTGCTTCCCTGCTAGATGGTCATTTGTTAAACTTCAAGGCTTTTAGGATCCCAGATGCTATGTCTTTTAATAGCTGGGCACCATCAGCCTTCTTCACAACATTTGCTTATGCACCCATTTTGTCTTCAGCAATCCTGTAGGGAAGGTATCACACAATGCCACATTATTAGATCAAAGTGTTCTTGTGTTGAGGGAAGACAAGTAGAGGCCCCAAATCCGTCTAAATAGCCAACATTTTGGTTAGTGCTCCAGTGTTTTCCTGTGTCACCCAGAGAACCAATAAATATGTATTGAATATATTACATATGTATGCATGCTTGAGTGAAGGAGCAGTCTTGGGATGCACTATTGAGGGAGAAAGTTTGTTGTTGTCTTTGTTGTTGTTAGATGCTGCTTTGTCAGTTCCAACTCGTAATGACTCTGTGACAGTAGAAGGAAACACTGCTTGGTCTTATGCTGTCCTCACAATTGTTCTTATGCTGGCGGTCATTATTGTATCTACTGTGTCAATCAATCATGTTGAGGGTCTTCCTCTTTATCACTGCTCCTCTACTTTACCAAGCATAACAATATTTGGCTTTGATGACCCAGACACCATAATTATAGCTAGCATTTACTTAGCACTCACTATAGGACAGTGCTATTGTAAGTGCTTTAGATAAATTGGCTCTTCTAATTCATATAACCAAACAATGAGATGATGGGTCAACATCATCCCTTCTCTTTTTATCATTCATCATTGTCGGATGTTTACAAACTACATTCCCCACATTGCTTGGCAGTTGGACTCAGGTTTGATTTCCGTCCACCAGAGGTACTTGAAGAAATCTTGGCAGGTAGAAGTTGAAATCATTATTGCTTCGTGTGACATCGTGTCTTGGTTTATGGATTTTGTCAGGCACAGATTTAAGTGACTTTACAGCATTCTTCCAGTGAAGCCCCTGCTACAGTGCGGTCACTGGTGGCAGTTTCAAGATATCCTTAAACTTCCCAAGGTTCCTACAATTCTTGCAGGTCCTCCAGATCTTTGGCAACATAACCTTACCTACATGCTCACAGTACTTTCAAAGGCTGTGTAAGCACCCAATTCCCTTTGTAAAAGCTCTTACTGTCTGAATAGAGACATTTCTATTTTCCTGATGAAACTCTGAGTGCTAAAAGTAGGTGCTAATGAAAACGTGGTGGAATGAGGGTCTGAATCCAAGAAGTTTCATAAAAAACTTGTGCTGTAATTAGTTATGCTCTAGAACTAAAGCTTTAATCCTATGTAAGGGTAACTGTGTCTTTTTCTTTAATCCCTTTGAATATTTCAATGGAATATATAATGTGAAACTTATTTCTCCATTTTCAAACTTACTTCTCAGTTTCTGACAGACCCACCTGAATTTCAAACTAATCTTTATGTATTTTCCAGGGTGAAGCAAGGTAAGTTTTATGACCCAGATGTCTGGGATCTGGGGTACACAGTGGAATGCTTCATGCAATGCTGATGATTGATTAAGTGGTGAAGCAATATTCAACCCTACGAGTTTTCAACAACCCAGCATTGACTCCTTTTCAAAAGACCCTCACAGAGTTCATTTTATATTTAAAATGAATTAATGTAAATGCTGTATTGATAGCCTTTGGGATTTAAAGACCCAGAAACAGAAATTTAGTGCTGGAAGGTCCATGTTAACTAGCTGCTGTGTGTGCCTACCTTTTCGGCCAAAGCTAACATTTAAAGTCAGGCAGATTGATTTATACATATTGATCTGCAGGGATGTCCATGATAAAGTTGCAGAGTAAATTGATGCTATGATTCCATTTTTTGTTAAATAAGAAAGTCTATTTAAAATAGTTCCAAGGTTCAGAATGTTAGAACTAGACAGGTCCTTGGGTAACTAATAAAACATCCTTCCTATTATTTTGATGGGTATATTTGAGAGCCAGACAATGATATAACTCAGGTTATGCAACTAGTTAGTAACAAAATCAATTCCACAATCCTTATCTCCAGATTCCACTCTGTCTGTAGGCTGTGCCTGTACCAAGTCAATAAAGAGATAAACAATCTAGCAGCATAGCCATAATTTTGAAGTAGGGTTTCCATTAGTGAACCCCTGTTTCCCATAAAGGAAAGAACCAGGAGGAAAAGGGCATTTATAGACATCTAAATACAGGCATGTACAGATGTGAAATATTTTTATATGATAGGGAAATAGATCTATGTACATATATTTATATGCTAAGTATTAAGGTAACCGACAGACATTGGGCCTCTACTCACGTTCTCCCTCGACGCAAGAACACTTTGTTCTAATAACCTGGCATTCTATGATGCTCACCTTCTCAACTCAATTGCTGAAGACGAAATGGATGCATAAACAAATGTGGTGAAGAAAGCTGATGGTGCTCGCAAGATAAACAAGTGTCCGTCTAACAGGGAAGCAACAAAGTTCACATTGAAGAAGCACACCAGCCTGTCTGATCAGGAGACATCACCGGGATCAGGTATAAGGCATCAAAGACCCAGAACTAAAAATCATATCAATGACAATGATGGGGAGCACGGAGTGGAGACCCAACGCTCATTGGACATCCCCTTATAGAAGGGTCACAAGGAAGAGAAAAGCCAGTCAGGGTGCAGTGTAGCACCGATAAAATATACACCTTTCCTCTAGTTTTTTAATGCTTCCTTCCCCCAACTATCATGACCCCAATTCTACAAATCTGGCTAGACTAGAGCATGTACACAGGTACAGGTAAGAGCTGGAAACACAGGGAATCCAGGACAGATAAACACCTAAGGACTAACAATGAGAGTAGCGATACCAGGAAGGGAAGGGGAAGGGGGAGGGAGAAAGGGGAAACCGATCACAAAGATCTACATATAACCCCCTCTCAAGGGGACAGACAACAGAAAAGTGGGTGAAAGGAGACATTGGTCAGTGTAAAACTAATAATAATTTTAAATGAGCTAGGGGTCATGAGGGAGGAAGGGTGGGGAAGGGAGGGAACAAAATGAGGAGTTGATACCAAGGGCTCATGTTGAAAGAGAATGTCTTGAAAATGATGATGGCAACAAATGTACAAATGCGCTTGACACAATGGATGGATGTATACATTGTGATAAGAGGTGGACAGGCCCCCAATAAAATGATAAACAAAAAATGAAAGAAAATCTGGTTCCCACTTTAAGTTTTAAACCTACTTGTGATGTAGAATGAATTGTTTCTGTTCAAAAGAATAGTATAAATAAACAATAAATTAACATTACTCCTAAAGGGGCCTTGGGAGGGCAGGGACTAAGTACTGACCCAAAGGTCAGCAGTCTCTACCCACCCACAATTCCATGGGAGAGAGGTGTGGTAGTCTTTGCTTCTGCAAAGATTTACAGTGCTGTAATTAACTCTTTTGGGCAGGTCTACTCTACCCTGTGGGGTCCCTGTGAGTCTGAACTTGACTCGACAGCAGTAAGCTTGGTTAACATTTCTCCAAATATCTGAATTTCTCAATATCTACATCCTCTGTTGTCATTTTCCCTAAAATTTTAATTATTTCACCACTCTATTTCCCTTTAATGAACATTTGGCACAAGTTATAAAACCTGCCTCGTCAGATACCTAGCACTTATCACAACGGGTGGCTAAATGTAGAAACTTAATAGTTTTTGGATAACCAAATTAACTTGGAAATTACTTGATTTTTTTGGGTAAGAATGTCATATGCCTTTAAAGTGTATAATAAATGAAATTTGAATAGATGTTTCACTTACTTTGGAATTAAATGATCTTGATAACTGATGATTATACAACTCTTTCTAATACGACTTAACTATGGAAGTGTATCACCTGTGAATTATACGTCAATAAAAATATTAAAACATGTGGAGTGGTTATTAAAATGCGGCAAATTCAAATAGTGCAATACAGTTTAGAAACCAAAAGGAACAAACTACTGATACACACAACAACATGGATGCTGACAAAATGTGGTGAAGAAAGCAGATGGTGCTTTACTATCAATAAGAACAGTGTCTGGGATCTTAAAGGCTTATCTTCAAACAAGCAGCCATAGAAGTCAACTAAGTCCACATTGAAAAAAACACAGCAGACTGTGCAATCCAAAGATGACAATAACAAAATCCAAATATGATGAAGGGAAAAGTATGAGCTTAAATTGTGAACACCCAATTTGTAAACAGTTATGGAGTACAGTGGGAGGCCAAAATCCATCTGCAGCCTGTCTGGTCGGGTTGAGACTAGCAGGTGCTCTCTAGCCACAGGCAAGGGACTCGAAAAGCTTTACTCGCCAACAGAGATTATTGTAAACTTGATTATGGTGGATCGGACTACGGTATAATACGATACTTGGTCAACTGACCTCCCTTCTCGACCCAAACAGAATTTGGTCTAGGGTTAAATGTTTATCACTTGTTCCATGAGAGAAATTTATTCTCCGGCTTTTAAAATATTGATAGTGGTCTTTTCTTTCTTATTTTTTATATTACTGTTTTTTAAAATACTATTCTTCTTTAACTTTCATTTTTTATTGTTTCTGTTAGGTTTCCCAGTTAATGAAATACAGAAGGAATGGATGCATAGAGACAATAATTGATGGAAGGGTTTATCGGGGATGAGGTGGTGGGTGGGAAGGTTAAAAGGAACTGAGGAGCAAACAATGAATGTGGGAGAGGAGAGGGGGCACCAGAACTGATTGTGATGAGGTACATACAACTTTTTTAAAAAGCGACTTAACTATAGAAGCATATGATATGTGACTTTTAGATTAATAAAGCTATTTTTTTAAAAAGAAAAGAAATCAAAGTTGACCAGTGCTTACCATGGATGAAGGAGGAAGGCTTTTAGCTTATGGGGCATTGAGTTTATGTTAATTATAGTTGAATAATTTGGAAAGGATTATCAATAATGGTTGCACAACACAAAGAGTATAATGTATAATACTGAATTATTCACATGAAAGTTGTTGAATTAGAGAATGTTTTGTTGCGTATATTTTGGACATAATTAAAAAGTAATTGTGCTGATAACAATGAGTACAAGGAAGAAGAAATGTTTTAAATTGATTGTGGCAATGATCGTACAACTCCTCTTGATATGATTGAACTATTGAATTGTATGATATGTGGATGGAATGCCAATAGAATTGTTTAAAAAAAAAGAATAAAATAAAATCCATATCCAAAGAAGGAAATGGTATTAGACCTTCAAGTGTGAACACCTGATTGGCAGGAAGCTACAGATGACAGTGGGAACTCCAAATCCATTTTTAAGGACCCTTTATCAATTAAGCCTCTGATGAATTCCCTCTGACCATAGTCGATGGATGTGCATAATCTTGCTAAAAGACCAAGAATATTGTAAACTGGATTACGGCAGATGTAATAAGGTTAAATGTAATACCTTATTATTTGATCTCCCTCTTGACCCATTTTAAATTTGTTCTAGTTTATAATACTTCCTGCTTTTTTTTTCCAATTCGGGTTTTTTCTCTGGCTTATTTTGTTATTGTTGTTGGTCTTTTAAACCTTTTTTTGGTATGTTGCCTAGTATATGGATTCCAGGATAGGTAAACTGTAGAGGAAGTAACTGGATTAATGATTTGTTGAGGAAATGGGGGGGAGGTGGTTGGAGGGAAATGGAGAGCTGATAATGAACACAAGAAGGAAAAACGTGTGCTGGAACTGATTCGAGTGATGATAATCCAATTCTTTTTAATACGACTGAACTCTGGAAGTGTATGGCATGTGAATTATATGTCAATAAAACTATTAAAACATGCGGAGTCAGAGAAGCAGGCATAAGAGAATACACACCGTAAGATTCCATTTATTAGAAGTTCTGGTAAATGAAAACTGATGTATAGTAACAGAAATTAAGTCAGTGGTTTTCTGGGACAGGGGACTGAGGGAAAGCTCACTATGAAAGACACAAGGAAATGTGTGGTGGTGATGTCAATGTGAGGCGTCTTGATGGTGATTGTGAGCCTATGAGCATAGACATCTGTTGCTATTAGGTGCCCTGGTGTTGATTTCAGTGTAGTAACCATCTGAAAACCAGAATGAAACACTTTCTGGTCCTGAAACAGCCTCACCATTGTGGTTTGAGCCCATGGTTGCAGCCACCGTGTCAATCCGTCTTGTGGAGATTTAACTCTTTTCCGCTGACCTTTTATTTTACAAAGAATGATGCCCTTTTCCAGGGATTAGTGGTCTCTTTTGAAAACATGGTCAAAATATGTAAGACAAAATTTCACCACCCTTGCCCTCCAAGGAGTACTCTGGCCATATTTCTTCCACGACATATTTGTTTGCTCTTTTGGTCCTTTATGGAACTTTTCATGTTCTTCCTCAAAACCCCAATTCAAATGCCTCCATTCTTCATGCGTTTTCCTTATTTGTTGTCCAGTCTTTGCATGCATAAGATGTGGTTCCAGTCCTGGTGTCATAGCGGTTACTATGCAAGCTACTAAACTTTGGTAACTAACTGCAAGGTAGCAGCTCTACTTTCATAACAAATTATTGTCTCAGAATCCCACAGGGACAGTTCTATCCTGTCCTATAGAGTCGAATTGACCAGTGAGTTTTGAATTTTGGGTCAGACACTATTTAGTCCTCAAACTGACGTCTTTGCTTTTTAACACTTTAAAGAAATCTTATGTAGCCATTTAATTTCTTTTCTGTTGCTTCCAAGAACATTGATTGTGGGTCCAAGTAAATTGAAATCCTTGACAGCCACAATCTTTTCTATTTTTCATAATGCTTTTGACTGGCCCCATTTTGAGGATTATACTTTCTTTATTATTACAACTATCTTACTATAATTTGAGTCACTTTATTGTACACACATTATACCACAATTAAACGATCACCTCATGAAATCATCTCAAAGATCCTTTACAGCTGAAGTATCACAGTAGCAAAAGGCACTGGGTACAGGAGATGAGATGGGACGAATGAATGGGATCTGGAGTGGACCAGACCTAGACTCAAATACTGACTATACTGTTGACTGGCCCTGTGGCCATTGGCAAATCACTTAACTGCTATGAGCCTCAGTCCCGTCTTCATCTCTAATGTGGGGGTGGTAATAGACTATGTCACAGAGATGAGAAAATGAACGTAAAAAACCTTAACATAGTACTTGGCATATTTGATGTTCACTGCACATATAACTCAACTTCCAAGAATTTTTCTAGACCTAGTTGGAAAAATTCAGAGGTGACATATAAATTATTTGAATTTTATTTTTGACTCCAGGATAAATTATGTATGACCTTAAACTTAAGTTTGAACACCTTCTTTGAGACTCATTTCTTCATTGTTAATTATTGAGAGAGTTAAGGTGTCTTGTTGACCAATTTCATAGAGATATTAGAAATATAAATTTAAGTAACAGACAGGAAAGAAGTTTGAAAGATTACAAGATGTAGGTAATGGTTCAAATACATTTTTTCCTCATGATTCTGTGGTCAACTGAGTAGAGAGCGTACACTAATATGATAGGGCTTACCCTCACTTTGCCTCCTTGTTTCTCATTTGGTCTTCATTCACACCCTTCGCTGTCTTATTTTCCAATTTCAGTCCTGCCTTGCTTCCTTTCGAGAGTCACAGAGGGTTCTTTTGCTACTCCAGTTCCTTCTGTCAGTGAGGAAATGATTCTGGTAAGCTAATTTATGTGAAGGTGATTAACCTACTGGATAATCACTAACAGGGCTATATGTAAATAAAAAGCAAATGACAATACCGCTATTGGAAATTCTGGTCGTCATGGTATTCTTTTGTGGCTGGGGTACTTGTTGAATATCTTCTATGACATTCACCTACTCCCTGCAAGTCAACTTAATCACTTTAAACAATGTTTGCCGTCAAGGAAGATGTAAGCTGAGTGACCTGAGATGATTTTAGAAGCAAAGGAGGACTATGCTCTTTTTGCCATCACTTTCCTCACTGCCCCTTTAACATCCCTGTTCCTTAGGCTGTAGATCAGAGGGTTCAACATGGGCGTCAAAGCCCCATAGAATACTGAGACAAACTTGTCCTGGTCTGAGGAGTACTTGGACTGAGGTTTCATATACATAGAAATGGCTGCCCCATAAAAAATGGTCACCACAGTCAGGTGAGAACCACAGGTGGAAAAGGCCTTGAACCGGCCCTGTGCTGAGCGAATCCTCAGAACAGTCACTGCAATTCGAACGTAGGACAGGAGAACAAATCCGAAGGGCAGAAGCAAGGTAAAGCTACCAGTGATGAGGATCATGAGCTCATTGAGACTGGTATCAGAACAGGCCAACTTAAGAAGGGAGAGAATCTCACAGACAAAATGGTTGATGACATTAGCCCCACAGAAGCGAAGGTGTAAAGATAAGACCAGCATGGCCGTGAGCAAAAGTGATGTCCCCCATGAGGTAGCAGCCAGCCAGGCACATACTGCACCATTCATGACCACAGAATAGCGTAGGGGATTGCTGATGGCAATGACTCGGTCATAGGCCATGACAGCTAATAAGAGACACTCTGCTGTGGCCAAGACTAAAGAGACACTCATTTGGGTCAAGCATCGTGGGTAAGAGAGATGGGGATGGGTAGAGAAACAATGCACTAAGACTTGGGGCATGGAAACGGTTCCATAACAAAGGTCTAAGAAAGACAAGTGACTAAGGAAGAAATACATTGGAGTGTGGAGATGAGAGTCAAAATGGATAAGAAAGATGATAAGGCCATTTCCCAACAAGGTGCTGAGGTAAGTTATCAGCACCAATGTGAAAAATGTGACTCTCCATTCAGGATAGTTAGAGATGCCGATAAGGAGAAATTCAATCGCCGCTGTGGCATTGCCCATGGCCATCCTTCCCACTTGCTCCTATTCATTGAGTGGGTACCACTGACACGGTTTAATTTTACCTGCAAAGGAGAAGAAAGATGGAGGACACGAGAAAAGTGAGGGGAAAAAATTAGGCTGTGCATGATCATTATTCTTTGTTGTCTTTAAAAATCACGGCACCTACAATAAGAACCAAGATGAAGCTAAAAATCTGCTTCCTATCCCAGAGGAAAACATTTTGTTGCCCCAATGCGTAATTGAGTTAACAAAGAATGCTTTTGCAAATAGCTAGTCATCCCTTAGTATCCATGGGAGACTGGTTTTGTGACCACTATGGATACCAAAATTTGAGGATTCTCTAGTCCTTTGTATAAAATGGTGTCATTTTTGCAAGTAACCTACACGGATCCTCCTGTATACTTTAAATCATCTCTAGAATACTTGTAGTACCTAATACAATGTAAATGCTATGAAACTTGATTATTTGCTCCCTCTTAGTCTTTGGAGGATCACTCGTACCACTTAATTCCTGGGGGTTTTGTTGTTTTCATTTTTCACAAATATTTTAAATCCACGGTTGATTGAATTGTAGATAGGGAATCTGCAGATATAGAGAGCTACCTGTGTATAAAATGTTCTCCTGTTCTCCCACAAGATGCCTTCTTGGACATTTTTTTCGAACTAAGGAAAGAGAAAAGGGAGGCCATCTTCCTGCCTTTATACTTGTTCACCATTTTGATCTGGAGTACAGATATCATTGATTTAGAGTCAGCTTAAATTACTGCTCCATATCAAGAGCATACTTTCCAGCTGATGAAAAGACATAACTGAAATCTTTCCTTTCTGTTTTTTAAAAAAAAATTTATTTCTCTTCCATAAGAGGTGTAAAAGTACCTCTTGATCTGAACTACTGCTACATAGATGGAGTAGTTTATGGAGTCTTATGATCTGTGGAGTCCTCTATGCTAGTAGTTCCTGTTTAAGTTACATCCCCAGTTTCTCCTGTGATTTCTGTACTCTGATTGCTAACCCGAGTTAGGAGTTCGAAAATCTAATGTCATGTTTCTAAAAGTGAGGGGGGTTAAGGACTGGGCTTCACTAAAGATCCTATCTAACAAGGCACCCATTTCCCATCCTCACCATACTCCAGCTGCCCATCCTGCTCATCCCTTTTCCTGAAAGCACACTCCAATATATAAAATTATGTTAATTTATTTGCTTGTTTGATTATTTGTCTCCTGTTGGAGTGTAAATTTATTGCTTTGTATCCTAATATATCCCTAGTACCTAGAACAGTGCCTGGGACATCACAGGAATGCAATAGATATGAAATAAATAAATGACTATAACAGTCTCAGGTAGTCATGGATATTACTCAGAATCTAATTACTTCTCTTGCCTCTGCATTCCGGTCCCTTATTCCAAGTCATCTTCATTACTCACCTGGGTTTTGTCAGTAACTTCCTTATTGCGCTCCCTGTTTCTGGCTTTGCTCCCTTTCAGTTCAAGTAAACAAGTTAAATTGTAAGTTAGATCAGGTCACCCTTTTATTTAAAAGTTTCAATAGCTTCCCATTTCAACCTTATTATGCAGCAATCTCATTATTATGAGTTGTAAGACTTTACATACTTTGACCCAGTTCCTACTACTTGCCCCTGGATCACTCTGCGCAAATCACACTGTCCTCTTCATCATTCCACAAACATGTTTCTCTTCCGCAGAGATTTGATCTTGTTGCTACATATTCATAACATATTCTCCCCTCTGCCCAGATTCTTGTGTGACTTACCCTCTTGCTTCTCTCAATCCTTTATTCACAAGCCTTAGTGAGTCTATTCTACGCCACCTTATCTAAAACACTCTATTCTCTGTTATTTTATATCAACCTTTCTATTTTGTTTTCCCCTTGGAATAATTACTCTCTAGCACACCATATGGTCGGTATATAATGAGACTTGTGGCTATTTAATAATTGTTTATTTTCTCCCCCAACTACAATGTAAGCTCAATGAGGGCAGGGGTTTTTGTCACTTTCCTTCTTGCTGTATGCCCCGACCTGAGAACAGTGCCTGGAACACGAGAGGTGCTCAGTTAGTATTTCCCGGACGAACCCATGAATGGAGTTCTTTAGCTATTCCTTATTTAAAGTCGCCATCTCTTTTCCTCTCTGTTCCCTTGACATTGCTGTTCGTACGGCAAGACGCTATTAATGGCTACGTCCTCCCTCGTGAAACTTACTCTCCCCTATTTCCAATCTCCTCCTTGAAACTTCTGGTATTCACTGGTTAGGTATCTCCGAACAAGTTTTCCCCCCCTCATGTGACCTAAATGTTCACTTTCAAATTAGTTAAAGTAAGTAAGTAAACAAGCAACTGTCTAGTTCTAACATCCCAGGATTCTTTGATCTCACTCAGTTAAAATGAAAACAAAACCAGATCTTACATTCTCCACATCACAGGAAATCTACTGCATTTTCCTCCTTTGTTGGAAAATATGTGAGCTAGAGATAGGATTTTGCCAAGGGATAGAGTTTCTCTAACCATTTCTGAAATGGGAGATTCACCTAGTCCTTAACAGTTATTAGGAAAGTTGATCCCATAACATCCTCCCTTCCCTGTCCTGGTCACCAGATAACCTGTTCCCAAGTCCCACACTTTAATCTACTCAACCTCTTGTAGAGGCTAACTACCCAAGGATGTTAAATGCATAAATATGGTGGTGTACTCCACTTGTGGAGTAGCAAACAAATGTACAGCATGGATGGTATGGTGACTTGCCTTCACAGGAGTGTCCTCAGAGCTTGAAATACCTAAAAGTGGTTTATCTTTCACTTTTTATTGGGCCCTGAATGATAGGTTTTGTCTTGGAGTATGTTCACCTTTTCAAGTTATGATCATCTCTATAAAAGCAAAATGGACAGAGAATCAACTGATGTATGTTAAATTTTAAATTAGTATGGTCAGACCTTAAAATGTTCTGAATGGTGTACATTTAACTCTCAATTATCTACATCTGGCTGTACAGTGAAATATCTGGGAAAAGTGTGTCATTGACTAATCTCTCAGAAATGGAAAGACGATTTTTTGTTCCTAGAGTATACCAGAAAAATGTTTACTTGTGTTTTATTAACAATGCAAAAAACCTTAGACTATGTGCCTCATAGCCAACTATGGATAGCATTTAGAAGAACGGGGATTCCAGAATGCTTAATTGTGCTCATGCAGAGCCTGTGCATAGACCAAGAAGTAGTTGTTCAGAAGGGACAAGGGAATACTGTATGGTTTAAAATCAGGAAAGGTGTGTGTCAGGGTTATATTCTGTCACCATGCTTATTCAATTAGTATACTGAGCAAATAATCCGACAAGCTGGACTATATGATGAACACAGCAACCTGTGATGTGCACATGACACATCCTTGGTTGCTGAAAGCTAGGAGGACTTGAAGTATTTGCTGAAGAAAATCAAAGTCTTTAGTATGAGTTGCAACTCAATGTAAAAAACAACAAGCATGATCACAACTGGATTAACAGACAACTTCCTGATAAACATGGAAAAGACTGAAGTGTCGAGGATTTAATTTTACAAAAATCCATAATCAATATTCATGGAAGAAGTATCCAAGAAATAAAGTGCATATTGCATCAGGCAAATCTGTGGCAAAATACATCTTCAAAATGTTAAATTACAAAATTGTCACTTTGAGGACTAAGGTGTGACTGACCAAAGTCATAACAATTTCAATAGCTTTAAATGCATGTGAAAGTTAGACAATCCGTTCGGAAGACCCAAGAAGAATAGATGCATTTGGATTATGGGGTTGAAGAATATTGAAAGTACCGTGGGCTTATTGAAGAACAAACAAACCTGGCTTGGAGAGAGGATAGCCAGAATGCTCCTTAAAAGTAAGGATGGTGAGACTTCCTTCCACATACATGGGACATGTTTTCAGGAGAGACCAGACCTTGAAAAAGACATCATGCTTGGTAAAAGCATAGGTTAAAAAGAGGTCTAAAGGGGGGGGGGCGTTGTGTGGGAGACCATCAATGAGATGAGTTGATTCAGTGCTTTCAACAATGAGCTCAAACACAACGCCACTTGTGAGGATGATTCAGCACCGGGCAGTGTTTCCTTATTTTCTACACAGGGTCACTATGATTTGGAAACAACTTGATGGGACCAACTAATAACAACAATATCTGGAAAAATGATCATCATACTGTGGTTGGGAGGATGAACTGGTTCTGCATAGAGATGGAAAGCTATTTACTGTGCCATTCTAAGTTCCCTTTTGCTTTTAGAATTCTAAAAATCATACCTATCTTGCTGTTGAATATTAAGTAATAGATGTTTTCTCTCCTCATGCAATCATTCCTAGCAAGCTGTAGAGTGTGTGCTGTTGCTGCATGATTGAGGAAGAGATTATAGCAAGTCCACCTCTTCATCCCCTATGAGTCCAGCAGAATAAACTGATGAGCTGTGTGACTAAACTTTGGTGATAAATCTATGGCTCTAGAACTGACTTTTTAAAACATGTTTAAAATTGGGAATTAGGTGGGGATTGATATTTCAGATAATCAATTTTATGTTCAACAGTTTAAATGACTTATCATTTTCTAAAGAGTGTAAACTGGAACTGACTTCTTAAAAATGGTGTTAAACTTACTGAAAAGAGATAGAGATTGAACCCATGACCTTGGTTCCATTAGTACTATATTTGGGCCTGTGGAACTAAAATTGATGACCATTTCCCTCTCATACTTATAGTCTAACCAGCATCTAAATTGAGTCGCTTATTTTTTATTTGCTTTGTGCTCAACCCTACGAAGATTGCTGATTAACCCACCCTAGAATTAGCACTGCACAATTCCTGGTACATGGGTCCAGTCTTTTTCCCATCCTAGCCCTGCCACCTGGTATTATTTATACAGCCTCATTTCCCTTTCAATTAATAGCTGCCATTTTCTCTCTCTATATCACCCATAATTTAGAAGTGGTTAGAGACCTAAGAAAGGGAGAAAAGGAAAACAATTGAAGCACAAGTGTGTTACATACTCACCATTGAAAGTTCCTCTCAAATACCAGTAGATGGAGGAGAATGGACGGCTGAAAAGAACAACTGTAAGGATTTTCAAAGTTAGAACTATGATGATCTCACCATAGACACTCCTTTTAAAAATATTAAAGCATTCCCAGCTTTGCTCAGACTCTCTAATGCCTGGAAATCTATGCCAAAAAAAAAGAGCTTTTTTTTAGGTTAGGTCAAATTCCAATTGATGAACTCTTGGTAATGATGCCTAATTAAATTAGTTAATTTCTTAGGCATACATCTCTTTCCCTGACAGCTGACACCCACATACATCCTTATTCAGTTCCCCCCAAAAAACGGACCCCATTTTTAAGGTAATTTTAATGCTTTGCATCAAGACCCTAAGGTTATTTCAATTTTCAGTCGGTCCTTGTCAGACCTGTTTTGCCTCTTAGAAATATTTATTTACCTATTATCTTCTCTCTACAAACCTAACTAAAAGAAAGTTACTTTCTTTAAAAAGAGGTAAATGAGAATAAGTCTGTTGCACTCAGGGCTTTAAACAGATTTGGATGATTTCCAGGGAATGGTCTGGGCTCTGTACATACCCAACCAGCTTTTCACTCTTTTGTCTACCCCTTAATCTTAGTCCTCAGTCACAGCCATTAAAGTGACACTCACTCATAGCAAACTCTTTACATTCCGATGCCACAAAGGTTGTGTGCATCCCTTGGTCAGCAAGAAAGATCTAATGACAGTCACAATAACCGTGATGACTGGAAAATGGACTAAGGTATTTCAAAAGTATTTTACTGCAATCGAAATGAAAACAACAGCAAACAAACAACAACAACAGAAAAAAAACAACAGAAAAAAAATTGATTCCCCCAAATAAAACAAAACAAAAAAACCCCAACCCTTTGGCTGCCCCTTATTGATTCAGAAAATTTAACTAGAACTTTCCTTCAGAGCATTTTGGTTTGTAAATAATGTTTCATATCTCCTCTGCTACCCAGCTAGGCTCAAATTCACACATTGATATGTTTACCTGGAAGCTGTTGCCAGAGCTCTGTCCCAGGGAGCGTGTTTTGCTCTGACTGAGTCTATAAATCTCATGTCCTCAACTTACTGGTGACATCTGGGTCCAATTCTGTTCCAGATTCAATTCCAAATGCAGTTGATGAGCTGCTTGGTAACTTAAATAGGTTGAACTTCCCAATTGCTACCAGGACATTTATCTCACAAGTAGAGTACAAAGTTTCTGATCATCACCAGGAAGAAATAATTAACTTCCAGGAGCTTCAGGGACCTCATCCCGAACAGGCAATTAAAGTTTGCTACGCCAGAGATGTTTGGGGGGAAAATCAACTCACAGTGGCATTTTGTGTAAGGAAAACAAAGAAAGGAGAAAGGAAACCTTTGAGACCATGTGATACCCGTATTCCACTGCTGGACTTTGCAGAAAACAAAGATATAGTTTGCTTTCGTTTTGCTTCATTGTTTCTTCAAATTTTTCTGCATTGCATTGGTGTCGTGACAGGACCTTCAGCTGGTCAAAAGCCATCTGTCAAGGGACAGTTAGGGTAGAGGGTGCACAGCAGGGAATACATGTGTCATTGAGCCCCATATTGAAATAGCCCTTATGTTTGTGTTTTCATTGCCACTCCCACTGCCCAAGATGACTCAAACACCCTCCCTAGGCTCACGCTTCAACAGTGCCAAGTTCACATTCCTTCATTTGGTACACAGGACAAACTATAGCAGTCCACATCTATCATTGACCATCTATCAATTCATCCACACATGAATATATGTATTGAATAAATATTCAATTAGCATCACGATTTATTAGCCAATATCAGGTACTGAGGATAAAACGATGTTACACAATGGAGACACATTTCTCACTTTCATGGTGGAGAAACTGACATTAAATGAATGATCAAGAATGCAAATATGCACCTGGGAAAAGTGCCGTACAAGCACACTATAGAACTGTGCACCTCGGTCTCCGGTGACTGATTGCTTCGTTGCTTCAACGAATACCTTTTGCTCACTCCACTTCTGTTGTTCCGCCAACTTGAGTAGACAAATCGTATCCAATCCACCTTTCGGGGTTCAGTGTAGGTCACTGGTTCTTCTGTGTTTCTACGTTATCTGAATCTTCAATTACATAATAGATAACCCAAGGGCAGATAATTGTTTCTCTACTTCTTTAATGTTTTTTGTGGTAGTGGCCATAAATACACAAGGGTAAGTAAAAAAAATATTGCTACAAAATTATATAGACCCTTAATAAGTATAATTATAAAAATGTGAAGGTATTGTTTCTCCACATATCCTTCCTCTAGGTCTACCATGTTTCCCCGAAAGTAAGACATCCCCCGAAAATAAGACCTACTTACAGTTTTGTCTTTCGCTGAAATATAAGGCACCCCCCCAAATAAGACCTCCCCTAAAATAAGGCCCCCCCGCAGCTACCCTAACTCTGGACTCTGGACTGTAGTGGCAGGCGCCGCCGC
>NW_022103917.1:13531390-13545478 GCF_000313985.2 Echinops telfairi
AAATGTGTACTGTATTCTTCATGGAAAAATAAGACATCCCTTGAAAATAAGACCTAGCGCATCTTTGGGAGCAAAAATTAATATAAGACACTGTCTTATTTTCAGGGAAGCAGGGTATATACTTCTGAAGGTGGTGTTTCCATCTTTCTAACTTCCAAACAAAATTCTGTGCTGTTCAATTTATGAGGGTAAGTAAAAAATACTGCTATAGAGTTCCAAGTTCATGGACGCATAGGTTTATTCCAAATAAAATTTATTTAAACATATCTCTGTGATCAGTGGATAACTGAAGAAAAGTTCTCTTAGCAATATACTTGTCTTAGCCTACATAGAATGCCTTTTTAAAGGTTCAGTCCAAACAGTGACTTCTAAGGGAATCAGTCATGTCATTTAAGTTCAGTGTGAGAGGTCAGCGCAGATGGTGTGTTTCTGGGACTTTAGAGAAATAATCTTGAATGTTTTTCTCAAAGACATGGGATGATCATGGGAACTTATTAGGAAGAACTTGTAGAAAAAATTAACAACTGCATTGGTGAGAAAAAAGCCGGGAAAGTTGCAACCCCCTCCCCCCATCATGACATTGCACTTGTTTATTCTTCAAGGGTAGCATGGACTGTCCTATGAGAATTTTGGGGGGAAACTTGCTTCCTAGCTACCCTACAGCTCTATCTACCCTACAGTTGCTACATCAGTGTATTCACGCACAGGATCAATTGTGATGATGGTGCAGGATAGTGCAGCGTTTCTTCCTGATGTCCATTGGATTGCTATGGGGTTGGAGCTGACTCGATGACACTTAACAACAACATCAAGAGCCATACAGCCCTAGTCTTTCTCATCCAGATTTCCTTTTGTTCCTGAAACTCAATGAACATTTGAGATGTAGTCAATTTATATGGCCCTTACAGCCATAACTCCTTATGTGATATATGTAGTTCCAGACTGTATGCCTGCGCATCTCATTTTGGATGGAGTTCTCTGCTATGCTAATGAACAAGATGAAAGGGAAATTAAGTTCTGACCTTAGTAAAGAATGCAAATATTTTTTTCCTTGGGAGTCTGCTGAAAAACCATACCTCCACCAAAACTATTCTTCATTGTAAAAAGCCATCTGGATACAGAGAAATCCCAGGAGCATCAGGCGAGCATGTTTGCGATCTGTTTCAAGACGTGGAGACTGAGACCAGAGGCACCAGAGACTGTGGCACAGAGGGAAGGAGCTGGGCCAAGACCAGAGGCTGAGGCAAGGAAATCATGAGACAGAGCATAGGAAAGATGCTGACATTATGAGACTGTGAGGCAAAGCAATGGGTAGGCTTCCTGGCCCATGGAAACAGAGACTGAGAAGTGGAGAACTAGAGGGAGAATTGGTTATTGGTTGAAGAGATGTGTTGCTGTTGACCAATGGCTGTATCCTTAACATTTACTCACTCTAACCTTTTAACTTCCTTAATAAAACAAACAAACAAAAAACCTCCCTGACATCAAGTTGATGGCAACTCACAGTGGTTCTATAGGATATGTTAGATCTGCCCCTGTGAATTTCCAAGACAGTAACTCTTTATGGGAGTAGAAAGCCCTGTCTTTATCCATCGGAGCAGCTGTTGGTTTCAAACTGCTGATCTTGTAGTTAGAAGCTCAATGTGAAACCACTAAGCCATCAGAGCTCATAATGTTGTTTAAAAATTCCCTTACTGCAGCTGTTCTCAAGCTGTGGGTGGCTACTCCTTTGGGGGTCAAACGACCTTTTCACAGGGGTCACCTAAGACCATCAGAAAACATATTTAAAATGGTCTTAGGAACCAAGACACTGTTCTTCTATTCATCTCCAGTCTCCAGGTGAGTCCGCCTACATGCACATATGCCTACATAGGAGTACCCGGCGTGGTGATATCATCGCGCCAACCATATCACATACACCCTGTTACAAATACAGGTATATATGACAGGGTTGGTGCCATAATGTGCTTATGCGGACCAGTCACACATGTATATAGAGCAGCTACTGTGTAGAGTACAACTACTGTGTAGAGTGCAGCTACTGTGCAGAAAGTAGCTGCTGTGTTGAAAGAAGCTACTGTGTTGAAAGCAGTGGTATTGGAGGTAAAAGGACACTTCATGAATTATAATTACTGGGTAAATGTAAAATCATGTACCATAAAATCATCAACTACTGTAAAAAATTATCTGTACCATGGGAACTTAATCTGGATGCTGATCGGTCTTTTTATATTCAGTTGTGGTTGAGGTGAATACTGTCCCCTTGTGATAGTAACAGGTATGTAAAAAAAACCCACACATAACGGTAAATTATAGGAAACTTTAATGAACTATATTGATTGAACTATGCCATGTATCAATTTTTGTATTATGAAAGCTATTGTTACATATTATTTCTGTTAGCAAACCATCCCATGACAATGGATTGTGTAGAGAAAAAGGTTAAGAAAAGAAAATATAGTGAGGTTTTTTTACAGTATGGTTTTACCTCAATAATTGAAGTAATTGAGAAACCACAGGAATTGAAAACCACAATGTGTTATTTGTTGTTAAGTTTTATCAGTCAAATTTATGAAACTGAACCAACTTAAACGCTATTTTGATAGCAAGCTTCTGAGTTTTGCCGGCAAGAATACCAACTATTTTACAGGAGTAGGAAGCCTCTTCTTTCTCCCTTAGAGCACCTGGTGGTTTCAAACTGCTGACCTTTGAGGTTAGCAGTCCAACGTGTAACCATTACACCACCAGGGCTGTGCTGATATCTAATATTTTAGAAGCAAAGCTGATGGACTCAAGAAAGCCAGACATGACACTGGTGGCAAGTACCACAAACAAAACATAGCAGCTATGGAAGCTTCATATTTGATGGCACATTGTTGGAATTATGATCGTAGATGAATTTGTTATGAAATTGAATGCAATTTCCTTATCTAAAGACACTGTCCGCAGAAGAATAGATGACATGTCTGCTGATATTCTTGATTAGGTATTCCAGGAAATTAAATCATTAGATAAGGAAATTGCACTCAATTTCATAACAAACTCATCTCCAATCATAACTCGAACAATGTCTTTGGCCACTGTCAACAGTAAATCCTCAGCAATGGTGTGAGGTTTCATAGCTCTGGCGATTCTGAGTGCAATATTTAGCAACGAAGAAGCTGCCACAAGGCATACAGGAAGTAATGAAGTGTCATAAGTTCTGTCAATTTTGTAAAGGCAAGCACTTTGAACAGTCGACTGTTTTCATAACATTGCAACGAGTTGGATGCGCCAAATCATGCTCTGCTATTTCACACTGAAGTGAGATGGTTGTCGAGAGGAAAAGTTTTAAAGCGTGTTTTTGAGCTTCATGATGAACTCAAAATGTTTTTTTAATCAGAAAGCAAGACCACAGTTTGAAGCACTTTTCAACAATAAAAGTGAACTGCAGACAATAGCTTACTTGGTTGACATCTTGAATGAATTAAATTTATCACTGCAAGGACCAAATGCAACATACCTCCATTTGTCTGAAAAGATCTGATCATTCCAAAAGAAACTTCAGCTTTGGCCAAAAAAAATTGGATGAAAATAAAATTTAAATGTTGCCTACCTTATCTACTTTCTTTGAGGAACATGACACTGAGCCAGACAAAAGGACTACAATCATAATTTCTATAAATAACACTTGCACATGCTTGCACACGAAATTTCCTCATACTTTCCAAATCTACCTGACACCTATTTTTACTTGCAAGAAGCCCATTCACAGTCAAAGTTTAAAATATTCCTGAGACAGAACAAGAGGAGTTCATTGAGTTTATTAACAGTGATAGAGTCAGAACTGATTTCTCTACAATGTCAGTTACAAAATTGCAATCATATCCTGTTCTGTCTGAGACTGTGTTGCACCTTCTTCTTTTTCCATTTCCAACAACATATCTTTGTGAAACAGGGTTTTCCAGCTTGTTGGTTATCTGTCATGAGCAGCGCGATCAATAATTACTTAACGCTCTTAGACATTTTCGAATGCTCAATTTATTCACTGCAAACAGACATCAAACAATCTAAAACATTACTCAAACTACTAAGGGCAAACAACTATAAGCACAAGGGCAGAGTAACAACTATGAGCATAAAGGCAGAATAACAACACTCCTCACACATTTCATACTAGCACCATAGTCCCAATCAGCATTGCTTCATCGGTGTACTCACCCCGGGTAGAGTTGGAGAGAGCAGGAGATGATGTCTCCTTGGTTCCTAGCTATCTAAAAGTCAGTGTCTCTACCTGGGTTTAAAAGGACAGTTTGGCTGGCTCTTTGACATCTTCACTGTCCCAGTCAAGTCTTATCGGGTCTCTCCACACTTTAGGTGGCTTGGCTAATTTTGGGGCTTCGGCCAGGTCTCAGCCCGGTCTTATCGGGTCTCTCCACACTTTAGGTGTCTCGGCTAGCTTTGGGGCGTCAGTCAGGTCTCAGCTCAGTCTTAGGGGTCTCACATTTTTGTGGTGGTTTCTTTGATGTAAGTGTTGGCCTGGGCCCCAATATTACATTTTATTTTTTCTTTAAAGTGGAGTTTCTTGTGTTTGTTTCTTTGATGTGACTCAACGTCTTGCAAGGTAGTTCAATGTCTTGTAATGTAGTTCAACATCTTGCAAGGTAGTTCAACGTCTTGCAAGGAAGTTTTATGGTGCTCTCATCATTATCAAGTCTAAATACAGAAGTATACTTGTAGAAGATGATCTTCATTGTGCTCTTGCAAAGACTGCCCCGAGAATTTCTGATGTGGTGAGGAAGAAGCTATCTCAACCTTTGTACCGACATTGGCTTTTTTTTTTTTTTTAACCTATGGTGCCAACTATTACAAAGACAGTGTGTGTGGCATTTTATTATACAGATGATTAAACACATAACACAGGAATTTAAAATAACAAGATAAATATACACCTGGGAACAACCTTTATATATTACGGTCGATCTGTCTTGGAAGAAGTACAGAAGTACTCCTTAGAAGCAAGGATGGCAAAACTTAGTCTTCCATACTTTGGACATGTTGTCAGGAGAGACCAGTCCCTGGAGAAGGACCTCATGTTTGGTAAAGTGCAGGTGCAGTGGAAAAGAGGAAGGTGATCAATGAACTTGATTGAGACCGTGGCTGCAACGATGAGCTCAAGCATAGGAATGATTATGAGGATGGAGCAGGACCAGGCAATGTTCCATTCTGTCGTGCATGGGTCGCTATAGGTTGGAACAAACAAGAGATGTTATTCAGCGTTCATTTTGACTTGACCTAAAAAACAAATCATCACACCTACAAGGTTGGATTAATTTTGTTTTCCCAATTTCCAAATAGCATAAAAGATAGATATTCTCATTCTGTTATCTGAACTTCAGGATATTTCAGGTATCTTTTTCTTTTTTTTAGTAGGCCACTGGAGATCCCCTTGCAGAGGGTCTCGGGAAGGAGATGAGCCAGACAGGGTGCGATGTAACAACGATGAAAAATACAGCTTTCCTGTAGTTCCAAAATGCTTCCTCCCCGCCCTCATTATCATGATATGAATTCTACCTTGCAAGTCTGGCTAGACCAGAGGGTGTACACTGGTACAGATAGGAACTGGAGACACAGGGAATCCAGGGCGGATGATCCCTTCAGGACCAGTGGTGTGAGTGGCGAAACAGGGAGGGTAGAGGGAGAGTAGGTTGGAAAGAGGGAACCGATTACAAGGAACTATATGTGACCTCCTCCCTGGGGGACGGACAACTGAAAAGTGGGTGAAGGGGGACGTCGGACAGGGCAAGATATGACAAAATAACAATTTATAAATTATCAAGGGCTCATGAGGGAGGGGGGAGCGGGGAGGGAGGGGAAAAATGAGGACATAATGCCTGGGGCTTAAGTGGAGAGGAAATGTTTTGAGAATGATGAGGGCAATGAATGTACAAATGCGCTTTACACAATTGATGTATTTTATGCATACTGTCGTAAAATGTAGCAATGTAATTTCCTGTTGTTCTATTAAGATTGTAACCCATGCTACACCATGCTTCAAGACAAAGTTTCATTTATTTGTCATTAGAAATAAATATTTCACAATATATAATTACATGTTGTGTTGTGATTAATCACTATGCTTTCATTATGTTCAATTTGTAATATCCTGCATATCAGATGTTTGCATGACAATTCATAACTGTAGCAAAATGACAGTTATGAAGTAGTAATGAAAATAATTTTATGGTTGGTGGGGGTCACCACAACAGGAGGAACTGTGTTAAAGGGTCACGGCATTAACGAGGTTGAGAACCACTGCCTTAATGCCTTCACCCGATTCATCCTGCTTTATCCCATTCTAACACCAACCACTCCTCCCACAGCCTACTACCTCTGTCCTGTCCTTTTTGTAGTGGCCACACTGAACTCACAGACAAACCCCACAATTAAGGGGGGTTCTTAAATCCCTTAAGTTATTAAGTTCTTTAATAAACACCCTTAATTGTGAGTTTTACCTGTGACTTCTGTGTGGCCACTGCAACATATTATTGAACCCCACATAGAAGCAGTGGGTTGTGGGGGAAATGGTTGGTGTAATAATGTGGTAAAGAAGGATCAATAGGGTGAAGGCATGCCTGACCCTTGCCATGTAACAATAGGGATGTCAGATATGGTTCCCCCTCCACAGTGTTTTTAGCCACATTGAAAAGGAATATAATTTGAGTCACTTGAGGATGCCAAAACTGCTGGTTTGATATGATGTAAATCAAAGGGCATAGAATTCATTGGGGAAGTTTTAGAGAGGTAGAAACACAGCCTTCAGAAGCGTATAGGCTTCCTATCTTGAGATGTCTGTGTAATCAAATTTTCTATGATTTTTTAGCCATACTTTTTGGCTTACCCTCACATAGCACGACAACTCAATGGCCAAGCATGAAGCTGGGTAACCCCACTAGTTTCTCTTTAGGAGAAAACTATGGAACTCTCTTTCATGAATATTGTATTTATAGTCTTTTAAACCCTATGGGGCAGTCTTATAAGGTTGTCAGGAGGCAGATCATCTTGTCAGCAGCAGATTTATTATTTAGAATAGTAATCAGCTCCTGTGAGCGTAACAATGGGCTCAGGCACAGGAACAAGTGTGAGGATGGCGCAAGACCGTGAAGCATTTTGTTCTGTTGGGCAGACGATCGCTATGGGTTGGAGCTGACTGGTTGACATCTAACAACAAGCTAACAACATGAGAGGAAGTTAGCTTTAGGTAGCCCTGTGGCCACTGTATGCACCCCAAATATGTTATTTATACAATTTGTACTATTAGTGATTAAGAGAACCTGAGATGAGGGTGTACACCTCAAACATTAACTGGCTGTGGGCAAGTCACTTCCACTTTGGGGGGCTTCAGTTTCTTTTGTTGCATCGACCATCTAGCAAAAGTATTCCTACTGAAAGAATGACTGTTCATGGGGAGTCACAAATACCTTAATTTGTGTATGGAAGAGGAATCAAAAAATTATGTTACAGTTCTGAGTTAAGGCAAAAAGTGAAACAAAGACTTGTGAATTCTGAAGTTTCGTGTGGGGATATAGCCTAATAATCTGAGGATATTAAATAGCACGAGTGACTATGGGATAAGGGAGAGAGGCAGGATTTGGGAGTTGAGATGTGAGATTACATTCTTCTGCTTTGACATGATTGTGAATAGTAGCAACACTATTCAATAACTGCTTCTGATCCACTCTTGAAAAATTCTTAATCAGAGCTGAAGTAAAAGAGAGAGTGTGCATTGAATCCCAAGAAAGGATAACAGTGGTCTAAGTGATCCTTTGTCACAATACTTGAGTGTTAGTCTGGAGTTCTGTATAAATCCATTTATCCTAATGTAACAAGTGACAACTCTACCTTGCTTCTTTTTATCTCTTCTGTTATAAAGTAGACAGCAGAGAAAGATAAATGGACATTGAGTATTGGAGGAGTGACCAGTTCAATATCTCATAATTGTGGTTAAATATATTTCTAAGGAAATTTGTCTCAACATTGAAAAAGTATATGTCCATCATAAGTTGGAAAATTGTTCTTCCCACCTGTATTGCATTGAGTCAATCCCTAATAAACAGAACACTTCTAATAGCTTTGTATCTCAGAGATTCCTCAGGCTCTGGGGGCATGATTAGCCTCAGTGCACTGCTCAAAGTTGAGCAATTAAAAACTATTTCTCGCTAACCCCAAAATATGCCACACTGGGCATTGTTAAGAAGTTGGCAGACTTGGCACTTGACTTCACTTGAAACTTCCAGACTCATAATGACACACTAATTGTAAACAGTGGGGAAAAGGTAGAACACTTTCTTAAGATGAGAGTAGAGACACTTTGAAAGTTTGAAAACAATAGGGAAAATGTTTTAAGGAAACAGAAACCGACCAGTGGGATTTAACTTCAAAACCATTTTCAGTCTTTGAAAAAAAGAGACTTGTATGAAATGTGATCATTAGGTTGACAATTCAAACCCACACAGCAGTTCCTCAGGAGAAAGCTGCAGTGTTCCTGTAAAGCTTACAACCATGAAAATCCTATGGGGCAACTCTACTGTGTCACACCGGGTCACTATGAATAAAAAATTACTAACACCACTGAACAGTAGCAAATAGCACATGTTTAGAATATGAGACTGTTACAGTGATATTAATATGAAAATAAGTGATCTATGGGGAGATCTGAGTTCTAATCTTGGTCCTGTCACAAACTATCAATGTAATTTTAACAAATCCTTTAACCTGAAATCAAGAACAAGTTGATAGAACACAAGACTTGTTCATATTTATGAACGTGCTGTGCCTTATTTGACTTTTATCCATATAGCTCTATAGTTATATATGTATATAGATATATACTCATTTAATTTTGCACTGGATCTATGAAACAGATAATAACAACTTCATTTTATATATTAGGAAACAGGCTTTAAAAGATGAAATAAAATATGAAAAGTGATATTGAAAGTGCCTGTTGTTGTTAGGCATCAACAATCCTCTTCCAATAAATAGTGACATTATGTACAAGAGAAGCAAACACTGCCCGGTCCTGCACCATTCTTACAATTGTTCTTATGTTTGAGACCATTTTTGCAGCCACTGTGTGACTCCATCTTTTTGAGGGCCTTCCTCCTTTTTGCTGCTTCTCTACTTTACCAAGCATTATGTCCGTTTCCAAGGACTAGTCTTTCCTGACAAAATATCCAAGGTATGTGAGGCTTTATCTTGCTTCTAAGGAGCATTCTGGCTGTACTTCTCCCAAGACATATTTGTTCTTTTGGCCGAAGTCCATGGTATTTTCACTATTCTTCGTCACACCATGATTCAAATGCATGAGTTCTTCTTTGATCTTCCTTATCCAATGTCTAACTTTCACATGCATTTGAGGCAATTGAATATAGCATGGTTTAGGGTTAGGAACACCTTGCTTTCAACACCTTAAAGAGGGCTTGTGCAGCAGATTTACCCAGTGCAATGTAGCCTTTGATCTGCTGACTGCTGTTTCTATAAGCATTGACTGTGGATCCAAGCAAGAAGAAATCCATTTAACCATGTGCTAGTCAAATATGCTTCCATATCCATATGACCACATAGAAAGTGGAGCCAAATGGTAAGAAGTGAAGTTAGTAAGCAGTATAAGCCAGCGGTTAAATACATGGGCTCTGGAATGAATCAGTTCAAATAAAAACAAAACAAAACCAGAAAAAGTATTGCTTTTCATTGTGGAATTGAAATCGTCACGAGTTATGCTGTTTCATTATGCTTTTAAGAAAGCTCTTGACCCATCACTCGCAACAGTTTTGCAGGTGGTCTTCCCAAAAGCTGAACTGTAGTTACCAGTGAACCCTTTTGAAAGCTTCGAATTCGGTTGATGATTGGTAAAAATCGTTTGGCTTTTTTACACTCTGTGAGATAACACAAGAGTACTGTGAAGGAGTGCATGGTGTAAAATCAAAACATTAGAATTACACATCTATTTGTCAGTAAATTGCTAAGCTCTGATAGGCGAGTAGATTTAAGGTTCAGTGTTTTAACTCAAAAAAAAGGTTTTTCTTTTGTTTCATAATCTTGATATTGGATAAAATGATCCAATGCAATGAATAGTTGATTATGTTCATTGAGTGCTGGGGACTGATGTTTGTTTTCACCGTTAAATTAGATAATAACCAGGTTAAAAATTGAGTTTCACCAATCAACTTGGTTTACAAACTTTGAACATGTCAGAGCAGGTAGGCATTTTTTTACCAGCTCCACTCCCTCCCACCCCCTTTCTTACTCTGTTTTCTTCTTGGTGTTACTGCTTATAACAATTTGTTTCAAGTTTGGCGAGAGTTTGCATAATGCCTATGTCTGGCAAGAACATACTGTTTGGCCCCCTCTCCCACTGCTTATGAAAATGTGGCGTGATTTTGTGTTTTGTCACAGTATGCGTTGTGCATAGTGACATGCACCCTCTGTAAGCACTGAATTGAATGCATGGGAACACTTATGCTTCTCATTTTAAGTGATTTCTTAATTGTTATGTAAAACAATAAAAAAATTACTTTCTAAAACTGTTGTATTATTTGTTTTGTAACAAGACCATTTGAAAAACTTTAAAAAAGACTTTTTGGGAGGGGAAATGAAAAAGAAACAGGACATGGACAGTGGGGGAACAGGGCACGAACCCACCCGTAGGGAGGGTACTGCTTATGTCTCCCCAGGAAAGGGAGAGAGGGACCAAACCTCAACATAGTGCACCAAGCCTTGAGGGCAACATACCAGCATGAAGCAGTGAACTAACAGGGAGGTCTGTGGGGCCAGCCCCAAACCCATCTATGTGGACCCCCTCCCCAGAAGAATGCACTACACAGGACAGCACTGAATATGTAGCCCAGGGAGAGTGGTGGGTCTGCCTGGACCACATGGGAGCAAACTAAGAGGGAAAGAGAGAGAGGAGAGAGAGAGAGAGAGAGAGAGAGAGAGAGAGAGAGAGAGAGAGACAACCACATCCTGGCCTACCAAGCCTCAAGGATGACATTCATTCTGAGTAGCCAATGCACAGAGAGGACTATAGGGCCAACCCTACCATGAGATACGATGCTCCCTCACTGACCCACAGCACTACAGGGCATAGTACTGGAGACACAGTTCGGGAATTGTGCTCTGTCTGACCGCCCCTTCCCGCCCCACCATTGGAGAAAAACACGAAGGGAGCACAATGGAGCAGCAAGGGGATTGAAGCAACAAAGTCCCAGAGGAATCCCCAAAATAGATCAGGGCTTGGCACCTCACCAGACCCAATTGGAAAACATTCATAAGGGTCAGCAGACACACCTACAACTATTTATAGATTTTTGTTTGTTTGTTTCTCATGTCTATCTATATAAGACAGGCAAGATAAACCATCCTGAGGAGAAAAGGGGCTGATAATTCCTGGGGGACATGGGAGAGGAGGAAATAGGCTAAAGGGAGGGGGAGCCAACAAATCCAGGGACACAGGAACAACAAGAGATCTAAAATCAATGGCGAGGAGGGCATAGAATGCCTGGTGGGGTTTCATCAAGTGCAATGTAGCTGAGAGGAATTACTGAGAGCTTAATGAAGGTTAAACAGGATAGTGGGACCAGAGGAAAGTAAAAGGAAATAGAGGAAATAACTAGGAGACAAAAGATATTTATAGAGGTATAAATATAAGCATGTACATATGTAATTATATTAATATGTAATGATAGGGATATAGGCCTATGTACATACATTTAAATGTTAAGTATTAAGGTAGCAGATGGACATTGGGTCTCTACTCAAGTCCTCCCTCAATGCAAGAACACTTTGTTCTAATAACTTGGCATTCTATGCTGCTCACCTTCCCAACACAATCGCTGAAGACAAAATGGGTGTATAAGCAAATGTGGAGAAAAAATCTGATGGTGCCTGGCTTTTAAAATATGTAGTGTCTGGGGTATTAATAGCTTGAAGTTAAACAAGCGGCCATCTAGCAGGGAAGCAACAAAGCCCACATGCAGGAAGCACACCAGCCTTTGTGTTCATGAGGTGTCGACGGGATCAGGTATCAGGCATCAGAAGACCTGAAATAAACAATATTGGTGCGAACAAGGGGGATTGGAGTGGATACCCAAAGCCCATCTGTACACAATTGGACATCCCTTTACAGAAGGGTCACAAGGAAAGAATGAGTCAACCGGGGTGCAGTATAGATAGCACCGATGAAACACACAACAGTCCTCTAGCTCTTTAATGTTCCTTCCCCCCACATTCATGACCCCAGTTCTACCTTACAAATTCAGCTAGCCTAGAACATGAACACTGGTACAGAAAAGAGCTCTTAACACAAGGAAACCAGGACAGATAAACCCATCAGGAACAGTAATGGGAGTAATGATACCATGAGGGTAGGAGGAAGGTGGGGCGAGTAAAGAGGAACAAATCGCAATGATGGATGTATAACTCACACACACACACACACACACACACACACACACACACACACTGCCCGGGGGATGACCAACAGAAACGTGGGTGAAGGGAGACAGCAGTCAGTGTAAGATATGAAAATAATTTATAATTTATCAAGGGGTCACAAGGGTTGGGAGGGGGAGGCAAAAAGGGGAGCAAATACCAAGGGGTTAAGTAGAAAGAAAATGCTTTGAAAATGATGATGGTAACATCTGTACAAATGCACTTGATACAACGCATGTATAGATTGTTATAAGAGCTGTAAGAGCCCCAAATAAAATGACATCTATATCATTTAATACCTTTTTTGAATGAATTGATTCTCTTTTGGTCTTCCTTATTCAATTTCAAACTGTCTTATGTAAATGAAGCAAGTGAGAGAGAATACCATGCCTTGGGTCAGGCACACCTTAGTCCTCAAATTAACTTCCTTGCTTTTCAGCACTTTAACGAGGTCTTGTGCAGCAGATTTACTGAGATGCAATGTGTCTTTGGATACTTGACTGCTTATTCCATGAGCATTGATTTTGGATCCAACCAAGACAATATCCTTGATAACTTCAA
This sequence comes from Echinops telfairi, assembly GCF_000313985.2. NCBI lineage: Eukaryota > Metazoa > Chordata > Mammalia > Afrosoricida > Tenrecidae > Echinops > Echinops telfairi. Next base: position 13,544,423 of record NW_022103917.1, read on the forward strand.
TCTTTTCTTCATTCATCATGATGTTACCCATTCATCCAGTTGCAATGAGTTTTGTTTTCTTTACCTTGAGTCGTAATCCATGTTGAAGGCTGCAATCTTTGATCTTCATCAGCAGGCACTTCAAGTCCTCCTCATGTTCAGCAAACAAAGTTATGTCATCTGCATATCTCTGGCTGTTAATAAGCCATTCTCCAATCCTGATGCCACATTCTTCTTCAGATAATCCAGCTTCTGTGATTATTTGTTTAGTATACAGATTGAACACCTATGATGAGAATATACAATCCTGATGCACATCTTTCCTGATTTTAAACCATGTCCATTTCTTACTGTCTTCCCAACTTATTGTGTGCCTCTCGATCTATGTACAGGTTCCACAGGAGCACAATGAAATGTTATTGCATTCCCATTCTTCTCAAGATTATCTATAGTTTGTTAAGGTCCACAAAGCTAAATGCCTTAGCATAATCAATAAAATACAAGTAAATGTGTCTCTGCTATTCTCTGCTTTGAGCCAAGATCCATCTGATGTCAGCAATGAGATACCTTGTTTTATATCCTCTTCTGAAACAGGCCTGAACTCTGGCAGCTCACTGTGGCAATCATTGTTGTAGGATCATCAGCAAAATTCTACTTACATGTGATATTAATGATACTGTACTACAGTCTGATCATGCCATTTGGGTCATCTGTTGGGTAGAACTATGGAGCTCTTCCAGTCAATTGGCCAAGTAACTGTCTTCCAAAGTTCCTTATAGAGAAGGCTAAGTGCTTCCAGTGTTCCTTAAGCTTGTTGAAACATTTCAATTGGTATTCCATCAATTCCTGGGGACTTATTTTTGGCAAATGCTTTCAGTGCAGCTTAAACTTCTTCCTTTAGCACCATATGTGAGGAACAGAAGGATTTCTCTTGTCTCCCAGGATTGTGAGGAACAGAAGGATTTCTCTTGTACCAGACTTAGCTGCTTAAGAGTGACTGTACAATAGGTGATCAGCGAAAGTAGGTCAGAGGTTATTCTCCTTAACATCAGCCATCTATAGTGGCTAGACTATTAG
>NW_022103917.1:13545937-13547726 GCF_000313985.2 Echinops telfairi
GCTTCTTCTCTGACGACTGAGCCCCCTCCACGAGGACCATCAAGCCGGGCTGAGGTGAGCTATGCTACCATGAATTGCGTCTGACTCCATTACTTGACTCCATCCTTTAACTCTCATGCTCTCTACGACTTTACTATAATCTCTACTTATTATCGCTGTACAATTGCGCCTACCGGACCTGTGATGTTTTGTGGGGTTCCCTCTTCCCCTTAACCCCACAACCATATGTTCTTGCTCATTCTGCCTGAAAATGGTGGACTGTCCACTAGCTCTTTTTAGTACAGTGACTCTATTTACTCTTTCCAGCTTATTTTGAAACTACTGAATTATTCACTGTTTTCCCCATAGAATCCTTCAATTTTGAAACTCGAGGCTTGACATTTTTCTTGAGTTTTTCAGGTTAACACATGCTGAGCTTGTTTGTCCTTTGTGGTTTTCTAAATCTAGGTCTTTTCACATTTCATTATAATATTTGACTTTTTCTTCTCAAGCTGTCCATTGAAAATTTCTATTCAGCTTGTTGACTTCTTAATTTCTTCCATATTCTTTAGTTATCGATCATTAAGAGTAATTTTCAGTCTCTTCTGACAATCACTTTGATTTTTGCTTTCCTGTGTCTTTAATAATCTTTGGCTTTCTTCAACTATGATTTTCTTGATGTTCTACCACAGCTCATCAGGTCTTCTGTCATTAGTATTTAAAGCAAAGCATCATATCTGGTCTTGAGATGTTCTCCAAATTCAAGTGTGATAAATTCAAGGTCGTATTTTGGCTCTCGTGGACTTGTTCTAAGTTTCTTCAGGTTTAACCTAAACTTGTATAGGAACAATTGATGGTCTGTTCCACAGTCAATCCCTGGCCTGGTTTTAGCTGCTGAGATTGAGCTTCTCCAGTCTTACCTTCCCACAGATGACGTCAGTTGGATTCTCTGTATTCCATCTGTAGAAGTGCATGTGTCCAGTCACATTTTGTGTTGCTGAAAAAGAGGTCTTTACTATGATCAAGTCATTGGTCTTGTAAAATTCTTTTCTTTTCAAAATAATTTTATTATCACAATCCGTATATACATAAATTGGGTAAAGCACATTTGTACATTCATTGCCCTCATCATACTGAAAACATTGGCTCTCCACTTAAGCCCCTGGCCTCAGCTTCTCACTTTTCTCCTCCCTCCCCATGCCCTCTCTCTCATGAACCCTTAATAATTCATAAATTATTATTTTGTCATATCTTGCACTGTCCGGCGTCTTCCTTCACCCACCTTTCTGTTGTCCGTCCCCCAGGGAGGAGGTTATATGTAGATCCTTGTAATCAGTTCCCCCTTTCCAACCCACCCTCCCTCCACCCTCTTGGTGTCACCACTTTCACTACTGGTCTTGAAGGGATCATCCACCCTGGACTCCCTGTTTCCAGTTTCTATATGTACCAGTGTACAACCTCTGGTCTAGCCAGATTTGTAAGGTAGAATTGGGATCATCATAGTGGGCGTGGAGGAAGCATTGAGGAACTAGAGAAATGTTGTATGTTTCATTGTTGCTACATTGCACCCTGACTGGTTCACTTCCTCACTGCAACCGTCCGTAAGGGGATGTCCAATTGCCTACAGATGGGCTTTGGGTCTCCACTCCACACTCCCTCTCATTCACAATGATATGATTTTTTTGTTCTTTGATGCCTGATACCTGATCCCTTCGGCACCTTGTCATCACACAGGCTGGTGTGCTTCTTCCATGTGGGCTTCGTTGCTTCTGAGCTAGATGGCCACTGGTTTATCTTCAAGCCTTTAAGA
>NW_022103917.1:13548969-13572785 GCF_000313985.2 Echinops telfairi
TCCACTGGTTTCCTACTCCACGCCGGCATGTTGCATTCACATCTTGGAGCACTGGGCTGAAATCTGGTACCTCTTTCCCTTGGGTGGATTAGTGCCCTGTGCCCCCGCTACCCATTTCTTTTATATATTTTTTCCTTTCCCCAACTCCTTTTTAGTTGGCTACCATATGTATCCCTGGATTTGTTCTGGGCCCTGCCATATTACCTGGTTTTCACCCCAGGAATGTTTGTATACAGTAGCCTTTTCCCTATGCCCCTTTTGCATTTTTTTTTTCTTTTAAAGTTTACATCAGTGAACTCATGTACTTGTCCTTTTGTGCTTGGCTTACTTTGCTTAGCAAGATTTCCTCCAGTTCTTCCCATGCAGCGATGTGCTTCATACGTTCATCAATACTTTGTAGCGAGGTGTAGTACTCCATTGCATGTATGCACCACAGTTCTTTAATCCACTCATCAGTTGATGGAAATTTGGGTTGTTTCCAACTCCTTGCAATTGTGAACTGTGCTGCAATGAACATTGGAGCACAGATGTCTAGCCTTGGTTTGTTTCTTGCCTCTTCTGGGTATATGCCCAGTAGGGGGATTGCTGGGTCGTATGGTAACTCAATTTCCATCTCTTTGAGAAATCGCCAAATCAATTTCCAAAGTGGCTGTACATATCTACAGGTTCACCAGCAGTGGATGAGAGTTCCTGTCTCACCACAGCCCCTCCAACACTTGTTGCTTTCTGATTTTTTAAAATTGGGCTATCTTTGGGGGTGCTAGGTTGTACCTTGTTGTTGTTTTAATTTGCATTTCTCTTATGGCTAAAGATCGAGAACATTTTCTCATATGTTTGTTGGCCATTCGGATTTCTCCCCTTTTAAAATTTCTATTCAGGTCCTTTGCCCACCTCCTCAGTGGGCAATTAGCTTTTTGGGGTTTTTTTTTTTTTTTGGAGCTAGCAGGGTATTGTAGATTTTAGTAATAAGGCCTTTGTCTGATGCGTCATTACCAAAGATGTTTTCCCAGTCTATAGACTCTCTTATTACTCTCTAGGCGAATTCTGTTGATGTACGCAGGTGTTTTATCTTCAGTGTATCCCATTTGTCAATTTGTGCCTCCTCTGTTTTTGTGTCCTTCCCTATTTCTCATAGCCTATGTATTCCCTGTGCAAAATTTTCAAGTTGGACCCTCATTCATGGCCCCAATAGTTTGGGGTTTAACTTCAAGGTCTGTGATCCACCTTGAGCTTATTCTTGTGCATGGAGTGAGATAAGGGTCTTGCTTCATTTTTCTGCAGGTAGATATCCATTTTTTTCAGCACCAATTGTTAAAGGGGGCATCTGCTTCCAATTGGATATTTTTGGGGCCTTTATCAAAGATCAATTGTCTGTATGCTGATGATTTTATTTCTGGGTTTTCAGTTCTTTTCCATTGGTCTGTGTATCTGTCATTGCACCAATACCGTGCGGTTTTGACAACTGTGGCCATATAGTATGTGCTAAAGTCAGGTAAAGCAAGCCCTCCCACTGTGTCCTTCTTCTTGAGGAGTTCTCTGCTAATTCTGGGCTTCTTCCCTCTCCATATGAAGTTGGTAATCAGTTTTTCAATTTCTTTGAAGAAAGATGAGGGTAATTGTATTGAGATTGCATTAAACTTATATAGTGCCTTTGGCAGAACTGACATCTTTATTATATTGAGTCTTCCAGTCCACGAGCATGGGATATTCTTCCATTTGTTGAGGTCACTCTGGTTTCTTGTAATAGTGTTCTGTAGTTTTCTTCATATAGATCTTTTGTTCTTTTAGTCAGGTATATCCCTAGCTATTTCAATTTGTGCTTGCCTATTGTGAAGGGTAGCACCTTTTGGATCTCCTATTCTGTGGTCTTATGCGATGTGTATAGCAGTCCGATGTACTTCTGTTTGTTAATCTTGTATCCTGCCACACTGCCAAACTCCTCTATTGCCTGCAGTACTCCCCTTGTGGGGCTTTTGTGATTTTCCATATGTAAAATCATTATCTGCAAATAATGATAGTTTCACCTCTTCCTTCCCCAGATGAATGCAGTTGATGTCTTTTCTTTGCCTTATTCTGTTTGCTAAAACATCCAATACGATATTAAATAAGAGTGGGGACAAGGGTCATCCTTGTCTGGTCCCCTTTTTCAGTGGGATTGTGTTAGTCTGTTATCAATTTACTTTCACATTGGCTGTTGGTTTTACATATATAGCTTGTATTGTCTTGAGGAATTTTCCTTCTATTCCTATTCTCAAGTGTCTTAAAAAGGAATTGATGTTGGATGTTGTTGAATGCTTTTTCTGCATCTATCAATATTATCATGTGGTTCTTATAGTTTTTCGTGTCAGTGTGGCAAATGATACTAGTAGTCTTTCATATGTTAAACCATCCCTGCATCCCTGGTATGCATGACCCACTTGGTCATGGTGATATTTGCTTTATATACTTTTGGATTCCATTGGCCAGTGTTTTGTTAAGGATTTTTGCATCGATGTTCATTAGGGATATTGGTCTGCAGTTCTCCATTCTTCTGGGATCCTTGCCTGGTTTTGGTATCAGGGTTATACTAGCTTCATAGAAGGAGTTCGGGATTTTGCCATCTTTTTCTATGTTCTGGGAGAGTTTGTGTAGGATTGGTGTTAGTTCTTCCCTAAATGCTTGGTAGAATTCTCCAGTGAAGCCATCTGGTCCAGAGGATTTTTTGTTGGTAATCCCTTGGTAACCTTCTCTATTTCTTCTATTGCTATGGGTCTATTGAGATTCTTGATGTCCTTTGGGGATTGTCTAGGGAGGGATTGTTTTTCCAAGAATTTGTCCATGTCTTCCAAGTTATTGGATTCATTGGAGTCCAATCCTTCGTAGTATTGTGTAATCATCCTTTTGATTTCATTAGGGTCTGTTGTAATGTCCCCTCTTTCATCCCTTATTCTTGCTATTGAAATTTGTTCCCTCCTTTCTTTGGTTAGGTTTGCAAGTGGTCTGTCGTTTCTGTTTACCCTTTCAAAGAACCAACTTTTAGTAGTTTAAATTTTGTCCATAGTTTTCTTATTTCCCCTCTCCTGAATCTCAGCCCTTATTTTATTTCTTTTATTTTGGTATTAGTAGGATTGTCCTGCTGACTCTGCTCTAGTTGTTGTAAATTTTGTGCCAGCATATCAATCATGAGTCTCTCTTCCTTTTTCAGGTGTGCATGTCATGCTGTGAAACTTCCTCTAATAACTTCCTTTGCTGTGTCCCATAAGTTTTGGTATGTCGTGTGCTCATTTTCATTGGTTTCTAGAAATTTCCTAATTTCATTTCTGATCTCTGCCAGTAAGCATTCCTTTTGCAGTAGAGAGTTATTCATCTTCCAATTGTTTGCTTTTGTTTTCTTCGTCTTCCTTTTGTTGATTTCCAGCCTTATGGCACAGTGGTCAGAGAGAGAGGACTGTATGATATTAATGTGCTTAAATATTTTGATTCACCTTATGCCCCAGTATGTGGTCTATATTCGAATATATGCCAGGTGGTCTTGAGAAGAATGTGAACTTCTTTGTATTTGGATGAAAAGCTCTGTAAATATTTATCAAGTCAAATTGTCTAATTGTAGTGTTTAGATCTATATCCTCTTTGTTGAGTTTCTTTCCCTGTGATCTATCTTTGTCAGAGAGCGGTGTGTTGAAGTCACCCACTGTAATTGTTGATGCTGTGATTTCTTTTTTCATCTTTTGGAGTGTTTGGTTGATTTATTCCAGAGCCCATGTATTTAACCACTGGCTTACACTGCTTACTAACTTCATTTCTTTCCATTTGGTTCCACTTTCTATGTGGTCATATGGATATGGAAGCATATTTGACTAGCACATGGTTAAATGGATTTCTTCTTGCTTGGATCCACAGTCAATGCTTATAGAAACAGCAGTCAGCAGATCAAAGGCTACATTGCACTGGGTAAATCTGCTGCACAAGCCCTCTTTAAGGTGTTGAAAGCAAGGTGTTCCTAACCCTAAACCATGCTATATTCACTTGCCTCAAATGCATGTGAAAGTTAGACATTGGATAAGGAAGATCAAAGAAGAACTCATGCATTTGAATCATGGTGTGATGTTGTCTTTTATTATTGATTGAGAGTTAATACAGATACCATATCATTCCATAGTTCAATCATGTCATGCAGAATTGTACAATTGCTACATAATCAGTTTCCATACATTCTTTTTCTTTCTGGTCTCCTTGACATCAGCTTCCTTTTACCCACCCACCACCACCACCACTGTAAACCCACAACCCCTGGCTCCTGGAACCCTTATCTTACTTGCTGGCCCTATAGATTCATAAATCATGGGTTTCATATACCGAAAAAGAAAAATATAAAGACCCAAACCAAACATTCCTGGATATTTGTGTGTGTGTTTTTCTTTTAATTTACTATACTTGGGAGTTAGTTCCTATGTCATATCATTCAATAGTTCAATCACGTCAAGCAGAATTCTACAGTTACTTCCACAATGTTTCCAAACATACTTTTTTTTTTTTTCTTCCTGCGTTCTTTGACATCCCCTCCCATTTACCCCATCACCACTCCTACATGCGATCTTACTGATGCAGCCTCTGGAACATGCTGTGTGCCTTGAAGATCCAGGATTCAGTGTCCCAGCATTCCACAGCAACCGGTCTTGATCCTCAGGATGCATCCAGAAACCTGGGTCAATGTGGCCCATCCGTGCATCCTACCAAAGACATCACCCCCACCCCCAACTCAGTATCCCTCAGAGCATTTTCATTATGCCCTAATTGGATGTAGGTTCTCCCTTTTTTCCTACCAACAGATGTGCATTTGTGTTCCCCCCAGACGTATTTGTTCCTTTTCCCCTTTGCTGCGTTGTTTTTCCCATCAGTATACTTTGTCTTCTTGTGCTTCCCTTTACAATTTTCTGTTTAGCTCTTTGCAGTCATCATTTGCCTTAGCTAATCTGTGTTTAATTTCAAGTTTCAGAGTCTCTTCTGACAGCCACTGGGGTATTTTCTGTCTTTTAAATGACCTTTTGTTTTCTTCATGTGTGATGTTCTTGATGTGATCACACAGGTCTTCTATAATTAGTGTTCAGTTCGACAAATCTGTTCCTCAGTTGTTCTTGAAATTCAAATGAGATATACTCAAGGTTGCATTTTGGGCTCTCGTGGACTTGTGTTAAGTTTCTTCAGCTTCAACCTGAATTTGCATGTGAGTAATCGAGGGTCTGTTCCTGGATCCTGGCCTGGTATTAGCTGTTGATATTGAGCTTCTCCATGGTTTCTTCCCACGGATGTAGTTAATTTTATTTCTGTGCATTCATGTATAATCACCATTTATATTGGTGAAAAAAGTTATTTGGGATGAAGTAATTGGTTTTGCAAAATTCTATCATGCCATCTTCAGCTATTTTTCTATCACCAAGGCCATATTTTCCAACTACTCTTCCTGCCTCTGTATTTCTGACATTTGCAGTCCAATTGACAATGATTATCAATGCATCTTGATTGCATGTTTGGTTAATTATTCTGAAGGTGTTTGTAGAATTATTCGATTTTCACAACACTAGCTTTAGTGGTTGGTGCATACATTTTAATATTAGTTGTATTGATTGGATTTCCTTGTATGCTGGTAGGTATTATCTGGTCATAGGCAGCATTGTACTTCCATCTTATCTTGAAATTTCCTTTTTGACTATAAGTTATTTTTTAATTTGTAATCCCCAGTGTAGTAAATATATGATTACCTGATTAAAAATGGCCAGTCCATTTCAGGTCAGTAATGTCTAGGGTATTGATCTTTATGTATTCCATATACTTTTCTTATTACTTCCAATTTTCCTAGATGCAAACTTCACATACATAATCCAAGTTCTAGTTATTCATATAATTGTAGCTGCTTCTTTTCATTTGGAATCATGCCCCATTAGTAAATGGAGGTCTGGAAGGCTTTATACTATCCACTTCTTTATGATTTGACTCTACTTTGAGAAGGCAGCCCTTCTTCAACCATATTTTGAATACTTTCCTACTTCATCTTCTGGCACTGTACCTGACAATATTGTGCTGCTATTCATATGGATTTCAGTGGTGAATCATTCAAAATAGACAGCATATTCCTCCTTCATAATTGATGTACAGTGTGTTTAAACCTGTTTACTTTTGGTGACCCCAGTGGTATTTGAAATTTCAGTTATATAGCTTCCAGCATCATAGCAACACAAAATCCACCACAGTATGACAAACGACAGACAAGTAGTGGCAGCTATCTGTAGGTTAATGAATTTACCTCTGAATTCTCAATTCTGTTCCGTCAATCTATGTCATTGTATCAGTACAAGGCTATTTTGAATACATGTCCATGTAGTAGATTCTGCGATCTGGACGTGTGAGGTATACTATTTCATTTTTCTTCTTTAATAATGCTTTGCATATCCAGGTCTACTTACTTCCCATATAAAGTCAATAATCCATTTCTCCATCTCTTTAAATAATAATGATGGAATCTATATCAAGATTGCAATACACGTATACATTGATTTAAGTAACATTGGCATTTTCACAATGTCTTAAATCTATCCATGAACATGGTACATTCTTTCATTTGTAGCAGTGTTCTGTATTTTTTTTAAAGGAGGTTGCTTTTTAAAAATATATATAGGCCTTTTATATCACTACTTAAAGGTAACCTTTTGAGAAATTATTGTAAATTGTATTGGTTTCTTGATTTCTTTTTCAGGGTTCTCTTGGCTAGTTTAGAAGAATCCAGCTTTTTTTTTTTATTGTCTCTGTGTATCGGAGTAGGATCAAAGGTCTCTTAAGAGTTGTGCAATCACCACCACAATCAATTTTTAGAACATTTTTTATTCTCTTCATGTTGCTCTTGTATCCTCCCAAGTAGCTGAATATTTCACTAATTTTCTTGCTGATTATTAATGAGTTTTTAAAGTATAGGATCATATCATATGTAAATAGAAAAACATTGCTTCTTTTTTCTCAGTCTGATGCCTTATATTTAATTTTATAGTCTTATTAAACTAGCTAAGACTTGCAATACAATATTGAATAAGAGTGGAGATAAAAGGCTTCCTTGCCTAGTTATCTTCACAGGGGAAATACTTTTAGTCTTCACTGGGGAGCATCTTAGCTATTAGTTTTGTGTATTTAACCTAATTATATTGAGAAAATTTCCTCCTATTCCTATTTATCAAAAATGGGTGCACATTTTGTCAAAATTTTTTTTCCTGTATTGGCTGTTAAAAGCATATAATTCTTTTCCTTAGTTTTATTTATATTGTGGATTATATTGATTGTTTTTCTAACGTTAAACCATACTTGTAGACTTTGTATTAATCCCACTAGGTCATGTTGTATTAGTTTATTGGACTCTATTGCCTAGAAAAGTGCTGAGAATATTTTTGCTTATGTTTATAAGGAATGTTGGTAATCGTTTTCTTAGTATTTTTGCCTGGTTTTGGAAACAGGGTTATTCTTTTATTTTATTTTTTTTTGTATTTTTTAAACAGAGTTATTCTTGCTTCTTGAATTCCATGTTATAAAATAGTTTGTGTAGAATTGGTGTCAACACTTCTCTCAATGGTAAAATTTGCCAGTGAAGCTATTTGTGCCAGGACTTTTGCTGTTGGAAATTTATATGACCTGTTAACATCTTCTTTTATTATAGATTAGTTCAATTTTCCTTCCTCAGGTTGCATTCATTCAAATTTCGTTTCTAGAAAATTTTCCCATTTATTGTAGATTTTCAAATGTGTTGAAGTACCATTGTTCATAGCATTGTGTTATTATCCTTTTTATCTCCGCTGGTTCTACTATGACATTGTCTATTTCATTTTTGTTTGCATCTTATTTTCCTTTATTAAATTTGACAGTGGTTTTCTAATTTTATTAATACTTTGATAAATCAAATATTGTTGATCTATTATTTTAAAATTTTATTTATATTCTAGTCTTTATTATTTCCTTTCTTCTGGTGTCTGTAGGCTTTTTTTACTCCTATTTTTCTAATTTTTCTGAATGTTAGGTGAAAGTATTAGTTTGGGTCCATTGTTTTTCAAAGTGTGTTTAATGTTGGAACTTGTTCTCTTAGCATTGCTTTTACAGTGCCCAAAGATTTTAGCATGTTTTGTTCACCTTCTTGTTTAATAAGGAAATTTTAATTCTATTTTAATTTTTTAATACCCAGTAGTTTTATGTACAGTTATTCAGTTTTCATGTATTCATTTCTTTTTTCTTTGATATTCCTGTTATTGATGAATAATTTTATAATATTGTTATCCAGGAAGTTGTTTTGTACTATTTAAGTGTTGGGTTTTTTTTTTTTATTTAGTAAGACTTGTATTGTGCCATAACATGTAGTATATTGTGGAGAATGTTCCATGTGTACCTGGAAAATGATATTGATCTTGTTGTTGAGTGTAGTGTTCTGTATACAACTTTGAAGTCAAGTGGGTTGATTGTGTTGTTTGGATCTTCTGTATCCATGTTGAGTTTCTTTCTAGTTGTCCTGCTCTCCATAAAAAAAATGAGTCACTTGTAGCAGACCTGGAGGTGCACAAGAAATTACTATTTATTGAGTGATGGTTCTTATATTTTGATATTGTTTACACTACCAGCTATTAATCATTTTCCTATATAATACAATTAAAATTATTCTGTACCATGACATTGTATTTTGAAATGCAACTTGCACTCAAGGCCAATCTGTTTATAAAAAAATGTCACATATATTGCAATTGTTTATCATGAAGGTGGGGAGAGGAGGGGAGGAAGAGAGAACTGATTGAGATGATTGACACATAACCCTCCCCCCGGGGTACAAACAACAGAAACCATGGGGGAATGGAGACGGTGCTCAATGTAGGATATGAAAATAATAATAATTTATAATTTGTCAAGCGTCCACAAGTAGGGGTATGGAAGGGGGGAAAGAGCAGCTGACCCCAAGGGCTAAGTAGAAAATAAATATCTAGAAAATAATGATGGCGACGTATGTACAAATGTGCTTGATACAATTGATGTATAGTTTGTTACAAGAGCTGTAAGAGCCCTCAATAAAAGGTTAAAAAAGAATGTGAATTATTTAATTTGAAAAATTCTTTAACTTTTAAATGTTAGTAAGTAAAATGGAATCTCACAGGCACTTAAAATTGGACATTAATATTTAGGAATATTTACCTTTTTTCCTTTTGCTTAAATACCCATATGATCAGAATTTTGTTTTAACATATTATTACAGATTTTGGTACATATATTTAGAAATGTTTGTTGATTTCTAATGCCTTATTTGTAGATATTTTCCTCCAGATGACATTCAACTACCCCTTAAGAACAAATTAATAAAGCATTATTATACCATACAAACATAACAACAATATATATTTATACTAAAATCTCAAACTTCAATTTGCCAACAAATTGATTTTTTTGTGGCTCCCTGGTGGTCTCATCGTTACCAATGGGCTGCACCACAGGGCCAGTAGTTCAAAATCACTAGCTGCTCTGTGGAACAAAATTGAGGTTTTTTTACTCACATAAAAAGTTTGAAACTGATTGTCATACAATTGTACAATACTGCTTAATGTAATTAAACTATGGAATGATCTAATATTTGTATTATCTTCCAATGAAATTGTTTTGATAAAAACGTCTTATGGTATTAATTACCTACTGCTTTAAAGTAAATTTGTCCATGTCCTAATCTTGGGATCCTGTAAATGTTTTATGTCAAACGGCAAAAGAAACTTCCAATAGAATTAATATTATTAATTATTAATTAACAGGGAGATTATTCTAGATTATTCAGGTGGCCTCCAACATCAGAGAAGCCTTGTGAGTCTCAAAGGAAAGAAACCAGCCAAGCCATACATACTGTTCTCTGATTCATGGCCCATAGTAAGCATAACATAATACTTTTATGCTGTTTTAAGTCATAGAGCTTGAGTTCTACAGCAGTAGAACACTAATAGGCCTGCCATTTGCATGTTTAAAATAGGTCTGTGATTATGACACTTAAATAAGTTTGAGTACAATAATGGATTGCATCTCATTTTCCTCTCCACGAGACATTATTAGACATTCCTCCACTATTTTTGGATATTGCCACAGTTCTGCAGAAGTCGTATGCCATTCTGATGTTCTGCCCTCATGGTTGATTGGTGTGGTTGTGTGGGTGTTATTGTTGTTAGCTGCCATCTGTTGACTCTGACTCAGCAACCCCATGGGAACAAAGTAGGTCTGCACCTCAGAGTGTATTCAAGGTTATGACCTTTCAAAAAGAAACCACCATGGCTGTATTTAAGGACCTCTGGGTGGGTTTCAACTGCCAACCAGTTAACTACTGTTGCTGTTCGGTGCCATCGAGTTGGTTCTGACCCATGGCGACCCTCTGCACAGCTGAATAAAACACTGAATGGTTCTGCACTGTCCTTACAATTGAGCCTGGGCCCACTGATGCAGCCACTGTATCAGTTCATCTCATTGAGGGCTTTCCTCTTTTTCGCTGTTTCCACTTTACCAAACAAAATGTCCCTCTCCAGGACATGGCATTAATATATTTATGACACTAAAGCTGAAATCAAAGACTACAAAGAAGTTCTGTGTGGAAAAGCAAGCATGTTGCTGCTATTGTGGGTTTTGTTTCTCCAGTGCTTTCTTTTCTTATAACTCATTGCTAGTACATATCGGTCTGGAATCCTGCTGGTTCACATGTTATTTCCTATTGTCTTATTAGTATTTGAATTTGTGTGCCTCATTTCTTAATGCTTACTGTTATTTGTTTAATTTTAGGGAGAAAACTTTGTTCAATTTTTTTTGTTCTGTGGCTTATTTCTTCAATTAAGTATCCTTTAAAGTCCCCTCATTTATTGTGTGTGTTTTCTCGTTTCCATTTGTAATATCTTAGCATATGTGTCCCGTTTGTTCTTTTTAGTTAATCCTCATATTTTAATTAAGAGCAATCTCTTTTTAAGGATACTGTGAGTGGAAATAGATCAGAGAACTAGAAACCAGTTTTTTTCTTGTCTGTTTTCAGAAAACTGACCATCCAAAATTCTCCTCTACAGATATATATTTGTTCCCAAAAGATAGCGACTCTTCATAGGTCCTATGTCTTTAAAGTAAGGTGACCAGATGTCCCGCTTTTGGCGAGACAGTCCCGATTTTTAACAATTTGTCCCGTGTCCCGCAGCGTTTTAAAAAAGTCCCGATTTTTGGAAAGAATGCTCGACAAGCTAGGGAAGGTGGGAGAATGGGAAGGAAATATACGGTTTCGGCTGCCATGTGGCTATTTCGCCAGGATATGAGTTTTATGTTATTTTTGTTAATTTTATAATGTTAAATTTTAATAATAACAAATAATTGTTGAGAACTGATTATCGAGAACTGCTTCTCAAAGTTCACATTGTTGATCAGTTGTTAGAATTCGACCACCATTGTTTGGACTTAATGAACAATGGCATTTTTTGGCATTGGCAACGACGAAAACATTTTGTAACTGTCTCTCAGACGATACACATCGAACTGCGTGCTAGTGCTAGTTAAACAAGTGATGTCAACAAATCAGCTATTCAGATAATTTAGGTCAATAATTGATTTACTTATTTCATAAATATGTAAATTTTCTTGAATTTAGCAGACAGTACTGACATTATGTGCAAAAATCATTTGATCATATTACTCAAACTTCCCATATAGTAATATTTCCGAAAATGATCTTTTTAATGAGGCATCATTATAAAAAAAAATATATTGATAAGGAAAAGGTTAAATCTTGGGTATCAGCAAAAATCACAATAGAGAACAAATGGCTAGAAATATTTCATCAGTTTGAAACAAACCATGTTCCATACAATAATGCACTAAAAATTGTGGAATATGCGTTGTCCTTACCAGGATGCTGCGACTGAACACGTTTTTTTCTACGGTAAATAAAGTGTGGACATCAGAAAACTCACAATGAAGTGTTGAGACTTTGAAAGCCATTTTATGTATGAAATATAATTTAACAAATTCTTGTGAAAATTTTCATGACCTTTTAAACAACGACAGCAATCTACTAAAAAAAATTCACTCAAATGAGAAATATGCCAAAGAATAAAATAATACTGTACATAATTTTTAATGTATTATATTTGTAAATTGTACTTATGTTGAAATGAAAAATATATATTACAATACTAATTTTTGCGTTCTATGAAAATTTTTGTTGCTCTATATAGACCAAATTTTTAATCAAGACACACACACCCCCTCCCCACCTGTCAATGGTGTCCCTCTTTAACAATGTCAAAATCTGGTCACCTTACTTTAAAGCGATGATTTCATATTTACTTCTTTTCATTTGACAATATTTACTTCTGTTTCATTTGACATAATAGTTAAGCCTTGGGCTGTTAACCGAAATGTCAGCAGATTGAAACTAGTAGCTTCTGCATGGGAGAAAAATGAAGCTTTCTACTCCTGTAAAGACTTGCAATCGCAGAAACCCACTGGGGCAGCTCTATCCTGTCTAATACGGTTGGGCCTAACTCAAAGCCAGTGAGTTTGGTTTGGTTTTGGTCTCTTTTGTTGGTCAAGATGATAAACCACAAAGTCGTTTGCAAATAAATGTTAACCACGTCTGTCTTTTGTATCATGGTCCTTTCTGAATCCAAGCCCCTATTAGTTCTGTGCATGAGGATTTCTAGAGTTCTATAGAGAAAATAAGATAATTGTTTTGCTACTTGAAATGTCCTTTGCTTCATTTATACTACAGGATCTTTGCCTTTGTTTACTTTCATCATGAGCACCAGTCCAAGTGGGCTTTTGCTTTGTTTCAAGTTATCTTACAGTATCTGGTCTCCTAATAGTTTCACTTCTGATAGCTTTATTCTCAGTTCCCAATTGCTAGTGTTATAGCCTCATCCTCATATCCCCCCACCTGACATTTTGATGGAACTTATAAAATTTGGTAAAGTGACAGTAAAGATGCAATTGTCTATGTTGAACCCAAAGACCATCTAATAGTTTTATATATTTTGTAAAAAATAATTAACTAAGTTGACCTATGTGTGGAGACGCAGATACATCCCACATAATGGGCAAGAGAGATGATTTGATCTAGTATAAACAAACATTGACTGCATAACGTTTCAGGGACATTTTGGCTTATTGTTTCACCAAGAAATTGGTTTCCTTGCTCTTGACAAGAAGCAACATCAGGGCAGGCAAACACCTGCTGTGGACACACATCTTTATTAGTATCTCTGAAATCTCCATTTTATACTGACATAGGTGAGACATACATACAGTCTTCCCTAGTTGATGACCTGGACAATTGCCACATGAAGTGACAGGGTCCTACTTGGCACAAAAGCTGAAATCAAAGAGTAAAGGGAGGATCCATGTGGATAAGCAAGCCCGGGCAGTGTAAAAACCCTCTTAGGCATGCGCCAAAACGTTTGCAGGTGATGTTTTGTGAGGTCCTTTGTATTCACAAAGCGCCCTACAAATTTTCAGCAGAAGGAAAAGCAATGAGGATGGCTGTTTCCAAAATCCTTTCTTTCAGATTTCGTGCATTCAGACAGTACTTGAAAATATTAATTGACTAGCCATATTTTTAGCAGCCTTCCAAATGGGTCTCTTTTCAAAGAAATATTTGGATGCCAGCTGAGAAAACAGCAGGCACTCAATAAATGCTTCTATGAATGATTGACTGAAATGAGTGAATGCATGCGGACATGAATGAAAAGCCTACAAACTCCAGATTCTAAATCTGTAAATGACCAGAAAAGTACATTTCCTGAGGAAACTATTTCATCTCAATTTGAAATACGAATTTCTGCTCTCAGAGTGTATATAATGCATTGTCAAAGTCAGTCTTTTCACATTTATAAAAGGAGCTTTTCCAGGCAAAAATTATTGTAAGAAAAAGAAAACATAACTTTTTCACATCCTCTTCCTGAACTCTCTACTGTGTTTGGTTCAAATGAAAAACCCAGGCCTTACTGACTTTGACACACCGATGGTCTTTGATCATTCAAACACCCATGAACCCTATGTGGATTTGAGGGAAACCCCATATGGAATATGAGTAAGTCTTTTCATTGGGAGGGCTCAAGATCTATTTCTTTAGAGTAAAGAAAATCTATGGCTTACCTAAATGACACATGATTTTATTATTTTGCTTAAGTTGGTAAATATTCAGAATATATAAAAGTAAAACAACATCAATAACAACAACTGTCTGGACAATGATTTTGCCTCCTGTTTAAAAATTCTGTAGGGCTATTATAGAAAACAAAAGATAAAATACAAAAAATCTTTTATTTCAGTCTCTAATATGGAAACATGATTTGCAAGGAGCCTTGGTGGTGCAGTGGTTAATCAGTTGACTGCTCACCAAAAGGTCAGCAGTTTGAACCCATCAACTAACTGCTCTATGGCAAAATGATATAGCAGCCTTCTTTTGTAAAAGATTTATAGGCTTAGAAACCCAAAGGGGCAGATCTATTTGGTCCTAAAGGGTTGCTATTAGTCAGAACTGACTTCATAGAAATGGGTTTGGCAATAGAGTTCATGATTTGACATAAACCATACCACAAAGTCTTCCCACAATGTTCTGAAATTGAAGGTCCATGCTTTGGGGGTATTTTGGTAAATAGAAAAGTATTCTGTCAGCTGTGAAAGGATATGCACATATTCTCTTGGTTGCAACTGTTCTTAAATGGCAATAGTGGAATTAAAGCTTACTGAAAAGAGGATTTGAGTTCCTTTGCTTCAACTCTTCTCAGAGGTAAGCCATCCTTTAATGTCTTTGATGGAAAGAATGTGTTAATTTCAGGAGAAGTATTTTTTTAAAAAAAATCAGCTTGAACAGATTTCTGGAAGCTTAAGGTTAAGTATGTCTTCCATTTCTGTGATAGGAATTCAGTGATAAAATGATGACAGAATTCCACTACTGCATCTTTTTATATGAAAGAATAGTCATATTGATCCCTGACTTCTTTCCAGTTATACTATAGGTCATGGACTATAGAAAAGGTCTCCAATTTCCCTGGAATAGACAGATTCTATCGATTTAAGGCATGTAACACTTAATCACATGTGTGCCTAGTCTCATCTCCTGTAAACCTGGAGGGTGACGAATTGATGATATTATTTATTGTATTAGATTAGACTCTGCTATAGCATAGCCTGGGAGAAAGATAGGTCTTAAAGAGCTAAGGTCTCAGAAACTCAGAGGGGCAGTTCTAATTTGACAGGTACTGTTGCTGTGAGTTGATGTCAGCATCGACTCGATGGCAGTGAGTTTGGTTTCCAGGGAGCATAGCATAGGCCAAAGCCTAATGGAGAAAAAATTGCAGTGAAGCCTTTACTCATAAAAATATTTGTCAATGTCTAACTAAGAATCAAATTAACTTACCAAATTATTTGACAAATGTCCTTAACAAAAGTAGCATTTAGCACAATTGCTTAAAAATTCTTTTAAGAAAATAGATCTCATCTAATATTCAGATACAATGAAAACAGTCCACATTAGATCATAAAATCTAAGTTCAAACCGAAAGAATGATACAAAGTTCATTGAAAAACCAATAACATTCCCCTTGGAATGAGCACAAATACGGATCTCTTCAAGTCAGTTGGTCAGGTCTTCCAAATTCCTTGGCATAGGCCAGTGAGCACTTCCAACAAGGCATCATCTGTGGAAACATTTCAATCAGTCTCCCGTCGGTATTATATGCTACCTCTTGAAATGGTTGAAAACTAACCGATCCTTTTTGGTACAGGTATTCTTTCCTGCTTTTTTGGTACTTCCTGCATTGTTCTATATCTTCCCTGTAGATTTTAAATTCAGGGCTTGCATTTTTCCTCTAATTCTTGGTTTCTACATGATGATTATGTTCTTCCCTTTTAGTTGTCTAACTCCAGCTCTTTGAAAATTTCATTATATTTTTTTGACTTCTTGAACTGCCCTTTGGAATATTCCACTTAGCTCTTTTGCATCTTTATTTTATGCCTTTTCTTCAGCCACTCTATTTTCAGGAGCTAGTTTCAGAATCTCTCTTTTTTCCCCTGATGACCCTTCTTTTTATCATTTTATTGGGGGCTCATCCAACTCATCACAATCCATACATCAGTTGTATAAAGCACATTTGTACATTCGTTAACCTCACCATTCTCAAAACACTTGCTCTCCATGTAAGCCTCTGGCATCAGCTCCTCATTTCCCCCCTTTCCCTCCCCGTTCCCCCCTCCCACATGAACCCTTGATAGTTTAAAGATTATTATTTTGTCATATCTTACACTGTACGACGTCTCCTTTCACCCAGTTTTCTGTTGTCTGTCTCCCAGGGAGGAGGTTATATGTAGATTCCTGTAATCGGTTCCCCCTTTCTGACATCCATATTGGTATTTTCTTTCTTTCCCATCTTTTTAGTGATCTTTTTGATTCGTCATGAATGATGTTCTTGGTGTAATTCCACAGCTCGTGTACTGTCATTAGTGTTCAATGCATCAAATTTGCCCTTCAGATGTTCTCTTAATTCATGTGGGATATACTAAAAGTTAAATTTTGGGTCTCTTGAACTTGTTTTAATTTTATTTAGCTTTAACCTGAACTTGCATGTGAACAATTAGTGGTTTGTTCCAATCAACCCTGGCCTTGTTTTGGTTGGCAAATGTAGTCAATTTGGTTCCTATGTATGACCACCTGATGACATCTACATGTGGAGTCACCATTTTTATTGTTGAAAAAGAGTATTTTTAATGAATAAATCATTGGGTTTGCAAAATTCTATCAAATTATTCAGTAAATGTCTGAATGTTTTCTGTTCAAACACAAAAAATGTTCCATGAAAAAAAGATGAGGCTTTTGCTCCTATAAAGATCGATAGGCTCAGAACCCCATGTAGTGTTACTATTAATTGGGATAGGCAAGATGGAAGTGGGTATGGATTGTATTTAGCATAATTCATTTCACTGAGAATATATTTTCTGTCTACCACTCCTTCTAGCCATCACTTGTCTGTCAGCTTGTCTGCTGTGGTGGCTTTTGTGTTACTGTTATGCTGGAAGCTATATTACAGGTATTTCAAATGCCATGAGAGTTGCCCAAAGTGAATAGGATTCAGTGGAGCTTTAAGCCTAAGAACAGACTATAAAGAAGGAATTGGTTGCCTATGTTGGACGAAGTAGCCATGGAAAATCTTATGCATAGCATGGAAACATTGTCAGATACTGAAGGCCCAATGAGTGGAAGAAGAAACTTGTCAGAAATACTGTCAAATAAAGTGCCCTTGGAGCAGAAGAATATTGAAATATGACTGAAGAATACCTGTTTCTGAAAGTAGAATCTATGACAATGACATGTCGATGGAGGAAAGCCTGTGAGAGTAAAGCCTTTGGGATCTTTATTTGTTGATGGGGCCCACCTAAAAACAAAAAGAAACAGATGTAAAAATATACTAATAATTGGAATGTGGTGTGTACAAGCATGAAGCTAGGAAAATTGGAAGTCATCAAAAATGAAACGGAATACATAAATATTCCAAGACCAACAACTGATTCATAGAAATCTATATTTGTAACAACACAATGGAAACTATATATATGGACTTATCTAGATGGAATAAACAGAAAGAAATCAAATTGACTTTGTCAGAAGAGATGATGAAGAAGCTCAATATCAGCAGCTAAAAGGAGGCTAGGGATGACTGTGGAATAGATCACTGGTTGCTCCTATGTAAGTTAAGGTGGAAGGTGAGGAAATTAAAGCAAGTCCACGGAGCCAAAATATGAGCGTGAGTATATCCTATCTGAATTTCAAGAATGTCTCAAGAACAGATTTGCTGCATTAAACATTAATAATAGAAGACCTGATGACTTGTGAGAGGACATCAAGAACATCATTCATGAAGAAAGCAAGAGATAAAGACAGAAAAGAAAGAAAAGACCAAAGCAAATGTGAGAAGTGACTCTGAAACCTGAGTAGCGAAGAAAAATGCAAGAAATGCTGACATCAAAGAGATGAATAGAAAATTTTAAAGAGCAGCCCAAGAATACAAAGTAACATATTATAATGAAGTATGCAAAGACCTGTAGATACAAAATGAAAAAGCAAAAGCATAGTTAACGCACCTCAAACTGAAAGAACTAAAAAATTTTGAAACCTCAAGTTCTAATATTGAAAAGAAAAATTGAATGATGCAAGAAGCACCAAAAGAAGATGGGAAGAATACACAGAGACACTGTGCCAAAAAGAACTTGTCCACATTCAAACACCTCAAGAGTCAGTATATGAGCAAGAAACAGAGGTACTGAAGAAAGAAGTTTGAGCATCACTGAAAGCATAATTAAAAATCAAGGCTCAAGGAATGGATGGAATACCAATGGAAATGTTTCAATAAGCAAATAAAACACTGGAAGCCCTCACTCGTCTATGCCAGGAAATTTGGAATATAATTCCTTCGCCATTCCAAAGAAAGGAAGCACAACAGAATGCTCAAATTATATAAAAACATACTTGATATTACATGAAAGTAAAAGTTTGCTGAAGAGCATTCAACAACAGTTGCGGTAGTACATTGACAGGGAGCTGCCAGAGGTTCGTATGATTTCAGAAGAAGAGTTGGAACAAGGAATATCATTGTTGATGTCAAATGGATCTTGACTGGAAGCAGAGAATACCAGAAAGGTGTTTACTTTTGTGTTATTGACTATGTCAAGGCATCCGGCTGTGTGGATCATAACAAACTATAACTAGACTTGAGAAGAATTGTAATTCCAGAACACTTAATTGTACTCATGTGTAACCTATACATGTATTGAGAGGCAGTTGTGGGAACAGAACAAGGGACTACTGCATATATTTAAATCAGGGAAGGTGTGAATCAGGGTTGTATCCTCTCACCAAACTTATTCAATCTATATGCTGGATGGGTAATTAAAAAAAATGGAATATATGTTGAAGAATGTGGCATCAGGACTGGAGGAAGGCTTATTAACAATCTGTGATATGCAGATCACGCAATCTTGGTTGCTGAAAGTGAGGAGGAGTTGAAGCACTTGCTGATGAAGATCAAGGGTGGAAGCCTTCAGTATGAATTACAACTCAATGTAAAAAAGACCAAAATCCTTACAACTGGACTAGTTGGGAACATCATCTAAAACATAGAAAAGCTTGAAGTTGTCAAGGATTTTGTCTTCCTTGGATCCACAATCAATGCTCATGGAAACAGTAGTCAAGAGATCAAATGATACATTCATTGCATTGAGTAAATCTGCTGCACAAGCCCTCGGTAAAGTGTTGAAAAGCAGGGATTTAACCTTGAGGACAACAGTGCCCTGACCCAAGCCATGGTATTTTCAATTGCCCCATAAATATGTGAAAGTTGGATATTGAATAAAGAATACTTAAGAAGAATCAGTGCATTTGTGGCCCTGCTTTACCTCATGAAGTGATCACTGAAGATAGAGGTGGTATAGCAAAGGGTGGTGAAGAAACTACATGGTGCTCCGCCATCAAAAAGAATAGTAACTGGATTCTTAAAGGTTTGTTTTCAAAGAAGCAGTCATCTAAGTGATGCGTCAACTAAGACCACACTTAAAAAGCACACCAGCCTGTGTGATCCAGGGATCATAAATAATATAATCCAAATCTAAAGGAGGGAATGCAATCAGAAATAAAATTGTGAACACCTGGTTTGCAGAAGGCTATGGATAACAGAAGAAATCCAAAATCCATTTACAGGGTCCACATATGGAATAACCCTTCTGTGAATCCCTTATGATAATGGTTGATGGACGTGAATAGCTCTGCTATTAGACAGAGAGCACTGTAGAGTCGATTATGGCAGACATAAAAAGTCAAAATGTAATATCTTATCAATTGATCTTCTTTTTGGCCCATTTTAAAGCTATTTCAGTTTTTTTTTTTAATGAAGGGGAAATACATGTGGATTAAGCCCCTGGTGAACTCCTTCTTACCATGGACTAGCAACATGAACAGCCTTGCTATATATGCAGAGTGCATTGGAAAATGCATTGTTGCAGATGCAGTTAGGTTAAAAGTTAGCACCCTATCGTTTGATCTCCCTCATTTAATTTGTTCCAGTTTTTAATATTTTCTGTTTTCATATTGAGGTTTTTATCTGTTTTAGTTTTAGTTTGCTATTCTGGTTAATTCTATATTTTTCTGTTCATGAAATCCAGGATAGTTAAATCTATGTAGTCAATAACTGAATTAATGATTCCTTGAGGGTAAGGCAAGTGAGGTTGGGGGAAAATGGGAAACTATTAATGATGAATACAAGAATGAAAAAATGTTCTAAAACTGTGACGCTGATTGTAGAACTCTTCTTGATGTGATTGAACTAATGAATTATATGATGTGTGAATTATATGCCAATAAACTTGTTGGAAAAAAGAATCCATGCATTTGAATTAGGGTGCTAGTGAAGCATATTGAATGAACAAATCTGTCATGGAAGATATGCAGCTAGAATGCGCTTTAGAAGCAAGAATGGCTTTGTTCCAAGTACGTTGGACACATTGTTGGGAGATATCAGTTCCTGGTGAAGGACATCATGGTTGGTCAGTGAAAACAAAGTGCCTCATAGAGATGTATGGCACCGTGGCTTGAACAACGGACTCAAACATAAGAACAATGTGAGCATGTCACAGGCCAGGCCAGTGTTTAATTATGTTGTACATAGGGTCACTGTGGGTAAAATTGCATCGTGGATAAGAGTTCCATTCCTGGCCTGGAAAGTTTAGTAATGTCAATAGTCTCAGGATGTCACTAATCTCTATCCCACCTGTATGCCTAATCTTTTTATTATTAGTTTAACTTTGTTCTACATCTCTTTCTCACTATATTCAAGGGACTCTATTGTAGTCCTTTTCAGAGAAACTGGTGGTTTCCAATTACCAACCATGTGGATTGCAGTACAACGCACAACAACTATGCCGCCAGGGTTCCTTATGAATGTGGAAAGCAACACACATTAAAAGTGATGTGGTTGTCTTCTGTCTTTGAGCTGGGCACCTATGGTTCTGAAGTGATTTGGTTGCTATGCAATTCACATGCTACCCTTGTTTTCTAGAAGGTATATTAATTTTCTAGCAGGTATCAACCTATAATTATTTTTTCATTTTGATTATCACTCTGGTATTCCCATATTTTGCTAAATCTAGCACTTTCCCATTTTGCTTCATTGGCTATGACTGAACTGGTAAGAACCGATAAGAATCATTGTCCTTTTGTGTCTGACTTATTTCACTCAGCATAATATCTGGCAGATTCATCTGTTAACACAAGTTTTGCAGATCCATACTTATTGGAGCATAGCATTGCATTGTGTGCATATACCATAATTTATCTATTCACACATTCATGGACCCTTCACTCACTTCCACTAATTCCATGATAACTCATGGTGACAATGCCCTGTGAGTTTCCGAAACTGCTTTCCAGGATTTGTAAGCCCAGTCTTTCTCAAGCAGAACTACTGGTGCTTTTGAATTGCTGACCATGTGGATCACAGTCCAATGTATAACCACTACACCACCAGGGCTGATGGATAATTAAGTTATTTTAATCTTTCTACTATTGTGAATAATGCTGCACTGAACACAGGTGTACATATGTCTATATGTATCACTGCTCTTATTCATCATCTTTTAAATATTGGCACTGCATTATGCTCTCTGCTCTTTACTTCTAGAACATAAATAGATATATCAGTGTGATAGTTCACCTTCCTGACATGATCGCTGAAGACATAATGGGCGCATGAGCAAATGTGGTGAAGAAAGCTGTTGGTGCCCAGCTATCAAAAGATATAGCATCTGGGGTCTTAAAGGCTTGAAGACAAATAAGCTGCCTTCTAGCTGAGAAGCAACAAAGCCCACATGGAAGAAGCACATCAGCCTGTGTATCATGAGGTGTTGATAGGATCAGGTATCAGGCATCTAAGACCCAGAACAAAATCATACCCAATGTGAATGGGGAGGGGGGGGCTGGAGTGGAGACCCAAAGCCCATCTGCAGACAATTGGACATCCCCTCACACAAGGGTCACAAGGAAGGGATGAGCCAGTCAAGGTGCAGTATAGCACTGATGAAACACACACCTTTCCTCTATTTCTTTAATGCTTCCTTCCCCCCACTATCTTGACCTCAATTATACCTTACAAATTGGATTAGACCAGAACATGCACACTGCTACAGATAAGAGCCCACAACACAGGGAATCCAGGAGAGATCAACCTCTCAGGGCCAACAATGAGAATAGAGATACCAGGAGCATAAGGGGAAGGTGAGGGGAGAAAGGTGGAATCGATCACAAAGATTGACATATAACCCCCTCCCAGGGGGATGAACAACAGAAAAGTAGGCAAAGGGGGACTAAGGACGATGTAAGATATGAAAATCATAATCTATAACTTATCAAGTGTTCATGAGGGAGAGTGGGTGAGGGAGGGAGGAGGAAAATGAGGAGCTGATGTCAAGGGCTCAAGTAGAAAGAAAATGCTTGGAAACGATGATGGCAGCATATGTACAAATGTGCTTGACACAATGGATGAATGTATGGATTGTGATAAGAGATGTAAGAGCCCCTAATAAAAGTATTTAATAAAAAAATATTTTGTGTCAACTTGACTGGGCCATGATTCCCTGAGGTTTGGCAATGAACACCTAGTAATTATCCATGTCCTAGCACAATGTAATAAAAGTCAATCAGTTGTAAGTTTCCATGATGGGGTAAAATTAGGTTGGGCTGCAACACCCTTACTCAGGTCACAGCCCTGATTCAATTAAAATAAAATTTCCTTGAGAGTGTTGTCCCCTTCCAATGTAAGTCGACACTGTTGAAGAACTTGATTTGCTTTCTGCTGGGTCTAGATCCTACATTTAGTTCATTCACCTCTGCTTCAACCTTGAATTCATTCTACTCTTCTGCTACAAGCCTGAGCTGCTGACTGCTGATTCATTCATCTCTGCAGCCTCAAGTCTCCTTTTTTGCTGATGGGACACCACTCAAAATGAGAAACAATAGCTTCAAACATCCATTCATAATTGTAACATGGAATGAATGAGGTACAAATTTAGGAAAATTGGGAATGAAATGAGATGCATGAAGATTCATATCCTAATGGACTGATATTGGCCATTTTGTTTGACAGTCATGTGGTTTACTACACCAGATATGACAGATTCAATAGGAATGATGTCTCACTAATCTTCACAAAGAATATTTAAAGATACATCTTGAAATACAATGCTGTCTGTGAAAGAATAATATCTATAAACCTAAAATTAACACAAGTATTAAATGTATAAAATTAAAATGTATGCCCCAACCACTGAAACTACCAATGAAGAAATTGAAGAATTCTATGAACTTCTTCACTCTGTTATTAATCAAATATGCAATCAAGATGCAATCACGATGATTATTGACAGTTGAAATACCAAAGTTAGAAACAAAGGAAGGAATGATATTTAGAAAATATGGTCTTGGTGATAGTAATGAAGCTGAAGATTGCATGACAGAATTTTGCAAGACCAATGGCTTCTTCATTGTTAATACCTTTCTTCAATAACATGCAGAGTGGCTATACATTTGGACTTTGCACATGGGATGCAGAAAGCAAATTGGCTGTGTTGGTGGGAGAGCTGTTGGAGAAGTTCAGCCAAAACAAGATATGAGGCCGATGGGGAGTAAATCATCAACTACTCATATGAAACTCCAGGTTGAAACTGAATAAAATTAAAACAAGTCCACAAGATTCGAAATACAACTTTTTTTACATGCCATCTGG
>NW_022103917.1:13573696-13597048 GCF_000313985.2 Echinops telfairi
TCAGTGATCCGTTCGACACCCCGTGATCACACAGGTTGATATGTTGTTCCATGTGGGCTTTGTTGCTTCTGAGCTAGATGGCCGCTTGTTTACCTTCAAGTGGAAAGCATCTTAAGAACAGATTGGACCCAATGAACACTAATGACACAAGACTTGATGAGCTGTAGGGTGATCTCAAGAGCATCAGACATGAAGATGGGAAAGGTCATTAAAAATAAGGAAAGAAAGAAAATACCAGAGTAATGTTGGAAGATATTGAAATTTTGCTTTTGAATGTAGAATAGCTAAACCAAATGGAAGAAATGATGAAATAAAAGAGCTGAACAGAACATTTCAAAGGGAAGTTCACGAAGACAAAGTAGAGTATCATAGTGAAATCGGCAAACACTTGGAATTAAAAGGCAAAAAGGGATGAGTATGTTCAACGTATCGCAAACTGAAAGAATTGAAGAAAATCTCAAGCCTCAAGTTCCAATATTGAAGGGGTCCATACTGGGGGGGGGGGGGGGGGGGGTGTCATTTTGAACCATTCAGGAAACTTTGAAAAAGATGAAAGGAATGCTGTCATTGTACCAAAAAGGATTGATTGACAGTCAAACATTTCAAGAGGTATCATATGATTAAGAACCAAATATTATATGGGTATAACATGTTAGTATTACCCCCACTCTTATAGTGACAAAGCCCAATTTAAATACTACCATCCTAGAGGGAACAGAATTTGTCAAGAGGGGTCAGTGGGGAGAACAAGGGAGAGAAAATGTAGCAATGGGCTAGACTGGTGTTAAGTTGCATGAAATGGAAAATAGTAGTTCACAGGAGGGAGAAGAGAAATTAGGGGAGTGGGTCGGTGGTAAAGTACCAGGGGGGTTGATGATTGATTTAAAGTTGATGATCTGATGTGTATGCCCTATTAATTCACAATTTTAAAAATCAAAAAGTAAAATGTGCAAAAATAAAAATAATCGATGGTATTGAGGGAAGAAATCTAAGCTGCACTGAAGACATTAGTCAAAAATCAAGCTTCCAGAAATTGCTGGAATACCAGTTGAAAAGTTTCTATAAGCTGATGCACTATTGGAAGTGCTCACTCGTTGATGCCAAGAAATTTGTCCAACTGACTAGATCTATATTTGGGCCCATTTCAAAAGAAGGTGATCCAATGAAGTGTAGAAATTTCAGACAATATCATTAATACCGCATGCAAGCAATAATTTGCTGAAGATCATTCAACCACAGTTGCAAAGATACATCAACAAGTCAAATACAGACAAGGTCTTGGCACAAAGGTTATTATCACTGATTTCAGATCTTAGCTGAAATCACAGAATACCTGAAAGATGTTTACTTGTGCTTTTGGGACTGTGTGGATCACAACAAACTGTGGCAAACGTTGAGAATAATGTATATTTCAGAGCACTTAATTGTAGTCACGTGGAGCCTGTGCCTAGAGCAAGAGGCAGTCATTCAAACAGAACCAGGCATCCTGCGTCATTTACAATCGTGAAAAGTGTGTGTCACTGGCTGGCTTGCTGAGAGTAAAGAGGATTTGAGACACCTACTGATGAAGATAAAGGATTGCAGCCTTAAGTATGGATTACAGCTCAATGAAAAGAAAATCTAAATCCTTACAACTGAACCAATAGACAACATCATGCTTAAAGGAGAAACAGTAGATGTTATCAAGGATTTAATTGTTTGGATCCACAATCAATGCTGATGGAAGCAGTAGTCAAAAAATCAAAGGACATATTGTATTGGCAAATCTGCTGCACAAGACCCCATAATGTAATGAAAAGCAAGGATGACACTTTGAGGACTAAGGTGTGCCTGAGCTAAGCCATGGTATTTTTAATGGTCTCGAATGCATGTGATAGTTGAATAATTAATAAGGAAGACTACAGAATGTCTGCATTTGAGCTGTACTGTTAGTGAAGAGTGTGGAAAGAACTATGTACAGACAAAACAATAAAACAAATCTGTCTTGGAAAAAGCACAGCCAGAATGCCCCTTAGAAGCAAGGATGACAAGACGTTGTCTTACAGATTTGGGACATGTTGTCAGGAGGGACCAGTTCCTGGAAAAGGATATCATGCTTGGTAAAGCAGGTTGGTACGAAAGGAAGGACAGTGAGGTGAAGGATTGATGTAGTGGCTGACACAATGGGTTCCAACAGCAATGACTGTGAGGGTGATTATGAGTCTGAACTGACTGGAGGGCACCAAAGAACAATGGACTTCACTATCTTCATATCTTAGGTGTCTAGATCTAGCATTTGCTGATTTTGAGTACTCTTACTCATTGTGGCCTTCTCTTACACTTGGTGATGTTTGATTTCAACTCACTCTGTGATAATTGATCTGTGAATATTGTGTGTTCTACAGGTATTTTCTCACATGTGTTTACTACTTCTGGTAGGTAGGGGATCACATTCTCCTTGAGCAGTAGTTCTCAACCTGTGGAATGCCACAGGGGTCTAATGACCCTTTCACAGGGGTCACCTGATTCATAACAGTAGCAAAATTATAGATATGAAGATCAATGAAAATAATTTTATGGTTGGGGGAGGGGTCACCACAACACGAGGAACCATATTAAAGGGTTGTGGAATTAGGAAGTTTGAGAACCACTGTCCTAGAGTTTTATTACCACATGTCAGGTTTCTCACCTCAATGAATGAGTCCCAGGCTTAATGATCCACTCTGGTCATTAGTCCAGAGCTCAGTTGTTCTTGTTCTTGTTGTTATTAGGAGGTGCCATTGAGTCAGTTCCAACCCATAGCTACCTTGTGCAAATGGAAGGAAACACTTCCTGGTCCTGTGCCATCTTCACAATTGTTCCTATGCTTGCGTCCATTGTTGTAGCCACATGCCAATCCAACTCTTTGTGGGCCTTCCTCTTTTTCATTGTCCCTACGCCTCACCAAACATGATGTCCTTCTCCAGGGACTGGTCTCTCCTGACAACATGTCCAAAGTATGTTGAAGTCTCTCCATCTTTGCCTCTAAGGAGCACTCTGGTTGCACTTCTTACAAGACAGATCAGTTTGTCCTTTTCACAGTCCATGGTCCTTTCAACGTTCTTCTCCAGCACCACAACTCACATGCATCCATTCTTCTTTGGTCTTCATTATTCAGTGCTCAACTTTCACATGCATAGGAGGCAACTGAAAAACCATGGCTTGGCCAGACACACCTCAGTCCTCAAAGAAATATCCTTGCTTTTCAATACTCTAAAAAGGACTTGGGCAGCAGATTTACGTGATGTTTTGATCTCTTGACTACTGCTTCCATGGATATTGATTGCGGATCCAAACAAAACAAAATCCTCGACAATTTCAATATTTCATCCTTTTATCATGGTGCCACCAATTGGTACAGTTATGAGGATTTGGGTCTTGTTTACCTTGAGTTGCAATCCATACTGAAGGCTGCAATTGTTGATCAGAAAATCCTTCAAAGTTGACACACTTTAAGCAAGCAAGATTTTGTCTACCGCATGTCGCAGGTTAATAGCCTTCCCTCCAATCCTGATGTCACATTCTTTGTCATATGAAGCAGCTTTTTTAATGCTTTTTTCAGCATAGAGATTGAAATATTATGGTGAGAAGATACAACCCTGATGCATACCTTTCCTGATTTTTAACTATGCAGTATTCCCTTGTTCTGTTTGCACAACTACTTCTTGATCCATGTACAAGTTCCACATGAACACAATCAGGTGTTCTGGAATCCCCTTTCTTTCAAGGCTAACCATGGTTTCTTAGGATTCACACAGTCAAATGTCTTGGCATAGTCAATAAAACACAAGTAGATATCTTGATAGTATTCTATGCTTTCAGCGAAGATCCATCTGATATCCCTTGTTCCAGGTCTTCTGAATCTCACCTGACCACTGGCAGTTCCTTGTCCAATTTACTACTGGTAACTCTTGTTGGATGATGTTCAGCAGAATTTTAATTGCATGTGTTATCAATGATATTTTTCTATAATTTGACCAATACCTGCTTTCAAAATTTCAAGAAATTGTATAGATGATTGAGTGTTTCCATTACCTCATCAGCTTGTTGAAACATTTCAGTAGATCTACCATCAACTCCTGAAATCTTATTCTTGGCTAATGCTTTCAATGATGCTTGAACTTCTTCCTCCATCAACGTTGGTTCTCGCTCATATGCTACCTCCTGAAATAGTGACATGTTGACTAGTTTGAGTGCTCAGTATTCCAACAGAATGCTGATAGAGACATCTTTTTGTAAAAGCTATACTGAACTGTCCTTTGGCTTTCACTCTGCTTGCATTGTTGCTCACAATTTTATTTATTTACTTATTTATTGGGTGTTAATACATATATCATATCATTCCATAGTTCAATCATGTCAAACAGAATTGTACAAGTGCTACCACAATCAGTTTCCAAACATTCTTTTTCTTCCTTGATATTGGCTCCCTTTTGCGCCCACCACTGTACCCCCGTCCCCCTGAAACCCATATTCTACTTACTGGCCCTATAGATTCATCAATCCTGAGTGTCATATACTGGAAAACAGAAAAACATATAACACAACTGTAAGAGAGTGACCTCCAATGACATAATACCTCTGAGATACATCATAATATGACTGAAACCAAACAAACATACACAAAATGTTGAAAGCCAGATCCGGTCCAGCGTGCATCGGAGAGGGGACCAACTGACAAAGCTTTCACTGTTCACGTCAGATGTATGCCTTTGATCTTCTATCCCCATCTGTCCAATGCCCTCTATTTAGTAACCCCTTTCTTCCCACCCCTCAATTTTGGATAGAGGGAGATCACCAGAGCTTATTTTCTAAGTAGTACCTAAACACGAATCTTGGGCTCCCACTGTTATCCATAGCTTTAGGCAAACAGGATCCTCACAATTTAGGCTCTGATACTAATCCCTCCTTCAAATTTGGATTATATGATTTACAGTCCTTCAGTGACTAATGATGGTGAGCTTCTTCCATGTTGACATCTCACTTAGATTGCCGCAAGTTTGGAGACAAGCCTTTAAGACCCCAGATGCTATTTTATCTGATTGCCAGGCAACACCTAATTTCTTCACCACATTTTGGTAACACCTGTATCTCTGTTCCCTTTCTGAGGGTTCATATTTGCGACTCACAATTTTGATTTGGGAATGAATTGGTCTTTTAAACATATACCTTAAAACTTGTGGAATTCGCCATCCATCATCTGGAGAGGTATTTCTTGAAAGCAACCTAGTTGACCATAATGTGGGAGCAAAGGGTCAATATTATAATGTTAACCTATTTAGTTATTGGGCATGGACAAAATATGGTGGATGCTAAAAACAGTAGCCATGTTATAAAAAATAATATTAAAATATGTAAATCACTTTTATTTTGATATCACTGCTACACATTCTCTGGGGATTGGTTAAAATATTGATCAAGAATGGTGAGAGGAGGCCTCTTGAATCATTTATTCCAGATACCCATATTCCCTTTTTTTCCCCAAACCATTTTATTAGGAGCTAGTTCAGACCTCATACCATTCCACAGTGCAATCACGTCAAGCAGTATTGTACAATCACAACCACAATCAGTCTCAGAACATATTCTTCCTGTTTAACTCCTTCATGCCAGCTCCCCTCTAGCCCATCGTACCTTTCAAGAGCTCCTGTTATAATTGTCGTCTCTGTAGGTTCATCAGTCCTGAGTTTCATGTACTGAAAACCAGGAAAACACCTAACAAAGATTTAAGAAGCCTACACACAATGACAAAATTCAGCAGAGATAAATCTCAATATGAAAAAAAACCCTAGAAAATATTGAAAAACAAATCAACCCCAAAGCATTGTAAGAGGGGAACTCAAGTAACAAGGTTTGAACCGTTCAAGTCTGCTTTGTCATTTTAATCTCCTTTAGTCCTCTCTCCAATGCTCTCTGGTTGGTAACCAATTTCTTCCCACCAGTCAATCAGGATCAGAGGGAAACCACTGGAGGCTTATTTCCTGTGTAGATCTCTCAAATGCATTTCGGGTTTCCACTGTCAAGTGAAATTATTTTCCGTGATACCAAGGAGCATATTTATTAGAAAATAGAAGGAAGTAGAGAATGTTAATTTTTCATTTTTGAGGATGAATTTTTTTTTAGAAGCAAACACTCTACCATTGATTCCTCTTTGAAATAGAGAAGTCAAGAGTCTGGGTGAGGGACTAAGTTTATGAGGAGCAAGCACACTGGCTAGAAGGAAAGGACACTGGAGCCTGCAGAGAAGCGGATCACCTCCGCAAGCAAATTTTCTCCACAGCCAAGTCAGTTGAGAGATATTGGGTATGATTATAATCAATGGGCTCTGTGTCAATCTAGGCAGAGTGACAAGTGTCTTATCTTTTGGCTGTATGTAAGCAGGCAAGGACTTGCATCCAAGTAGATCTTATCAGCGATTCTTCATGGTAAAAGGGGCACTACATTCTGGATTGCTTGAATTCTGAACATTGATAAAGGGGTGGGCTGAGTACTAAGTATTACATTTCCTCCCTAAAAATCCCTTTATACCTATGACTAGCATATACGTAGAAATGACTCAGTGCTGCCTAACTACCTCTGTCCTTGGTGAGCCTGCATCTCAAGGGGCGAGGACTTGGGAACCCAACTCCCTGCAGGCCACGGTGCCATTCAGTGGCACAGTTCAAAGGAAAATGAGCCTATTTTAATAGGGTGCTCTTAGCTCTAGGTCAGTGAGGAGACTCTGTGACAGGAAGGAAAATAATTACATTTTCCTCCTAAAGCTGCCGGAAATAATTTCTACTTTAATGGTGAAAACAGGACACTTTGCATCTCTGGACGTTTTACATTGCAGGCGGTAATGAGCGAGCAAATGTCTTTCTTTTAATAGCTAATCCTCTGATGCTTCGTGCCTGGGAAGGGTAAGTTGATGTGGCAAATTACCTTTGTCAAAGAACGAGAAGGAGCCAGGAAGAGCAACCTTGCTCTGCCCACTGTGTCACTTACCTCTCATTAGCGCAGCAAGAAAATTCGTGTTTGTTTGCAACAGGACATCTTTTGAAAGTGTAGCCATCACCAGGCACAGCCCGACCCAACTGTAGGCAGAGAGGGGATGCCAGCTGGCTCACTGCTGCTGCACCCTCTCCAAGAGCGCCCACTTCTCGCTTAATTCATAGTGCGCCCTCCGTTCACGGATCACCCTCTCCCCTTCTCTCTGCCCACCCACCACCACCCCTCCCCTCCCCTCCTAACTACCCCCAGCAATTACTAGGGGTCCCGCGGAGCAGGGCTATTCTTTGTACTATAGGGAACATGAACTCATGCAAAGTTTACCTAAGGAAGGACCCTGACCATTAGTGGAAAGGAAGAGCTGTCAGAGTCCAGGACTGCTGGAGTGCATCTGTACAGCCCCTAGACCACCTTTCCAGAGCCATACTGTTCCCTGCCATCAGCACTGAGCACTCGCATCCTTTGGCCTCCTTGGCCCATTTCCCACCTCCTTGTCCCATTAAAAAGGAAAAAAAAAGGAAGGAGAAAGAAAGGACGAAAATGAAATCAAATGCCAATGTTGTCAATTCATCTCAGGACGACCCCATTTGTGTCAAAGTAGAATTTCAATGTCTGATATTTGGGAAGTAGATACTGAGGCTTTTCTTTTATGGTGCGGCTGGTGGACTCAAACTTCCAACCTTTTAGTTAGTATCCAAGTAATCTAACTCTTGTAGCACCAACCATTCTTCTTGAGGGACCCTGCTCACCCTTAGTAGAAAGGCATGTATTTTTCAAGCATGTGGGGTTTCTTATGTGCTCAAATACAGGCCTGTCCTTCCTTCTGCGTCCCTTGCATACGAGGTGGTGTCTTCATTTCCACCCTCCAGTGATACCTTCTTTTGTTGCTCTTGCTGTCCGCTGCCACGGGGGCAGTTCCCATTTCCAGTGGCACTAGATGAGAGATGCAAACTGCCTAGTATTTAAGTGAAGGAACCCTATTTGCCCAGTGGTTAAAGCTGTGAACTGCTTACCAGCCACTCTATAGAGAAAGATGAGACGGTTTCTTCCCATAAAAAAATGTTGCCCTTGGAAACAGACAATAGGGTCACTCTGAAGTGGAATCAACTTGACAAAAATGGGGTTTTCATGTTTGGGTATCTAATGGAGTAGATCACCATGTCTTTTCTCCCAGTAAAATGTTGGGTTAACTTTGAACCCTGAGGCTTTCTGTTAGCAGATGAGCACTTATCTATTGAGTCACCAGGACTTCTAATGTGCTTGAATTTCATGCATTTGACACCTTTAACACGTTTAGATCTTTTTACATTTTCATCATTTAAAAAAATACTTTTATTGGGAGATCTTAAATCTCATCACAATCCACACATTCCTCCAGTGTGTCAAGCACATTGGCACATAGGCCGCCATCATCATTTTCAAAGCATTCTCTTCCCACTTGAGCCCCTGACATCAGCTCCTCATTTCTTCCCCCTCCCTCCCCTGCCCGCCCTCCCTCACGAACCCTTGATAAGTTATAGATTATTATTTCCATATTTTACATCGTCCTTACCCACTTTGCCATTATTCATCCCCTTGGGAGGCGGTTATAAATTGATCTTTGTGATCAATTCCCCCTTTCTCCCCCAACCCTCCCCTAATCCTCCTGGTATCTCTACTCTCCTTGTTGACCCTGAGGGGTTTGTCTATCCTGGATTCCCTGTGTTATGGGCCCTTATCTGTAGCATTGTGCATTCTCTGGTCCAATCTGATTTGTAAAGTAAAATTGAGGTCATGATCGTGGGGTGAAGGAAGCACCAGAGAACTAGAGGAAAGTTGTGTGTTTCATCAGTGCTATACTGCACCCTGACTGGCACATTTTCATCATTTTAATAGAACATAAGTTCATTTTGTTTCCATGATGTTTTTTTTATGGAGCTTGTTGTAATGTGGGTCCTCAGTTAATGTGACAGTTTTTAAAGCAAAGAAACTGTTTAGCTCACAAATATTTTCCGTTTTCTTGCAAACCTTACAAATGAAAATGAATTTCTAGGTAATGCGTAATTTCCCGACTTAAAACAATCTATTACGTGCCATTGAAATGACTGTTAAGAAAGTCGAGGAAATCTTGTGAACCTCTTCATTTTCCCCTGGAGAAACTAAAGCTCATAATTTACTGATTTCTACATCACAGAATAGTTTATTGGAAGAGTAGGTTCATTGTTCAGTAAAGACCAGCAATTGGCTTTGTAGAAAATCTTAGTGATCATGAGAAATGGCCTTGCGTAATGGCTGTGGAAGACATATTTACTATCTCTTTTGGGCCTTCTCAAATGTGCCTTTTGATGCTTCCTATTGAGTAAACACAATCAAATATAGCTGGAATTTCCTTGAATTGGTGCGACATTGGGTCAACGTCAGCAAGGCCTGGCTATCTCAACCGAATCCATGAGATGCAAGAGGACAGAGGACATGAAACATTTCTCCATGTATTTCTTTTTTTCCCCATCGTGGGTTTTGTCCAGGAAAACTATAATAGTCACTATAAAAATAGTCCAGGTGGGAAAATACATTATCTACAGTCTGTGAAGCCAGAAATTTATATTTTCAAATTGAGATGAAATAATTTTCTCAGGAAATGTACTTTTCTGTTCATTTACAGATTAAGACTTTGGTCTGTACTTGGTAAGATTTTCATTCACACCCTTACACATTCACCCGTTTTTCTCACTCACTCATTCATAGAAGCATTTATCAAATGCCTGCTATTTTCTCAGCTGGCCTCCAATTATGACTTTGAAAGGTAATCCACTTGGAAGGCTCCTAAAAAGATGCCAAATCAATTGATATTTTCAAGTGCAGCGTGAATGCATGAAATGCGAAGCCTGTTAGAAAAGGCCTTTGGAAACAGGCTCATCACTCCTATGTTTCCCTCTGCTGAGGATTTGCAGGAAGCCTCCTGGCAATGAAGAACTATGAGTAACATCACTTGCGAGAAGTTCCCAGTGTGCCTACCTGGGAGTGGGCCACAGGATTACACTGCCTATGCATGCTTATCCACATGGGGCCTCTTCTTGACTTTTATTTACATCTTTTGTGTCATACAGGTCCCTGAAACTTCCCATTGCAGGTCCCTGGTGACTGTGAAGGAAATATCAGATCCTGCTCACCAAAGATAGCAAAACATAGAAATATCACAGGCCAATGATGATGCATGTCCATAGTAGGTGTTTTAGCTGCCCTGACAGCAACTTCTTGGTTAAAAGATATGCTAAAATACTCCTGGGAAGTTGTTCAGAGTCTTCATGCTCTATCTTTTGTTTTTTTTTTTGGGGGGGGGTAGTATTTTCTTTTTAAAAAATCATTTTATTGGTAGCTCAAACAACTCTTATCACAATCCATCCATCCATCCATTGTGTCAAGCACATTTATATATTTGTTGCTATCATCATTCTGAAAACATTTGCTTTCTACTTGAGCTCTTGGTGTCAGGCTCTCATTTTTCCTCTCCTTCCCTTATGAACCCTTGATAATTTATAAATTATTATTATTATTTCATATCTTACACTGTCTGACATCTCCCTTCACCCACTTTTTTGTTGTCCATCCCCCAGGGAGGGGGTCATATGTAGATCCTTGTAATCGGTTCCCCCTTTCTACCACCTTCCCTTCACTCTCCCGGTATTGCCATTCACACCACTGGTCCTGAAGGGATCATCTGCCCCGAATTCCCTGTTTCAGGTTTCTATCTGTACCAGTGCACATCCTTTGGTCTAGCCAGATTTGTAAGGTAGAATTGGGATCATGATAGTGGGGTGGGGATGTGGGGAGGAAGCATTTAAGAAGTAGAGGAAAGTTGCATTTTTGCTACACTGCACCCTGACTGGCTCGTCTCCTGCCCATGACCCTTCTGTAAGGGGATGTCCAGTTGCCTACAGATGGGCTTTGGGGATCCACTCCACACTCCACCTCATTCACAATGATATGATTTTTTGTTCTTTGATGCCAGATACCTGATCCCATTAACATCTTGTGATCACACAGGCTGGTGTGTTTCTTCCATGTGGGCTTTGTTGCTTCTGAGCTAGATGGCTGCTTGTTTATCTTCAAGCCTTTAAGACCCCAGATGCTATATGTCTTGATAGCCGGGCTCCATCAGCTTTCTTCACCACATTTGCTTATACACCTGCTTTGTCTTCAGCAATCGTTTTGGGAAAATGAGCATCATGTAATGCTAAGTTAATAGAACAAAGTGTTCTTGCATTGAGGGTGTACTTGGGTGGAGGCCCAGTGTCCATCTGCTAACTTAATACTACACCTATAAGTATATACACATAGATCTATTACCCCATCCTCATATATAAATATATTTACATATGTACATGCCTGTGCTTAAACCTCTATAAATGCCCTTTGCCTCCTAGTTCTTTCTTCTATTTCCTTTTACTTTCCTCTTGTCCCACTGTCATGCTCAGCCTTCATTTGGGTTTCAGTAATTCCTCTCGGTTACATTGGCCTTGATCAATCCCTACCAGGCCTCCTACACCCTCTTCACCACCGATTTTAGATCACTTGTTATTCACTTGTCTCTGGGTTTGTAAACACCACTTCCTTTCTCCCACCTCTCCATCTCCCATATAACCCCGGGACCATTGGTCCCATTGTTTTCTTCTCCAGATTGTTTATCCCACCTATCTTATCTAGGTAGACCTGCAGAGATAATAATATGCACAAAAACAAGACAGAGCAGAGCAAAACAAAGCAACAAAATAAAACAAAACAACATCAAACCAATCACACAAAAAAGAAAAGCTTGTAAATAGTTCAAGGCCTGTTTGTTGATCTTTAAGAGTGTTTTCTGGTTGAGACTGATAGGGTGCCATGCCCTGGCCCCAAAGCCCATTTTTGGTACTCCCTCGGGACTTCCTTGCTCTGCTCCCCTTGCTGTTCTGTTCCATGCACTTAGTGTTTTGTCTAGGTGTGGTGAGATCAGATCGGGTGCCATTTCCACACCGTGTCTCCAGTGCTGTCCCCTGTAGAGCTATGGGTCAGTGAGGCATGTCGTGTCTCATGATGGGGCCGGCCATATGGTCCTCTGGGGACTCGTTCCTGCTCATTAAGGAAGACATATGTATTCGACATATGGGTGAGCTAAGCTCACTATTATCGAGTCAATTTCACCTTAGTGACCCCCCAAGAGGTTATCATTCATTGTGGAACTCTCTGAGCATAACCCACTGTCCCGACACAATTCCAACACATAGTGACCCCCCCCCCCACCCTAGAACGGGATAGGCTTGCCCCTAAAGGTTTTCTGAGACTGTAATTCTTTAAGGGAGTAGAAAGCCTGGTCTTTTCCCCTTTGAGCAGCTGGTGGTTTTGAATTGCTGATCTTGCCATTAGCAGTCCAATGCATAATCATTATGTCACCAGGGCTCCTATACATGGGATAATTATTTTTAGAGAAGTTAGTGAAATTTAGAGTTGTTAGTGAAAGCATTAGTGAAATGTTCTCTTTGAACCACCTGGTGCTAAATAGCATATCTGGCTTACATTTCCGCTTTCTGGTTGATGACGAGATGCCATGTTGTATTAATTCATATTTCAATCTGATATTCCCATGATTCAATTCTCCATATGATCAGAATCCTGAATTGGAGAATTAAAGGAGAAAGAACAATGTGGGCTTGATTATATGTGTTCCTTTTGTGAACATGGTATTTCCAGAAGGCGCATTCTTTTTCTCGGTTCTCCATTTTAATTTAAGAATGTAGATTTTGGACTGCACCAAGACATTCTTTTTGTTTGCTAAAGAAGAATGTACTTATTTAAAAATGTGTGTGTGTGTGTGTGTGTGAGATCTGTGTTCATGCACACATGGAGGAAAATATTCTCAACAAGTAACAAGAAAAAGGAAAAGTACTTTTAGAAGCTAAAAATGCTAATTAAAATATTTTCCTGCAAATCATATTTTTTCTTTTATATAAATATCTCATTAATATGATCCTTAAAACCGATTTCTTTGAACAGCTCTTGGCGAAGCCTTCTCTATTCTATTTCTCCTGAGTTCCGAGTTTGCCATCTTCTGTAGGCTTGCTGATCTAAAGTGCGGTTGATGGGCCAGTGAGATGGACCTTTCCTAGTAGCTTCTTAAAGATAAGCGCCCACAACACAGGGACCCCAGGATAGAGAAACCCCTCAGGGCCAACAAGGAGAGTAGAGATACCAAAAGGCTTAGGGGAGGGTGGGGGGAGAAAGGGGGATCAATCACAAGGATCAGCATATGACCCTCTCCCAGGGGGACAAACAATGGACACGTGATGAGGGCCAACGGAGTGCGGTGTAAGATATGTAAGTAATCATCTATAACTTATCAAGGGTTCGTGAGGGGAGGGATGGGAAGAAATGGGGAGCTGATATCAGGGACTCAATTGGGAAGCAAATGCTTTGAAAATAATGATGGCAGCATATGTGCAAATGTGCTTTGACACACTGGAGGAATGTATGGATTGTGATGAGATGTGAGAGTCCACAATAAAAGTATTTAAAAAAAATGCAAACTCTCAGATCCTACTCCTCACATACCTACTGAGTCAATCTTCACTTTAATAAAGTCCTCTGGTTATTCACATGCACCAAACATTTGAGAAATATTATTCTTTAGGGTTGTTTTAAAAAGTTGGACACATTATTAACACTTCCTTACCTTTTCTCCGTCTTACATTCCTTGTTTCTACTCACTGTATTGCAATCTTTCTCGTTCTCCAGGCTGAAATGTCAGGCATGTTTGTTCACGCTCTCTCTCATGTTTCTCACCTCTCATCTATTGCCAAAGCCTGGCAGTTCAACACATTTTTCATCTCTTTGCTCTCTGTCTCCCCTTACTTCCCACTTCTAGTCTCCTTGTTCACAGTCTAATTTGTTATCATCAATATAGTAGCTATTCAATGTGGGTGATTTCATTGCTATTGCTGTCATTTTTGCCTTCAGACTTTTGGGCTCCCAATGCATTCTACTTGTTATGACCATGTTAGTTGTTCTTAAACTATGCTCACTTCATGTCATCTACTATCAAATCTACACTGGCTACTTTTTGCCTACAAAAAAGTATACAAATCCTTAAAGACATTAAAGACTCTCTTGGTGTTTCTGAAAATAACCGCTGACACTGTCACTTAGAAATTTACTCTTAACACCTAATCATTCAGCATTATCAGACTACTTCCCTATTTTTCAATAATGCTTCATAATTTGCAGTTGCTATATTTTTCAATAATGCTTCATAATATGCAATTGCTATATTTTTATTCATGTGTGAAATGCTTCTCCAAAATAATCACATATGTAAAAATGACATTCCTTCCTTCAAGGTCTTCTTTCAACCACTTCTTTATCCTTCCTTACCACCGTGTGCTTCTGTTGCATTTAATAGAGCCTTTATAGAAACCTCTCTCTCTATGTCTTGCCTGTCTTGATTAATTTCCAGGTCCTTGA
The DNA here is from genome assembly GCF_000313985.2 of Echinops telfairi. Lineage (NCBI taxonomy): Eukaryota > Metazoa > Chordata > Mammalia > Afrosoricida > Tenrecidae > Echinops > Echinops telfairi. The sequence goes on from NW_022103917.1 coordinate 13,588,175, forward strand.
AGGCAGGAAGAGTATCTTGTTCTTTTGTTCTCATATCTACCTCAGTGCATATCGAAGTACAGATTTTCAGTAAATGCATTATGGATGCAAATGAATAGAAGCAGGGTGGATGAACTGCTATGCTTCCACAGATACCCTAGACATCAATACACATTTATCAGTTTACTTTTAAAAAATCAACTAGTAATATTAACCCAGAGGAGGGGTTAACTGCTAGGATTAGCTCCATTTCTTATTGGTTCTTCAATAAAGTATTCTTCCATTGTCTCCTATAGTTTCTGAATACATTAGTCTAAGTCCTCTATTTGCATTTTGCTTCAGTACTCAAAAGCTAAATGTTTGCTTGTCACACAAATAGTTGTCTCATACCTCACTGCGATCAAGTCAGTGTTGACTAATAGTGATCCTATAGAACAGGGTAGAACTGCCTGTGTGGATTTTCCAAATCTGTAACTCTTTATGGGAGTAGAAAACCTCATCTTTCTCCCACAGAGTGGCTGCTGGTTTCAAACTGCCAACCTTGTGGTTAACAACAAAATGGGTAACCACTACCAGGCATCATCAAACTACGGCCCGCGGGCCACATGTGGGCTGCCGAGGACATTTATCCAGCCCCCCCCCCCCGGGTGTTTTTGCCCCATTTGTTTTTTCACTTCAAAATAAGATAGTGCAGTGTGCACAGGAATTAGTTCATAGTTTTTTTAAACTATAGTCCGGCCCTCCAACAGGTCTGAGGGACAGTGAACTGGCCCCCTGTTTACAAAGTTTGAGGACCCCTACACTACACCATCTGGGCTTCTCCCAGATAGTTGCAGTGAAGTTTAATGGTCTAATTAAAAAGGTAATCACCCCACCCATTGGCACAGGATGGAGACACAGCATGAGGAAAATGGCACCAGATGATGATTTCTGATGTCAGTCATGTATTAAGTACCGTACATCAGTATCAAAGCATCTTAACTTAGAACCTCAGAGAAGGCAAAAAAGTTTGCTTCCCGTGTCACCATCCATCAGTACTCAGTGAGTGTCGCTGAGACTTTGTAAAAAGGAGTATGTGCTGATAAAATTATGATGGATTGATCTTTCTTAGCAGTCATTTATTGGCACATATTATTAGTCACTGTACCAAAAAAAAAATTGGTAGACCATTTCAATAGGCACTGAAGGAGGAAATGTGAGCTTCATTGAAAGCATTAGCCCAAAACAAGGCTCCAAGAATTGATGAAATATCGATTGAAATGTTTCAATAAACAGATGTAGATCTGGCAGCACTCACTCGTCCATGCCGGGAAACTTGGAACCAAGCTACTTGGCTAACCAACAAGAAGAGATCCATATTTGTGTCCATTACCAAGAAAGGTGAGCCAACAGAATTCTGAAATTATAAAACAATATCATTAATATCACATGTAAGTAAAATTTTTCTGAAGATAATTAAAAATGGTTGCAGCAATACGTGGAAAGGGCCCACTAGAAATTCAAGCCATATTCAGAAGATAATATGGAATGAGGAATACCATTGTTGATGTCAGATGGATTGGGCTGGAAGCAGAGACTATAAAGAAGGTGTTTACTTGTGTTTTATTGACTATACAATGGCATTGAACTGTGTAGATTATAACAAATTATGAATAACATTGCCAAAGATGGGGATTCCAGAACAATTAATTGTGCTCGTGCAGAACATGTACATAGATCAAAAGGTTCAAACAGAACAACATGGTTTAAAATCAGGATATTTGTTCATCACAGTTATATCCTTTCACTATACTTTTTCTTTCTTTTAAAAAAAAATATTGGGGGCTCGTACAACTCTTATCACCATCCATCCATCCATCCATCCATCCATCCATCCATCCATCCATCCATCCATCTATCCATCCATTGTCTTAAGCACATTTGTACATTTGTTGCCATCAGCATTCTCAAAACATTTGCTTTTAACTTGAGCCCTTGGTATTAGCTCTTCATTTTTCCCCCTCCCTCCCCGCTACCCCTCTCTCATGAACCCTTGATAATTTATAAACTATTATTATTTTGTCATCTCTTACACTGTCCAACTTTTCCTTCACCCACTTTTCTGTTGTCTCTCCCCCAGGGAGGAGGTTATATGTAGATCCTTGTAATCGGTTCCACCTTTCTACCCCACCTTCCCTCCACCCTCCCAGCATTGTCACTCTCAACACTGGTCCTGAAGGAGTCATATGTCCTGGATTTCCTGTGTTTCCAGTTCTTATCTGTACCAGTGTACATCCTCTGGTCTAGCCGGATTTGTAAGTTAGAATTGGGATCATGATGGGTGGTTGGGAGTGGGGGAAAAAACATTTAAGAACTTGAGGAAAGTTGTATGTTTCATTGTTGCTACACTGCACCCTGACTGGCTCATCTCCTCCCGTGACCCTTCTGTAAGGGGATGTCAAGTTGCCTACAGATGGGTTTTGGGTCCCCAATCTGCACTCCACCTCATTCACATTGGGTATGATTTTTTTTTCTTTGGTGCCTGATCCCTTTGACACCTCGTGATCACAGGCTGGTGTGCTTCTTCCATGTGGGCTTTGTTGCTTCTGAGCTAGATGGCCGCTTGTTTATCTTCAAGCCTTTAAGACCCAAGACACTATATCTTTTGATAACTGGGCACCATCAGCTTTCTTCACCACATTTGCTTATTCACCCTTTTGTCTTCAGCGATTGTGTCAGGAAGGTGAGCATCTTGGAATGCCAGGTTAATAGAACAAAATGTTCTTGCATTGAGGGAGTACTTGTCACTGTACTTTTTCAAAATGTATGATAAGCAAATAATATGAGAAGCTAGACTATATGAAGAAAATTACAGCATCAGGATTAGAGGAAAGATCATTAACAACAGATAAAAATGACACAACCATTTTTGCTGGAAGTAAAGAGGACTTGAAGCCCTTTATAAGTTGCTGTTAGGTGCCATTGAGTTGGTCCCAACCCAGAGTGACCCTGTGTACAACAGAATGAAACACTGTATAGTATTTCACCATCCTTGCAATTATTCCTATGCCTGAGCCCAAAGTTGCAGCCATGGTGTCAGCCCATCTCCATTTGGTTGAGGGATTTCCTCTTTTAGCTGTCCCTCCACTTTACCAAGCACAATGTTCTTCTCTAGGGACTGGTCTCTCTTGACACTATGTCCAATGTATGTAAGACATAGTCCCTCCATCCTTGCCTCTAAGGAACACTCTTGCTATACTTTTTCCAAGACAGATTGATTTGTCCTCTTAGCAGTCCATAGTACTTTCAATATTCTTCTCAAGCACTGCAATTCCAATACATCAATTCTTTTATGGTCTTCCTTATTTGATGTCCAACTTCACATGCATCTGAGGTAACTGAAAATACCATATTGGGCTTAGGCTAGATACACCTTAGTCCTTAAAGTACTATCCTTGTTTTTAAATACTCTAATTAAACTTTTGCAGTAGATTTACCTAACTTAATGTTTCATTTTATCTCTTGACTGCTGCTTCCATGAGCAATGATTGAGGGTCCAAGCAAGACAAAATCCTTGATAACTTCAAACTTTTCTCCATTAATCATGATGTTACCTGTTGGTCCAGCTGTAAGAATTTTAGTCTTCTTTATATTGAGTTGTAATCCATACTGAAGGCTGTAATTCTTGACTTTTTCAGCAAGTTCTTCAAATTCTCCTCACTTTGAGCAAAGAAGGAAGTGTCAACTGTGTATCACAGGTTGTTACTAAGTCTTCCTCCAAACCTGATGCCACATTCTTCTTTATGTAAGCCAACTTCTCTGATGATTTCCTCAGAATTCAGATTGAACATGTATGGTGAGAGGATACAACCCTGACACACACCTTTCCTGATTTTAAACCCTGCAGTAGTTCTTCGTTCTGTTTTCACAACTGCCACTTGAATCATGGACAAGTTCCTCAGGAGTACAATGACATGTCCTGGAATTCCCTTTCTTCTCAGGTTTATTCAAAATTATGGTCCACACAGTTGAATGTTTTGGCATTGGTATAAAACACAAATACACATCTTTCTGGTATTTTCTGCTTTGAACTGAGCTCCATCTGACATCAGCAATGATATATTTTTTTCACATATCCTTTTCTCGATCCAGCCTGCAATTGTTGCTCGATGATCCTCAGCAAAATTTCACTTGCATGAGATTGTTCTGTAGTTTTTTTATTGTTCTGTAGTTTAAAGATTCTATTGGATCACCTTTCTTTGGAATGGATACAAATATGGATATCTTCCAGTTAATTGACCAAATAGCTGTCTTCCAAATTTCCTGGGATAGATGAGTGAGTGTTTTCAGTTCTTCATCAGCTTGCTTGCTGAAACATTTCCATTGGTATTCTATCAATTCCCAGAGCCTTGTTTTTTGTCTAATACATGCATAGCCGCTTGAATTTCTACCTTCACCACCACTATTTCTTGCTCATATGCTACCTCCTGAAATGGTGGACTGTTGACAAGTTACTTTTGATTCAGTGACTCTGTGTATTCTTTTCATCTTCTTTTGATGCCCATAGAATCTTTCAAGATTACCACTCAAGGCTTGAATTTTTCCTTAGTTTCAGATATGCCGAGTGTATTCTTCCTTTTGGTTTTCTAATTCTACATCCTTTCACACTTCATTATAATGTTTGGTTTTGTCCTCACAAGATGCTGAATTTTTGATTCAGCTCTTTGACTTCATCCTTTCTTCCATTGTCTTTAGTTACTCTATGATTGAGGGCAAGTTTTAGATTGTCTTCTGATATCCACTTTGATATTTTCTTTCTTTCCCATGACCTTTTCCCATTGATTTTGATGTCCTCCCACAGCTCATAAAGTCTTCTGCCATTAGTATTCAAAGCATTCTTTCTGTTTTTGAGATGTTCTTAAAATTCTGGTTGGATGGACTTAAGGTCATCTTTTGACTCCCATGGATTTGTTTTAATTTTATTCAACTTTATCTTGAACTTACATATGTGCAATTTCTGGTCTATTCCATAGTCAGATGCTGGCCTGGTTTTAGTTGCTGATATTGGGCTCTCCATATCTTCCTACGAATGTAGTCAATTTGCTTTCCTCATCTGAGGAAGTCCATGTGTTGGGAAGTCCTTTTTTGTTGTTGAAAAAAGGTATTTGCTATGAAAAAGTCCTTGGTTGTAAAAAAGTCTATCATGTGATCTCCAGCTTTATTTCCATCACCAAGACTATATATTGCAACTTCTGTTCCTTCCTCTTTGTTTCCAACTTTTTCATTCCAATTGCTAATAATTATCAATGTGTCTTGATTATGTTTGGTAAATTTGTGACTGAAGTATTTGGTAGAATTGATCAAAGGCCAAAGCCTTCAGTATAGAGTAAAATTCAGTTTAAAAAAACAAACAACTGTCATGAAGTCTATTTTGATTCATAGCAACCCTATAGGACAAGGTTTCCAAGACTGTAGATCTTTAAGGAAGAAGATTGCCTCATCTTTCTCCTGTGGAGTGGCTGGTGGGTCTGAACTACTGACCTTGTAGTTAGCAGCACAATGCATAACTCATTACTCAGTGTAATGAAAACTAAAATCCTCATGACCTAACTAATAGACAATAACATGATAAACGAAGAAAAGATTGAAGCTGTCAAGAATTTCATCTTGCTTGGAGCCACAATCAACGCTCATAAAAGGTGAGGTCATTAAATAAAAGGATGAAATGCTTTCGGTAAATCTGCTGCAAAGCTATCTTTCAAGTGTTAAAGAGCCAAAATGGTACAGATAAGAGCTCTCAACACATGGAATTCAGGACAGATTAAACCCTCAGGAACAGTAGTGGGAGTAGAGATATCATAAGGGTAGGGGGATGGTGATGGGGTGGGGGAGAAAGGGGACACCCATCAAAAGGTAGGATATATAGCCCCCCCACCTCCAGGGGTCAAATAACAAAAATGTGAGTGAAGGGAGACAGTGGAGGTGTAAGACATGAAATAGCAATAATAATATATAATTGATCAAGGATTCACTGGTGTGGCAGATACCAAGGAGCTGATACCGAGGACTAAAGTAGAAAGAAAATAGTTTGAAAATGTTGATGGCAACGTATGTACAAGTGTTCTTAATACAATTGAATGATGGATTGGTATAAGATTCGTAAGAGCCCTTCAATAAAATGATTTTTTTAAAATGTCACTTTGAGGACTAAGGTGTGCCTGAGCCAAGCCATGGTATTTTCAATTGCCTCATATGTGTATGTAAAACCTGGACAATGAATAAGGAAAATAGCAGAAGAATTGATGCATTGAATTATGGTGCTGGAAAAGAATACTGAAAGAACAAACAAAACCATCTCAAAAGAAGCAAAGTTAGAGTGATCCTTAGAATGAAGGCTGGCAGGACTTGGTGTCATCTTATCAGGAGAGAGTAATCCTGGGAAAAGGACATCAGTGAAAAGGAAGACTCTCAACTAATAGATTGTCTTGGATGACGCCTGACAACAACCTTATAAGCCAGGCAATATTCAAATGACAGTACATATATTATCTCTTATCATTTTGTCCCACCTTATGTATTCAGTCCTATTTTTGTTTTATCAATCATTCTATAGATGAGACAACCATGGCCTCAAAAGATTACTTAACTTGGTCACAGACATATGTAGGAGGTCTAAGAACAAATGATTAATTATTTACCTGATTAAGTTGAGGAAATAAATTCTTGCTCATTATTATAACATTGTTATTGATAGAATTAAAAATGTTGACTATTGGTGAGGATGATAATCCAGCTGTTTTCTCTTTGATGGTTCAACTTGATTTCATAAAAGGAAATAACAGAAATTTAGTGGTGATTTCTTTTCCTGCACGTGCCATTTAAAATTTAGTCTTTGTCATCAGGGCTAGTCATAATACCCATACAACCATATGAGGGGTCACCCCCCCAAAAAAAACCCCGAAATTTTTCCAAAGCTATGTATTTAAATATCATTACAAAACAGCCCTATCACCTTCAAAATACTCTCCATTACACTTCAGACATTTGTCAAATCTGCGATTCCATTCTTGGAACATTTTTCAAACTCATCTGTTTGGATGGCTGACGGCACCTCCCTCATTTTTTCTTTACCTCTTCTAAGCTGTCAAATCACTGTCCTTTCATGGCCCTCTTCATTCACAGAAACATAAAGAAATTGCATGGAGTGAGAGCAGGTGAGTCAGGTGCGTGGGGCAAGAGAGGCATGCTGGCACACTGAGATGGCTGTGTGAACAGGTACATTGTTGTGGTGGCAAAACCAGTCCTCTATCTGCCACAAATCAGGCCTCTTTTTGTTGTTGTTGCACACTGCTATGCAATCTTTTCAGGACCTCTAAATAGAAAGCTTGATCATTAGTCTGACCTGAGGGAACAAACTCCAAATGCACTTACCCCCTCACTTAAAAAAACAAATGAGCATCATCCTGACTTGATTTTAGATTTCACTTGACAAGCTTTTTTTTTGCAGGGGGGTGCGCAAGGTGATGGTGGCATCTTCCACTGGCTTGATTGATGTTTGCTTTTGGGGGTCATAAGATTAACGCCGTGTCTCCTCAGCAATAACCTTGGGGTAAAACAAAAAGTCTGGACACTTCGGAGCTATGCTTTCAATTTGTTGGTCAATCAGAACCCCAGGCACAAATTTCGCATTGCCCCTTCTCATTCCCAAATCTTTCTTTAACATTCATTCAACTGAGATCCAAGATAGTCCCCAGGAACTTCCCCATGTCTTGAAAGGTCTGTTGTCAGTCTGCAAGCAAAAGTGCACAAATTTTCATTAGTTGACACTTCACCTTTTTTGAAATGAGAAAACCACTTGTACACTTGAGTTTTTCCCATAGTGCTGTCCTTGTAAGCTGTGTTCAACATCCCAACAGTTTCTGTGGCATTTTTCCCAAGCAGGAAACAAAATTTCACAACCACATGCTGTTTTCTTAAATTGGCCATCACAAAAATCAAGGTTTGAGTGAAACTGCTTTTATGAAAAAATTCACTGTGACCAGAGAAGCTTCCCAGGAAATGCCAGTGGGTGCATTAACTTAGAGAGAGTTGCTCAATGCTCTCCTAGTGGGAAAAATATGCTGGGCGGAGCTTTTTCAAGGGTTTTTCTGGGGGGGGGGTACACAATCATATACTAATTTCTTGCGTATACTTCCTTTCTAGACTCCTATTATTCCTAATTTTCCTAAGGAGAATAGAAGGCTTTCCTCCCATTGTAAGTAAATTTACATGGCTTGGGGATGTGTTAAAACTCAGTTGGTTCATTGTCTTTCTTTTTTTTTCTTCTTTTATTTTCATTGTCTTTCTTATAGCATAATTGTAAGCGTTTACTTCCAAGTTCTAACAAACATTGTTATGATGTTATTTGCAACTCACTTTTCTACCCAGTATTCACCTTAGCCAAGCTTTTCATTTCCTTGGTTACTGCTTTCATAGTGCTGTTGTTAGTTGCCATTGAATCAATTCCAATTCATGGTGACCCACCCACGTATGCAAAGAACAGCTCCATAGAATTTTTAAGGCTGTGGTCTTTCAGAAACAGATTGTCAAATCTGTCTCCCAAGGTACCTCTGGTTGGGTTTCAACTTAGAGCCTTTAACCTAGTAATGAAGTGCTTGACTGTTTGTGCCACTCAGAGACTCCTTTGTTATAATTAGGGAACTGTTATTTGAAAACAAAATCAAGTGCCAAATTTTTAGATTATTTTCTACAGATCCATAGGGTACAAGAGTGGGCAAACTTTTGTCCTGTTATACACAAGATCAGAGCTGATTTGATGGCAACTAACAGCAGCAACTCTATAAGAGCAATTTTGTGCACAAATTTTTTCTGTGATACTTTCTATGTTAGGGTTCTCTAGAGAAACAAAACCAGGAT